>NC_053023.1:557861914-558197233 GCF_003073215.2 Triticum urartu
GGGTAAACGAATTACTGTCGAGCATTTGATAGTATTAAGCATAGTTATGAGAATATCTAGGTATGATCATGTATATAGGCATCACGTCCGCGACAAGTAGACCGAAACGATTCTGCATCTACTACTATTACTCCACACATCGACCGCTATCCAGCATGCATCTAGAGTATTAAGTTCATAAGAACAGAGTAATGCTTTAAGGAAGATGACATGATGTAGAGGGTTAAACTCATGCAATATGATATAAACCCCATCTTTTTATCCTCGATGGTAACAATACAATACGTGTCGGTTCCCTTTCTGCCACTAGGATCGAGCACCGCAAGATCGAACCCAAAGCTAAGCACTTCTCCCATTGCAAGAAAGATCAATCTAGTAGGCCAAACCAAACTGATAATTCGAAGAGACTTGCAAAGATAAACCAATCATACATAAAAGAATTCAGAGGAGAATCAAATTATTCATAGATAATCTGGATCATAAACCCACAATTCATCGGATCTCGACAAACACACCGCAAAAGAAGATTACATTGAATAGATCTCTAAGAAGATCGAGGAGAACTTTGTATTCATATCCAAAGAGAGAGAAAAATCTGTCTAGCTAATAACTATGGACCCGTAGGTCTGAAATAAACTACTCACACATCACTGGAGAGGCCATGGAGTTGATGTAGAGGCCCTCCGTGATCGATGCCCCCTTCGGTGGAGCTCCGGAAAAGGCCCCAAGATGGGATCTCTCGGGTACAGAAGGTTTTGGCGGTGGAATTAGGTTTTCATGGTGCTCCTAGATGTTTGGGGGGTACGTGGATATATATAGGAGGAAGAAGTACGTCGGTGGAGCAACGGAGGGCCCACGAGGGTGGAGGGCGCGCCCAGGGGGGTAGGCATGCCCCCTTGCCTCATGGCTTCCTCCGTTGTTTCTTGACGCCCACTCCAAGTCTCCTGGATCATGTTCGTTGAGAAAATCACGTTCCCGAAGGTTTCATTCCGTTTAGAATCCATTTGATATTTCTTTTCTTGGAAACCCTAAAATAGGAAAAAAACAGCAATTTGGGCTGGGCCTCTGATTAGTAGGTTAGTCCCAAAAATGATATAGAATTGTAAAAGAAATCCCATTAACATCCAAAATAGATAATATAATAGCATGAAGCAATAAAAAATTATAGATACGTTGGAGACATATCAAGCATCCCCAAGCTTAATTCCTGCTCGTCCTCGAGTAGGTAAATGATAGAAGAAGAATTTTTGATGTGGAATGCTTTATAACATATTTCTCAATGTAATTTTTCTTTATTGTGGCATGAATGTTTAGATCTGAAAGATTCAAGATAAAAGTTTAATATTGACATAGAAATAATAATACTTCAAGCATACTAACTAAGCAATCATGTCTTCTCAAAATAACGTGGCCAAAGAAAGTTATCCCTACAAAATCATATAGTCTGGTGATACGTCTCCAACGTATCTATAATTTTTGATTGCTCCATGCTATATTTTCTACTGTTTTGGACATTACTGGGCTTTATTATCCACTTTTATATTATTTTTGGGACTAACCTACTAACCGGAGGCCCAGCCCAGAATTGTTGTTTTTTTCCTGTTTTAGGGTTTCCAAGAAAAGGAATATCAAACGGAGTCCAAAGGGAATGAAACCTTAGGGAACGTGATTTTCTCACCGAATACAACTCAGCAGACTTGAACCCTACGTCAAGGCACGTAACAGGAGGCCACGAGGTAGGGGGCGCGCCCTATCCTACCAGGCGCGCCCCCCACCCTCGTGGGCCCCCTGTTGCTCCACCGACGTACTTCTTCCTCCTATGTATACCCACATACCCCCAAACGATCATATACGGAGCCAAAAACCTAATTCCACCACCACAACTTCCTGTATCCACGAGATCCCATCTTGGGGCCTGTTCCGGAGCTCCGACAGAGGGGGCATCGATCATGGAGGGCTTCTACATCATCATCCAAGCCTCTCCGATGAATTGTGAGTAGTTTACTTCAGACCTACGGGTCCATAGTTAGTAGCTAGATGGCTTCTTCTCTCTTTTTGGATCTCAATACAATGTTCTCCCCCTCTCTCGTGGAGATCTATTCGATGTAATCTTCTTTTTGCGATGTGTTTGTTGAGACCGATGAATTGTGGGTTTATGATCAAGTATATCTATGAACAATATTTGAATCTTCTCTGAATTCTTTAATGTATGATTGGTTATCTTTGCAAGTCTCTTCGAATTATCAGTTTGGTTTGGCCTACTAGATTGGTTGTTCTTGCCATGGGAGAAGTGCTTAGCTTTGGGTTCGATCTTGCGGTGTCCTTTCCCAGTGACAGAAGGGGCAGCAAGGCACGTCTTGTATCATTGCCATCGAGGATAACAAGATGGGTTTTTTATCATATTGCATGAAACTATCCCTCTACATCATGTCATCTTGCTTAAGGCGCTACTCCGTTTTTAACTTAATACTCTAGATGCATGATGGATAGCGGTCAATGAGTGGAGTAATAGTAGTAGATGCAGGCAGGAGTCGGTCTACTTGTCTCAGATGTGATGCCTATATACATGATCATACCTAGATATTCTCATAACTATGCTCAATTCTGTCAATTGCTCAACAGTAATTTGTTCACCCACCGTAGAATACTTATGCTCTTGAGAGAAGGCACTAGTGAAACCTATGGCCCCCGGGTCTCTTTCTCATCATATTAATCTCCATCACTTTATTATTGCTTTGCTTTTACTTTGCCTTTTACTTTTTACTTTGCATCTCTATACCAAAAAAATTATTTATCATCTCTATCAGATCTCACTTTCGTAAGTGACCATGAAGGGATTGACAACCCCTAAGCGTGTTGGTTGCGTTGAGCTATTGTGTAACGCCCTCGATGTGGCTATAGCTCGCATGTGTCGAGGCACGACTTAGAGACATAACCGCATTGAAAGCAATGTCACAAGTCAGGCAATCATTACAACATCCCATGTATAATAGAATAAAAGGGGGAGATACATAGTTGGCTTACACTCGCCACGTCACATCAAAGTACATAAATAACATCCATCATACAAACACTCATGGCCCGACTACGGCGCCAAAATAGAAAAGAACCCAACATGCGACAAGGCCCCGAATCAAACCCCAACTAGGCACCATTACTGATCATCAGGAAAAGACACATAATATCGCTGAGAGTCCTCATCGAACTCCCACTTGAGCTCGTACTCATCACCTGGAGCGGAATCACCTGGACCTGCATCTGGACATGTAGTATCTGTGAGCCACAGGGACTCAGCAATCTCGCACCCTCGCGATCAAGACTATTTAAGCTTATAGGAAGGGTAAGGCAAAAGTATATGTGGAGCTGCAGCAAGCGACTAGCATGTGTGGTGGCTAACTTATACGCAAAAGAGAGCGAGAAGAGGAGGCAAAGCATGAGCGAGAATCTAGAAGAACAACCTGCGCAAGCATAACTCCAACACCGTGTCCACTTCCCGGACTCCACCGAGAAGAGGCCATCACGGTAACACACACAGTTGATTCATTTTAATTAATTAAGGTTCAAGTTATCTACAACCGGACATTAACAAATTCCCATCTGCCCATAACCGCGGGCACGGCTTTCGAAAGTTCAATCCCTGTAGGGGAGTCCCAACTTAGCCCATGACAAGCTCTCACGGTCAACGAAGGAATAGACCTCCTCCCAAGACGTTCCGATCAGACTCGGTATCTCGGTAACTCAAGACACTTCGACGGGTTAAAACAAGACCAGCAACACCGCCCGAATGTGCCGACAAATCCCGATAGGAGCTGCACATATCTCTTTCTCAGGGCACACTCAGATTGTCCTAGGTACGGGTAGGCCAGCCCAGAGTTGCCCCTGGTGGCCACCGGTAGCTGACAGGTGGACCAACACTCAGAGGAGCACTGGCCCGGGGGGTTAAAATAAGATGACCCTTGAGTCTGCAGAACCCGAGGGAAAGAAAAGGCTAGGTGGCAAATGGTAAAACCAAGGTTGGGCATTTCTGGAAAAGCTTTAATCGAGGCGAAATATCAAGGGGTTCCCATTATAACCCAACCGCGTAAGGAACGCAAAAATCCGGGAAGATAACACCAATATGACGGAAACTAGGGCGGCAAGAGTGGAACAAAACACTAGGCGAGAGGCCGAGCCTTCCACCCTTTACCAGGTATATAGATGCATTAAGATAACATAGCAATATAATGATATCCCAACAAGTAAATAAAAGATGTTCCAACAAGAAACGGTCTCCAATCTTCACCTGCAACTAGCAACGCTATAAGAGGGGCTGAGCAAAGTGGTAACATAGCCAATCAACGGTTTGCTAGGACAATGGTGGGTTAGAGGTTCAACATGGAAATTGGGAGGCTGACAAGCAAAAGGTAGGCATCGTAGCATTGGCATAGCAAGAGCGAGCAAACTAGCATAGCAAAGATAGTAGTGATTTCGAGGGTATGATCATCTTGCCTGCACAGTTGTCAGAGTTGACTGGATCCTCACAAGCAAACTCAACGGGCTCCTCGGTAGCGAACTCGTCTCCCGGCTCTACCCAAACAAGACAAACAAGTAATAAGGATACAATCAACCACGTGCAAGACAAAGCAATATGATGAAATGATGATATGCTATGCAGGATGCGATGCGGGATGCAAAATGCAAGATATGACAGGAAAAGCATGAACCTGGCCTCAACTTGGAATTCCAAGTGTGCCACTGGATAGAGGGGATGAAATTGCTTGAAAACGATATAAAGATCATTGGAATCGGAGTTACGGTTTGGAAATGGCAAGCGATTTAAGAATGACACCGGTCTGCGATTTACAGCAAGTAGGCATCTAAATGCAATGAGATGAACATGCTACAGCCACCAAAAATGACAAAACAATACATGGCAGGGATGCACACAAGATGATTAACAAAAGACTAGCACTGAGCCACGTCCAATTCATCCATTATGAGGTTCAAACAAGCATGGCAAAAACGCAAATGCAAAACAGATTCCAGACTTAGTGAAATTAACATTTGTCTGAAATTTCAGATCACGAAGCCCTCTTCGGAGCAGAAAAACAACATGATACATGACCTGATTAAGACAAGTAAGAACATGGAATGGAGCTACTCAACAAGCTTAACAAAAGTCCCAAAGTGACCTGGGGCCAAAAGGGATCACAAAATATACTAACGGGCACACAAACATAGCTAAAACACAATCAGTTTTCAGACTTAGTGAAAACTGAGACATGCTGAAATATAACTCACGAAGGCATGTAAACGAGCTCGATGCACTCACTACGGTGCAAGTCATGGCAAGGCAAGCATACACCCATAAATAAGGCACAAAATACAAGCTAGACATGGTAAGAACAATGGCATAGCATGCACGGATCAACTACAACAACGCCGGCAAAATCGCAAACGAGTTGACGATCTGCCTAGATTCACCACGAAGCAAAAGTAGAGCTCGATTGACTCAAGCTAGGGTGCTCCATAATTTCAAACAAAGACATGGATGGATAGAGCATAACAATATTAACAAAAATCCTTTACTAATTATCCTCAAAAGAGGCACGGATCACTAGGAAACAAGCTGAACATTTGGCATCATGAACTAAAATATCCCAGACTTAGTGAAAACAACTAAGTCCCTGAAAACAGATTTACCGGGTGCCTCACTTTGCAAGCTTGCACAAGTCACCACACACATCCTAAAAATGCATGGGTTGCACCTCTGGAAAGAAGACAAAATGCTTAACAAAACATATGAAGGACTCACAGGCATAGCATGCACACAATAATCATGGCAAAAATGACAAAAGTCTAAGATCAACTAGCAGATCTGACAATTAAGTCACGAAGCCTCCTTCTAACAGCATTATGGGCATCAAGATGAACTCAAACGAAAATGATTCAATGTAATTCAATGATGTACTCGTCGAGACGAACATTTTGATATATTGTATGCCCAAAACGGAGCTACGGATGCAAAGTTACGGGGCCTCGAACAGGAGCATATGAAGTAAAACTTCTGGGGACTTAGACAAAATTTCAACCTCTCTCTCAGATCTAGGGCTTGCACGGATATCGAGGCGCGGCCGGGCACTGTAGTTGTTCGTCGGGAAGAAGAAACACAGCAAGCCGGCGGGAGGAGGTGGTGGCCGGCGGCCGGATCCGGTGGCCGGAGGCCGGATCTAGCCGGGCCGGGGTCGCCGGACGGCGAGGCGGCCGCGGCGGCTGGCGGCTGCGCGGGGCGGCGTTGGGCGCCGGGCGAGGAGGCACGGCGGCTGCCGGAGTTGAAGACGGCCGCGTTGGCGTGGGACGCCGGACTCGAGGAAGAAGACGGGCGCGGTCGGCGGCTGGAACTGGCCCGGTCGGGCGGCGGACGGGCCGGCGCTGGGCCTGCGGGCCCGCGTCGGTGGGAGGCGGCGGTGATGTGGGCACGCTGCCACGTGGCGATGCCCAGTTGGGCGCGGGCGGCGGCGGACGCTGTCCGACCGGGGGCGGACACGTCCGTCGGTGCGGGGAGGTTTTTTTTTAGAACTAGGGTTTCGAGGGGGAGGAGAGATCCGAAAATGGAGGGGGGTATTTATAGGCATAAGTGGAACTAGGAGAGTCCAAATGAGGTGCGGTTTTCGGCCACGCGATCGTGATCGAACGCTCTAGGACATGGAGCAGAGTTTGGTGGGTTTTGGGCCAAATTGAAGGGGTGTTGGGCTGCAACACACATGAGGCCTTTTCGGTCCCTCGGTTAACCGTTGGGGTATCAAACGAAGTCCAATTGATACGAAACTTGACAGGCGGTCTACCGGTAGTAAACCAAGGCCGCATGACAAGTCTCGGTCCAATCCATAAATGTTTAATCCCCACACACTAAAGAAAGGTAGAAATGACCACCGGAGGAGAACGAAGCGCCGGAATGCAAAACGGACAACGGGGAAAATGCTCGGATACATGAGACGAACACGTATGCAAATGCAATGCACATGATGACATGATATGAGATGCATGAAAACGAAAACAACACACGGAGACAAAGACCAGAACCCGAGGAATAAATATAACTTAACGCCGGAAACGGCAAGAGTTGGAGTACAAATTGGGAAAGTTACATCCGGGGTGTTACATATTGTTTTTGTGTAGGTACGAGGGACTCGCGCGTAGCCTCCTACTGGATTGATACATTGGTTCTCATAAACTAAGGGAAATACTTACGCTACTTTGCTGCATCATCCCTTCCTCTTCGGGGAAATCCAACGTAGTGCTCAAGAGGTAGCATCTGGCTATGCTCTATCTTCACCACACAAAATATTTCAATCATGCACAACCCCGATGACAAGCCAAGCAATTGTTTCATACTTTTGATGTTCTCAAACTTGTTCAATCTTCATGCAATATATGAGCGTGAGCCATGGATATAGCACTATATGGTGGAATAGAATGGTGGTTGTGGAGAAGACAAAAAAGGAGAAGATAGTCTCACATCAACTAGGGGTATCAACGGGCTATGGAGATGCCCATCAATAGATATCAATGTGAGTGAGTAGGGATTGCCATGCAACGGATGCACTAGAGCTATAAGTGTATGAAAGCTCAACAAAAGAAACTAAGTGGGTGTGCATCCAACTTGCTTGCTCATGAAGACCTAGGGCAATTTGAGGAAGCCCATCATTGGAATATGCAAGCCAAGTTCTATAATGAAAAATTCCACTAGTATATGAAAGTGATATCATAGGAGACTCTCTATCATGAATATCATGGTGCTACTTTGAAGCACAAGTGTGGAAAAAGGATAGTAACATTGTCCCTTCTCTCTTTTTCTCTCATTTTTTTCTTTGGGCCTTCTTTCTTTTTTTCCTTTTTTGGCCTCTTTTTTTCATCTGGAGTCTCATCCCGACTTGTGGGGGAATCATAGTCTCCATCATCATTTCCTCACTAGGACAATGCTCTAATAATGATGATCATCACACTTTATTTACTTACAACTCAAAATTTTCAACTCGATACTTAGAACAAAATATGACTCTATGTGAATGCCTCCGGCGGTGTACCGGGATGTGCAATGATGCATGAGTGACATGTATGAAAATTAGGAATGGTGGCTTTGACACAAATACGATGTCAACTACATGATCATGCAAGCAATATGACAATGATGAAGCGTGTCATAATAACGGAACGATGGAAAGTTGCATGGCAATATATCTTGGAATGGCTATGGAAATGCCATAATAGGTAGGTATGGTGGCTGTTTTGAGGAAGGTATATGGTGGGTTTACGGTACTGGCGAAAGTTGCGCGATACTAGAGAGGCTAGCAATGGTGGAAGGGTGAGAGTGCGTATAATACATCGACTCAACATTATTCATAAAGAACTCACATAATCATTGCAAAAATCTACAAGTTATCAAAGCAAAGTATTACGTGCATGCTCCTAGGGGGATAGATTGGTAGGAAAATACCATCGCTCGTCCCCGACCGCCACTCATAAGGAAGACAATCGATAAATAAATCATGCTCCGACTTCATCACATAATGGTTCACCATACGTGCATGCTACGGGAATCACAAACTTTAACACAAGTATTTCTCAAATTCACAACTACTCAACTAGCATGACTCTAATATCACCATCTCCATATCTCGAAAGAATTATCAAGTATCAAACTTCTCTTAGTATTCAATGCACTTGTATGAAAGTTTTTATTATTGCCATGTTGTTATAAAGGACTCTCAAAATAATATAAGTGAAGCATGAGAGATCAATTATTTCTATAAAATAAAACCACCATTGTGCTCTAAAAGATATAAGTGAGGCACTAGAGCAAAAACTATATAGCTCAAAAGATATAAGTGAAGCACATGGAGTATTCTAATAAATTCCCAATCATGTGAGTCTCTCTCAAAAGGTGTGTACAGCAAGGATGATTGTGGTAAACTAAAAGGCAAAGACTCAAATCATACAATACGCTCCAAGCAAAACACATATCATGTGGTGAATAAAAATATAGCACCAAGTAAAGTTACCGATAGACGAAGACGAAAGAGGGGATGCCTTCCGGGGCATCCCCAAGCTTAGGCTTTTTGGTGTCCCTTAATTTTACATTGGGGTTCCATGGGCATCCCCAATCTTAGGCTCTTGCCACTCCTTGTTCCATAATCCATCAAATCTTTACCCAAAACTTGAAAACTTCACAACACAAAACTCAAAATAGAAAATCTCGTGAGCTCCGTTAGTGAAAGAAAACAAAACACCACTTCAAGGTACTGTAATGAACTCATTCTTGATTTATATTGGTTTTAAACATACTGTACTACAACTTCTCTATGGTTTATAAACTCTTTTACTAGCCATAGATTCATCAAAATAAGCAAACAACACACGAAAAACAGAATCTGTCAAAAACAGAACAGTCTGTAGTAATATGTAGCTAACGAGAACTTATGGAACCCCAAAAATTCTAAAATAAAATTATGGACGTGAGGAATTTATCTATTAATCATCTTCAAAAATAATTAACTAAATAGCACTTTCCAAATAAAAATGGAAGCAATTCTCGTGAGCGCTAATGTTTCTGTTTTTTTACAGCAAGATCAAAAAGACTTTCCCCAAGTCTTCCCAACGGTTCTACTTGACACAAACACTAATTAAACACAAAAACGCAAAAAAAACAGAGGCTAGATAAATTATTTATTACTAAACAGGAGCAAATAGCAAGGAATAAAAATAAAATTGGGTTGCCTCCCAACAAGCGCTATCGTTTAATGCCCCTAGCTAGGCATAAAAGTAAGGATAGATCTAGGTATTGCCATCATTGGTAGGTAATTCTTCAATAAGACACCTATAACTCTTAGGAGTTTCTTTATTTTTATTAATTATCAAACTCCTAGGTACGAAATCAAGAAAATCACTTGTAGCAAAAGGTTCCTTAAGGATAGTGAGAAAATTGGGGTGAACACTTATGGATTTGAGATCCGCATTTTCCTTACTAAAAGTTTCACCCTTATTTTTAGGAACATACATTAATTTGGCAATCTTAGAATTAGGTGGAGTATTTTTCATAGAAGAAAAGGCAGACCCAAGGTTGGTAATAATATCCTCAATTTTATCAATTCTAGTGGAATCTTGATCTATCTTTTCGTTAACCATAGGTCCCTTTTCTTTAAAACTTTTAAGAGCAACTCCTACCTTAGATCCGTATTGGGTAATTTGGTTATGGATCTTTCTATCCAAATTTTCAATTAACTCTACGGTGGCAACTTTATTTTCAATAATTTCAAGCTGTTGCATCACATGTTCCAAAGTTAAAATAGTTCCATTAACCAAAAGAGGTGGTGGGCCAAACAGATCTATCATAGCATTATAAGAATCAAGAGTATGGCTACCCAAGAAATTCCCTCCGGCAATGGTATCAATAATATATCTATTCCAAGGAGTGATGCCTAAATAAAAATTGTGAAGAAGAACGGAAGTAGATTTCTTCCTAGTAGATCTATTTTGCGCATTGCAAATTCTGTACCAAGCATCTTTTAGATTTTCTCCCTCCCTATGTTTAAAATTAAGAACTTTATTCTCGGGAGACAAAGGAGTAGATAGAGGACTAGCCATAACGACAAAGCAAGCGGAAAAGAGGTGAACAGAAAAAGAGAGGGGAAAAGAGAGGGAAAGAGGGCGAATAAAATGGCAAGGGTGAAGTGGGGGAGAGGAAAACGAGAGGCAAATGGAAAATAATGTAATGCGAGAATAAGAGTTTGCGATGGGTAATTGGTATGTTCTTGACTTGTGCTTGACTTGACTTGGCACGAATCTCCCCGGCAACGGCGCCAGAAATCCTTCTTGCCACCTCTTGAGCACTGCGTTGGTTTTCCCTTGAAGAGGAAAGGGTGATGCAGTAAAGTAGCGTAAGTATTTCCCTCAGTTTTTGAGAACCAAGGTATCAATCCAGTAGGAGATCACGCTCAAGTCCCACGCACCTACAAAAAAATAAGAACCTCACAACCAACGCGATAAAGGGGTTGTCAATCCCTTCACGGTCACTTACAAGAGTGAGATCTGATAGATATGATAAGATAATATTTTTGGTATTTTTATGATAAAGAGAAATAAAGATGCAAAGTAAAATAAATGGAAATATAAATAACTAAGTATTGGAAGATTAATATGATGGAAGATAGACCCGGGGGCCATAGGTTTCACTAATGGCTTCTCTTGAGAGCATAAGCATTACGGTGGGTAAACGAATTACTGTCGAGCATTTGATAGTATTAAGCATAGTTATGAGAATATCTAGGTATGATCATGTATATAGGCATCATGTCCGCGACAAGTAGACCGAAACGATTCTGCATCTACTACTATTACTCTACACATCGACCGCTATCCAGCATGCATCTAGAGTATTAAGTTCATAAGAACAGAGTAATGCTTTAAGGAAGATGACATTATGTAGAGGGATAAACTCATGCAATATGATATAAACCCCATCTTTTTATCCTTGATGGCAACAATACAATACGAGTCGATTCCCTTTCTGTCACTGGGACCGAGAATCGCAGGATTGAACCCAAAGCTGAGCACTTCTCCCATTGCAAGAAAGATCAATCTAGTAGGCCAAACCAAACTGATAATTCGAAGAGACTTGCAAAGATAAACCAATCATACATAAAAGAATTCAGAGGAGAATCAACTATTGTTCATAGATAATCTGGATCATAAACCCACAATTCATCGGATCTCGACAAACACACCGCAAAAGAAGATTACATCGAATAGATCTCCAAGAAGATCGAGGAGAACTTTGTATTCAGATCCAAAGAGAAAGAAGAAGCTATCTATCTAATAAATATGGACCCGTAGTTCTGAAATAAACTACTCACACATCACCGGAGAGGCCATGGAGTTGATGTAGAGGCCCTCCGTGATCTATGCCCCCTCCGGTGGAGCTCCGGAAAAGGCCCCAAGATGGGATCTCTCGGGTACAGAAGGTTGCGGCGGTGGAATTAGGTTTTCGTGGTGCTCCTAGATGTTTGGGGGTACGTGGATATATATAGGAGGAAGAAGTACATCGGTGGAGCAACGGAGGGCCCACGAGGGTGGAGGGCGCGCCCAGCGGGGGTAGGCGCGCCCCCTGCCTCGTGGCTTCCTCCGTTGTTTCTTGACACCCACTCCAAGTCTCCTGGATCACGTTCGTTGAGAAAATCACGTTCCCGAAGGTTTCATTCCGTTTGGACTCCGTTTGATATTCCTTTTCTTCGAAACCCTAAGATAGGCAAAAAACAACAATTTGGGCTGGGCCTCCGATTAGTAGGTTAGTCCCAAAAATGATATAGAAGTGTAAAATAAAGCCCATTAACATCCAAAATAGATAATATAATAGCATGGAGCAATAAAAAAATTATAGATATGTTGGAGACGTATCACTTATCACTATGAAGAACTTGAAAGATCAAAGAACCAAGATTTTTCCCTCAACTACGAGGGGAGGTAAGGAACTGCCATCTAGCTCTGCACTTGATTAAGCTTCTGTTATGAGTAAACTTGCGACACCTACACATGCTATTGATTCTGATAGGTTGCATGTTATTGATGATGCAACTTCTGCTTTGCATGATACTTAAGATGAAACTACTTCTATGCTTGATACTATTGTACCACTAGGTGAATTTCTCGACGAACAACTTGCTAGGGCTAGAGAGAATGAAATTATTGAAACTGATAATATTGATGAAAGTGATGATGAAGATTCTCCCCCTAGATATGAATTTCCTGTTGTTCCTGAGGGTTATGTTATGGATGAAGAAACTGCTAGAGATATCTTAGCTTGCAATGATAGATATGATCTTAAGAAATTATTAGCCAAGCTTAAAGAAAAGTCTTTGAATGCTAGAATGAAATATGACCCTGATTTTGCTACCTCGCCTATCTTTATTACTGATAAGGATTATGATTTCTCTATCGATCCTGAGTTAATTACTTTGGTTGAATCTGATCATTTTTATGGTTATGAATCTGAAACTGTTGTGGCACATCTTACTAAATTAAATGATATAGCCACCATGTTCACTAATTATGAGAAAAATCGCTATTATTATATCCTTAAGTTGTTTCCGTTCTCATTAAAGGGTGATGCTAAAACATGGTTTAATTCTCTTAATCTTGGTTGTGTGCGTAGTCCCCAGGATATGATTTATTACTTCTTTGCTAAATATTTCCCCGCTCATAAGAAACAAGCTGCTTGAAGGGAAATATATAATTTTGTGCAAATTGAAGAAGAGAGTCTCCCACAAGCTTGGGGGAGGCTTCTCCGATTACTTAATGCTTTGCCTGATCATCCTCTCAAGAAAAATGAAATACTTAATATCTTTTATAATGGACTAACCGATGCTTCCAGAGATTACCTGGATAGTGGTGTTGGTTGTGTTTTCAGGGAAAGAACTGTTGATCAAGCTGAATTGCTATTAAATAATATGTTGACTAATGAAAATAATTGGACACTTCCTGAACCAAATCCTAAGCCAACTCCGAAGAAAAGGGGTATTCTATTTCTCCGTCCTGAAGATATGCAAGAGGCAAAGAAATCTATGAAAGAAAAAGTTATTAAAACTGAAGATGTTAAGAATTTACCACCTATTGAAGAAATACATGGTCTTAATTTGCCGCCTGTTGAAGAAATACATGATCTTCATAACCCGACACAGGTAGTAAAGGTAAATTCTCTCTATAGATTTGATGAAGGCGATATTCCTCGTTATAAGTGTGCTAGCCAATGCTTAGATGAGTATGATAATTTTATTGTTAAACAAGAAAACTTCAATGCATATGTTGGTAGACAATTGAAACATAATGCTTATATGATTGAACACTTGAGTGATTATATGGCTAGTGTTAAAGGTGAACTTAAACTTATTAGTAAACATGCTTCTATGGTTACCACTCAAGTAGAACAATTGCTTAAAGCTCAGAATGATTTACTCAATGAATTAAATAATAATAAGAATGATAATGTTGTTAGAGTTATGACTAGAGGTGGTAAAATGACTCGGGAGCCTTTGTATCCTGAGGGACACCCTAAGAGAATTGAGCAGGATTCTCAAAGAACTACTATAGATGCACCTAGTCCTTCTAAGAGGAAGAAAAAGAAGAATGATAGGACTTTGCATGCTTCTAGTGAACCTGTTATTGACACACCTGAGAATTCCAATGATATTTCTATTTCTGATGCTGAAACACAATCTGGTAATGAACATGAACCTAGTGATGATGTTCATGTTGATGCTCAACCTAGCAATGATAATGATGTAGAGATTGAACCTGCTTTTGATCTTGATAACCCACAATCAAAGAATCAATGTTATGATAAGAGAGACTTTGTTTCTAAGAAGCACGGTTTTCGGTGTCAAAACCGACGGATCTCGGGTAGGGGGTACCGAACTATGCGTCTAGGCCGGATGGTAACAGGAGGAAGGGGACACGATGTTTTACCCAGGTTCGGGCCCTCTTGATGGAGGTAAGACCCTATGTCCTGCTTGATTAATATTGATGATATGGGTAGTACAAGAGTAGATCTACCACGAGATCAGAGAGGCTAAACCCTAAAAGCTAGCCTATGGTATGATTGTATGTTATGGTTGTTGTCATACGGACTAAAACCCTTCGGTTTATATAGACACTGGAGAGGGTTAGGGTTACACAAGTTCGGTTACAAAGGAGGAGATATCCATATCCGTATTGCCTAGCTTGCCTTCCACGCCAAGTAGAGTCCCATCCGGACACGAGACGAAGTCTTCAATCTTGTATCTTCATAGTCCAACAGTCCGGCCAAAGGATATAGTCTGGCTGCTAATCCAGGACTCCCTCAGTAGCCCCCGAACCAGGCTTCAATGACGATGAGTCCGACGCACAGTATTGTCTTCGGCATTGCAGGGCGGGTTCCTCTCCAAATTCCGTGTACCTGTCGAAATAGTGTCCAGCCTCTTGTGAATTTTGCACTCCTTGGCTTCCACACCCATTAACAACCATTTTCCACGTGTTGAGCGAATGTGAAGAGCCAGGGTGTTTTTACATTTACCCCCCTAGCTGTGTGAATGAGCTTCCTATTAAAAAGACGAGGATTCAGATCCAAATCACACCATCTCCATTGGCGAGCCTTCATCGGAGCGCATTCGACAGAGATCCATTCCATCATGGCCGGTCGACGCAGCTCCTCCTCTCGCTCCCCTAGCCCCAAGCCTGGAGATTGGGAGAGATGTTCTGTCCCGCACAGCAAATTAGTGATGCTTCAGACCAAGGGATTTCTTCCCCCAGCGTACATGGTCCCGGTTCGAGCCGGGCTTGCCACCTATAATGGCGGAGAGCAAGCGGAGAGCCTTCCCAATCCCTCCAAGGGAGAGCGGGTATGCCTTGTCCCTTATTTGGTAAGAGGGCTCGGATTTCCAATTCATCCGTTTCTCCGGGGGCTCCTGGAGTTCTACGGCCTCCAGTTGCATAACATTACGCCTGCCTCCATGCTGCATATCGCGGGATTCATAGCCCTTTGCAAGTTGTTTTTGGGCTGTGAGGCTCATTCGCTCTGTGGAAGAAGCTGTTTTGCCTTGTGCCCCGTTCTCAGAAGGGATCAATATATCAAGTGGGCAGAGCCGAAGTGTGGCGTATTGCCGGGACCGGATACCTGTCCGGAACCCCAAAGAAGACGTCCGAAGACTGGCCTTCAGAAGGGTTTTATATAGAAGACGTCCCCTCCCGGATCCTATTAGAATCGGCCTTCCTGAGTTCGACAATGCCTCTTTGAAGAAGTGCCGGAGCTGGCGTCCATGGAGCTCCCTCGAGGAAGATGACAGGGACGTTCTTTACCTGATGAGCCGGATAAGTTTTTTAGCTCGATCCGGATTGACCATGATCGAGGTCATGGCCATATGTATTATGCGGGGGGTGCAGCCGCTTCAATATAGAGGCCACCCCATGTGGGATTTCAACGGGGAGGATGACGCCACCGGCCACGGCCGCAAAGGGCCGGGATCGGTTGCTGATCTAATAAAGATCTTATCCACTTTGTACAAGGGAGAAGAGGAGGAATTCCTTCGTGTCAACCCACAGGGCGGATTTTCTATGTACAATCCTCCGAGCTGGGTAAGCGGAGACTTTTTCTCGCCCATCCGTTTCATATTCCCGTAGTTAAGTATTCAGTCTAGCAATTTCATCGCAGGAGCTGCGCCAGGCTATAAAGGAGATAAACAGCCCCCCTCCACAACCCGAGGACCCTAGACGGTCCCTTGACCTGGCCTCCCAGGAGGATCCAGACATATCTGTGGAGCTGATCGATGGGGTATTCTACCAATCGAGTAATGACAATGCTTTGGTGACCATTATGGCCGATTACCCTGGGCTACTTCCAGCCTCACAGGTGACTGAGACCGAAGTCCCAGCACTTCGAAAGGGGATCCATCCTTGCGTGTTTTTGATTGCCGTATAACAGCCGAGTTTTGCAGGGGAGGTCCTTGAGGCGGAAGGCCGAGCCTGCGGCGACTAGCCAACAAGGGGTTGCGAGGCCAGGCAGGCTGAAAAGGCGCGCCATTTTTATTGCAAGACATTATTCTCAGAGGCATATTAACGCCCGTGCCTTCTTTTCAGGAAAAAGAGCGCTCGCCGGACTATACCCGTAGAGGCTACTAATTGCGCCTCCACCAGCCAGGCTCCAAGGCCGGATTCGGAGGCGGGAACGAATACGAGGCGTGCGCCGAGCGCTCCTCCGACAGAGGATGCGGATAAACTGTCCGCCACCAATTCCGCGGTGGAAAGTGCCATGAACCACAGGCGTCGCCGGACTGTTCTTCGTGGCGCTTGTTTCTCCCAAGAGGCATTGGATGCCTTCAACTCGGGAGATGCGTACCTCCGTGCTGCTCAAAATGGTCTAGCCAGAGCCACGGAGCAGTATGTAAAAGACATACGGGTGAGAAAATTTGGTGATTATATACATCAGTAGCCCCTGAGACTTGAAACAGTTAGAATAACTGATTTAAGGATCATTTGTTACGCAGGTTCTTACCGAAAAGAATACTCAACTGTCCCAGGAGCTGGAAGAGTGCAGAGCCCAACTTCAGGCCGCACTGGCCGCGGCGGGGGAGCCCAAAGAGATCCCCTCTGGTAATATATCCTTCGAATGATAAGTGTCATATAGGATGCGGCGTATATGCAGATCTGACGATAAAATTGCAGATGACGCTGGAGTAAATCCGGACAAGCAACAACTCCAACGCCAGCTGAAGGCTGGTGAGAGCGTGCTTACGAGGGTGAGGCAGGAGAAGAATGATCTCCTAGATGCCAACACCAAGCTGGGCGTGGAACTAAAAGATGTTCGTGCCCAACTGTCGGACTCTGTTAAGGAGAATCGGCGGCTTCGACGCGGCATATTTAGTAAGTGCTTGAACGAACTTTGAAAAAGAGTTCGGCGAGGAAGCTGGCTGACAGAGTTATGTCTGTAGGTATGCTAACAAGTCGTTCTGCCGAGGAAATGCCCGGTTCAACGGGTGACCTTCTTCCCGAGCTCTCACAGCTGCACGAACGAGTTCGGCAGGTGATGCAGCACGTCGCCCAGGCCTTGTGGCCATCCGTCTCCATACCCGAAGGCCTTGGAGAGCTTGCAAAAAAGCTGAAGGGAGCGCGGCGGCGCTTCCGATTATGGAAGATATCGGCCTGCCATCAGGGCGCTAGGGAAGCCTGGGCAATGGTGAAGACACGGTACATGAAGGCTGACCCGAACCACATGGCCGAAGTCGGACCTGTGGGGCCCGATGGGAAGGAGATCCCTGTGAGCTTAGTGTATGGCCAAGTAGAATTGGCCACAAAGTATTCCCAATAGGACTGTAGACAAGACAGCCTATTGGATGGTATTGAAGAGGAATTCAACCAGTCAAATTGACTATGTAATTTAAAGTGAAATGTATAATGCCTTCTAGCCGGATTGTAGATCGTTTGTCGTGGCGGACCTTTTCGCTTCAACCTCGGGACCCGACGGTCCGAAGTGTATCCGAATACCCTCTCGGTTATGTAAGAACCGGGGCATGCGTGGAGACCAGGCGTAGGGGTCATTAGTGCTTTATCAGAAAAGTGCCCAACTAGTTATGTTATATTACATGGGTAGTAAGAAACATCTTCCAGGGAGAATAGTTCCGTTACGGGTTCCTTTCCCTGGGTATGCATGCCCTAAAGTGCACGTCCGGACTGCGATAAGAAGCGCAGAAAAAGAATATGGGGGCAGATATGGAAAATAAATATAAGTCATCTTTTGTTCACCGACCGAATATTCCCTTAAGAACGCTAGCTTTGGGCTTCACCCAGTCTAAGTTACACATCCGGCTGACCCGGCGGTAACAATCGCAAAGGTGCTCCCCTTATGCCCTAGGCGAATTAACGGGAATGTAGGGTATAAATACAAGAGCCAGGCAACCCAGCTTGGCCAAAACTTAAGTCATATCGATGCATATAATGGTGAAACAAAAGGTACATGCGGAAGTGTAACACATGTGTTGGGCATGAGGCCCAGGTAAATAATTTAAGCTTCTGTGAAAGAAGCCCCCAGGTATGAAGAGTGCGGCTAGCGCATCTGTAATGTACGAGTGAGGCACAAGGTGACCCTTGAAGGCCTAGAGAAATAATAAGAAAAAGAAAGAAAGGGAAACAAGACAAATGATGCATATGCAGAAAATGGACAAAGGGAGGGGACTAACATAGAGTACGGTGCTAGGCGTAGAATCTTCGAAGCCTAGCTGCGTTCCATGGGTTCGGCTTGAGTCAACTAGTCGATGCATCCCGCAGTCGGTACGCTCCACCGGTCAGAACTTGGTCGATAATGAAGGGACCTTCCCATTTGGGCTCGAGCTTGTTCTTTTTCTTATCCGGCAGTCGTAGAACTAGTTCGCCAACGTTATAAGTTTTGGCCCGTACTTCTCTGCTTTGGTATCTGTGAGCCTGTTGCTGGTAAAATGCGGAACGGGCTTTGGCTACGTCCGGCTCTTCCTCCAAGTTGTCCAGACTATCCTGCCGATCTAGCTCGGCTTCTCTTTCTTCATACATGCGCACTCGAGGTGAGTCATGAATTATGTCACAGGGCAAGATTGCCTCTGCGCTGTACACCATTAAAAATGGTGTATATCCGGTACTACGATTCGGCATGGTCCGCAGCCCCTAGAGTCCTCTACCCAGTGCGTGTCAGACTCCGTTAAGGAACGCACTAATCTGGGTTTAGTGCCGCTCATTATAAGACCGTTTTCTCGTTCGACTTGACCGTTGGTTTGTGGGTGATAGACCGAAGCATAATCGAGCTTGATGCCCATTTTGCTGCACCAGAGTTTTACCTCGTCGGCCGTGAAGTTCATGCCGTTGTCAGTGATGATGCTGTGGGGGACACCGTAACGGTGTACAACCCCGGATATGAAATATATCACGGGTCCGGATTCGGCTGTCTTAACCGGTTTAGCCTCTATCCATTTGGTGAATTTATACACCATGACCAATAAGTATTTTTTCTTGTGGGTTCCCCCTTTAAGGGGGTCCAACCATGTCAAACCCCCAGACCGCGAAGGGCCATGTAATGGGGATTGTTTGGAGGGCGGTGGGTGGCATGTGGCTTTGATTTGCAAAGAGCTGGCAACCGACGCAACGTTGGACCAAGTCCTATGCATTTGCCCGGGCCGTTGGCCAATAGAATCATGTACGGAAGGCCTTGCTTACAAGAGCCCGGGCTGCGGCATGATGACCGCCTAGTCCGGCGTGAATTTCTGTCAAAAGGTTCCGCCCTTCTTCCTCGGAGATGCACCTTTGAAGGACTCCGGTAGTGCTTTTCTTGTACAATTCTCCCTCATGGACCCTGTAGGCCTTGGATCGCCGCGCTATGCAGCGTGCCTCATTTTGGTCTTCCGGAAGTTCCTGTCTAGTTAGGTAGGCCAGGAATGGTTCTATCCACGGGGTAATAGTGGCCATTATTTCGTGGGCTGAATGTGTTATTTCGGTGGTGAAGCCTTTGATTGTGTCAGAGAGTTCGGTATCGGGTATTTTGGCCGAGTCCGGACTGTTGTTACCGGTGTCCCCTTCCCATGCTACGGATGGCTTGAAGAGCCTTTCCAGAAATATGTTGGGAGGGATCGCATCATGTTTTGCGCCGATGCGGGCGAGGATATCTGCCGCCTGGTTGTTTTCCCGAGCCACATGGTGAAATTCGAGCCCCTCGAACCGAGCTGACATTTTTAGGACGACATTGCGATAAGCTGCCATTTTCGGATCCTTGCCAGCAAAGTCTCCATTTATTTGGGATATCGCGAGGTTCGAATCCCTGCGCACCTCTAGGCGTTGAATGCCCATGGATACTGCCATCTGGAGACCATGTAGAAGGGCCTCATATTCGGCTGCGTTGTTGGAGTGCGTATACATTATCTGTAGTACGTATTGAATGGTATCTCCTGTTGGGGACGTCAAAACGACGCCAGCCCCCAGACCAGCCAACATTTTGGAGCCGTCAAAGTGCATGATCTAGTTTGAATATGTGCCGTACTCCTTAGGGAGTTCGGCTTCCGTCCACTCGGCGACGAAGTCAGCCAAAACTTGCGACTTAATAGCTCGCCGTGGCTTGTAAGTTATGTCGAACGGGAGGAGCTCAATGGCCCATTTGGCAATCCAGCCCGTCGCATCGTGGTTGTTTATAATATCGTTAAGTGGTACTTCCGAGGCTACCGTTATCGAACACTCTTGAAAGTAGTGTCGCAGCTTCCGGGATGCCATAAATACCACGTACGCTATCTTTTGATAATGCGGGTACCGTGATTTGCATGGAGTAAGGACAATGGACACATAGTAAACCGGCTTATGAAGGGGGGATTTGTGTCCGTCCACTTCTCACTCGACGACGAGCACTGCGCTTACTACTTGATGAGTTGCCGCAATGTATAGCATTGGTTTGCCAATGTTTGGCGCGGCCAGGACTGGGTTTGTTGCCAATATGGCTTTTATTTCGTTGAGTCCGGCCATGGCGGCATCCGTCCACTCGAAGTGTTCGGTGCGCCGAAGGAGGCGATAAATGGGTAACGCCTTTTCTCCCAAGCGGGAGATAAAGCGGCTTAGAGCCGCTACGCATCCGGTCAATTTTTGTATATGTTTGAGGTCTGTTGGGGTAGCCAACTGTGTCAACGCTCGGATTTTGGCCGGATTAGCTTGAATACCTCTACTAGAGACAATGAATCCCAGGAGCTTTCCGGCTGGTACGCCAAAAACGCATTTTTCGGGTTGAGCTTGATGTCATATGTTCGGAGGTTATTGAATGTGATCCTCAAGTCGTCTACTAGAGATTCGACATGCTTGGTTTTGACGACCACGTCATCTATGTATGCCTCCACTGTTTGGCCGATCTGGTTTGCCAGACATGTCTGAATCATGTGCTGATATGTCACGCCGACGTTTTTGAGCCCGAAGGGCATTGTGTTGAAGCAGAATGGGCCGTATGGTGTGATGCATGCCGTTGCGGCTTGGTCTGGCTCTACCATTTTAATTTGATGGTAGCCGGAGTATGCGTCTAGGAAACACAATGAATCATGTCCTGTGGTAGCATCGATGATTTGATCGATGCGGGGGAGGGAGAAGGGATCCTTTGGGCAGGCCTTGTTAAGGTCCTTAAAATCGATGCACAAGCGCCAGGATTTGTCCTTCTTTGGCACCATCACCAGGTTTGCTAGCCAGTCCGGATGTTTTACGTCTCTGATGAATCCGGCCTCCATTAGCTTGGCTAGTTCCTCTCCCATGGCTTGTCTCTTAGGTTCGGAGAAACGCCGAAGAGCCTGCTTGACTGGCTTGAATCCTTTTAGGATATTTAGGCTGTGCTCGGCCAGCCTGCGTGGGATTCCTGGCATGTGTGAAGGGTGCTAGGCAAAAATGTCCCAGTTCTTGGGTAGGAACTCTTGCAGTGCGGCGTCGACATCAGGGTTTAATTGTGTCCCGATGGAAGCTATTTTTGTAGGGTCCGTTGGATGGACTCGGAATTTGACTATTTCGTCCGCCGGTTTAAAGGAGGTGGACTTGGATCTTTTATCGAGTATCACGTCGTCCCTGTTCACTGTGGAGCACAACGCAGTTAGTTCCTCGGCTGCTAGGGCTTCAGATAGTGCCTCAAGGGCCAGTGCGGCTGTCTTATTTTCGGCGCGGAGTGCTATGTCCGGATCACTAGCAAGAGTGATGATTCCGTTGGGCCCGGGCATTTTAAGCTTCATGTACCCGTAATGGGGTATGGCTTGGAAGATTGTAAACGCCTCCCGCCCTAATAGAGCATGGTATCCGCTGCTGAACGAGGCCACTTGGAATGTAATTTCTTCGGACCTGTAATTATCCGGCGTGCCGAATACCACATCTAGTGTGATTTTCCCAACACAGCGTGCTTCCCGAGTGGGGATGATTCCTCTAAAGGTTGTGCTACTTTGCTCAATGCGGCTCCAGTCTATTTCCATCTTTTGAAGAGTTTCCTCATAGATGAGGTTTAATCCGCTGCCTTCGTCCATGAGTACCTTGGTGAGTCGAAAGCCGTCCACGATTGGACTAAAGACCAGTGCGGCTGGTGCTCGGGCTGTTCGGAATTTAGGTTCGCCACTGGCATTGAAGGTAATAGCCGTGTCACTCCAAGGATTTATTTCTGCTATGTGGCAGATTTCGGCCATGCTGCAGAGTGTTCGCTTGCGTCTATTATTTGACGCGAAGGTCTCGAAGACCGTTAACACCGTATTGTTGTCCACGGGATGGTGCTCTGTGGTATTTGGGAGGAGTAGATCCTCACCACTTTTGGCCACCTGCCGGAGTATCCAACATGCTCTAAGGCTGTGCGTTGGTATTGCATCCACTGTACTATGAATTTTGCAGGGTCCGTTGAGCCATCCCTCCAGTAGGGTTCCTTGCCCCATAGAGGGCTTTTGCTTTTTGGTAGTTAACCCAGGTGTATTGTGATAATGCACCCTTTTATTTCGGACCGAGTTTGTATTCAGGGCCGGATTATCCCAAAATTTTATTTCAGTTTTCCAAGCGCTTTCCATCGCATAGTACTTTCGTACTATGGACACCAAGTCGGCAAAGCGTGTAATTTCGCGGCGACTTATGGCGTTGAGGATTCCCTTGTCCGTGCAATTATTGCAGAAGAATGAAATTGCATCTTCCTCGCGGCAGTCCTTTATCCTGTTCATGACCAGGAGGAATCTGGCCCAGTAATGGTGTACTATTTCTTCGGGCTCTTGCCTAATTTGGGATAGATCGCTTATGTTTGGGTGGGTGGGTGGAATTGAACCCGAATCCTCACCCAATCTGAGACTCAGGGGCCAAGGAGTTTCCGAACTCGGAAGTTTGGATTCTTGGATGTTTTCCAATAAATCTAGCCCGCTGCCTGACTCTAGGTTCAGGTCTTGAGTGATGTCCTCCCCTCCGCGGGTATCCGGCTTGGAGGGATCGGGAATCCGGACATAGCTAGTCCTTAAGATAGATGAAGGGTTGCCGCATTGTTACTCCACCACTGCAACGTGATGGGTGACCTGGGGAGAGTTGATCTCTCTCAGATCGGGGTTAAGCCCAATCTGATCGTAGTCTGTAGCGACTCCCAGGGCGGCGATGCGATCCAAGAGCTCGTTCAGGGAAGAGAGCTCCATTGGATCTAACTGCTCGGTGAGTTCCGAGTTGACCCTACACTAGCCGGAGAGTTTGGCCGATAGCCAAAGCTCCTTTAGCAAAAGTGCCGTCTTTAAAGACGGGATGAGACATTCTTCCTGGTGGCGACGGCACAGCGGAACTCTCAATGAAAGCACCAATGTCGGTGTCAAAACCGGCGGATCTCGGGTAGGGGGTCCCGAACTGTGTGTCTAGGCCGGATGGTAACAGGAGGCAGGGGACACGATGTTTTACCCAGGTTCGGGCCCTCTTGATGGAGGTAAAACCCTACATCCTGCTTGATTAATATTGATGATATGGGTAGTACAAGAGTAGATCTACCACGAGATCAGAGAGGCTAAACCCTAAAAGCTAGCCTATGGTATGATTGTATGTTATGGTTGTTGTCCTACGGACTAAAACCCTTCGGTTTATATAGACACCGGAGAGGGTTAGGGTTACACAAGGTCGGTTACAAAGGAGGAGATATCCATATCCGTATTGCCTAGCTTGCCTTCCACGCCAAGTAGAGTCCCATCCCGACACGAGATGAAGTCTTCAATCTTGTATCTTCATAGTCCAACAGTCCGGCCAAAGGATATAGTCCGGCTGTCCGGAGACCCCCTAATCCAGGACTCCCTCAACGGTAAAGAAAGAGAATCATGGGTTCAGAAACCCATGCCCTTTCCTCCTAAACCATCCAAGAAAAAGGATGAGGAGGATTTTGAGCGCTTTGCTAAAATGATTAGACCTATCTTTTTGCGTATGCGTTTGACTGACATGCTTAAAATGAATCCTTATGCTAAATACATGAAAGATATTGTTACAAATAAAAGAAAGATACCGGAAGCTGAAATTTCCATCATGCTTGTGAATTATACCTTTAAGGGTGGAATACCTAAGAAACTTGGAGACCAGGGAGTACCAACTATACCATGCTCCATTAAAAGAAAATCTATGTTAAAACTGCTTTATGTGATCTTGGAGCTAGTGTTAGTGTTATGCCTCTCTCTTTATACCGTAGACTTGATTTGAATAAGTTGACACCTACTGAAATATCTTTGCAAATGGCTGACAAATCAACTGCTATACCTGTCGGTATTTGTGAGGATGTGCCTGTTGTGCTTGCAAACGTTACTATTTTAACGGACTTTGTTATTCTTGATATTCCCGAGGACGATAGTATGTCTATTATTCTTGGAAGACCCTTCTTGAATACTGCAGGGGCTGTTATTGATTGCACCAAAGGCAATGTCACTTTTATGTTAATGGTAATGAGCATACGGTACACTTCCCAAGGAAACAACCTCAAGTCCACAGTATCAATTCCATTGGAAAAATTTCATTGATTATTTTTGGAGGTTTTGAATTTCCTCTACATACTTTCAATAAGAAATATGATATTCTTATTGTTGGGGACGTGCGTATCCCCGTTGAGGTAACCTAGTGTTATTCAAAAATTCTTCGGTTTCATGCAATTCGGAATGAGTTTGTTAACAAGACTTGATCAACCTTGTTAGTGGATTCCTTTTGAAGAACATGAGATGGATGAATTTAGAAAACACAACTCTCTGTACCTCTTTTTACTTTCTGTTATTTATATTAAATAAAGAAAAAAATAGTAATTTGTATCAGTTTTCTGAATTATCCGTGCAATAAAAAATACCTCGAAAATAAAAGTTCTCCAAATGCCCTGAAAATTTAATATGATTTTTTCTGGAATATTTGAGAATATCTAGCACTAAGAACACATCAGGGGGAGCCAGCACCTAGCCACGAGGGTCCAGGGCGCGTCCCCTGCCTTATGGGCCCCTGGTGGCCCCCTTCCACTTATTCCAACCACCACACACTCCTTCCTCCCAAAAAATCACCAACCAGCTCAAGCACGAGTTCTAGCTCATCTTGCTGCCATTTTCGATCTCCTAGCTCAAAGCTCCATTCACAAAACTACTTTGGGGGATTGTTCTTTGGTATGTGACTCCTCCAATGGTCCAATTAGTTTTTGTTCTAGCGCTTTATTTATTGCAAATTTTTGCTGCTTAGGTGACCCTGTTCTTGAGCTTGCATGTCAAATTTATGTGGTCAAAAGTAATTTTAATGCATGATATGGCCTCTAGGCACTTGTAGGAGTAGTTGCTATCAATTTTGTTGAGTTTGGTTCACTTTTATTTTGAGTTGCTAAAAATTTCAGAAATTTTTAGAAAAAGGTGAAGAGATTTTTGAGGGGCTCATTGAGCCGAAGCTCAAAGGATAAACAAAGTGAAGAGAACAAGAAGCCCAAGTATAATCTCCCTCGTACTGCGGAGGTTCGGCCGTGTGAATCGCCTTGTGATGATTTCTTGGGAGAAGCTGAGATTCATGAAGATTTTTATCATTTGGCTAAGAATGCAGGCCTCACCGCCTTCCTCCACGACCAGCGTGAACAGTACCTCTTACTCACCAATATCTTTGTGCAAAATTTTCATTTCCATGCTAGGAGATCAACACCTTCGGTGGAATTTTATTTATATGATGAGCATAAGGATATGTCACTTTATGATTCTTTCCAGGTATGTTTGATACCTTTTGAGGGCAGCATAGAGGAACCACATCGTGATGATGTGGAGGGATTTATTGATATGATTGCTGTAGGGGAAATGAGGAAAGTTTCCGATGCAAGAATCACTAGCATACATTTTCCTGTTCTACGCTACTTTTCAATATTTGCTAGTAGATGCTTAATTGGTCGCGGGAACTGTGGGAACCTTAGTGCTCCTGATATTGTTATTTTGCGCCATGCCTTGTTTCAAGATACTACTTTCAGTTTAGGCGCTATTGTTGCTAAGTGGTTAAACCTGAACCATACTAAGGGCCCCGTCCTTGGAGGCATCTTTGCCTCGCGCCTAGCTACACACTTTAACATACCCATCAGGCATTATGAGAAAGAGGAAAATTTGCTGCCTGATATTTTTCTAGATATAAGAACATGATTTTATTGTTAAGAATAAGAAGAAGTTGCTTAATTGTAGACTGATTTTTGGTAAGAATAACTTTGAGACTATTACCTTGCCTACTCCCTCTTTGTTTAACATATTTTCAGGCAAGTACCTTGTTTTACCGAAGGACGTTTATGCATACTGGAGTGTGACACCAGCTCCAGAGCCTGAGCCGGAAACACCCGAGGACCCTTATCGACAGTTAGTTTATCAGTGGAATCCGGAGGAGATTGCCAACCAGTGGCACCTAGAGGACACTCCCCCTTACACCGGAGAGGGCCACTTTGATCCTTGGGTATAGACCAACTTAGGCCAAAAGCCTAAGCTTGGGGGAGTACGTATTTCTCACCGACATTACATTCATGTTCACACACTCATGCCAGTTGTCGGTGCTGATACTTTTTCATTGTATCATCCATGATAGTTTATTTCCTTTTTTATTTTCTTCTTGTGTGCCTTAATAAACCTTAAGAAAAAACAAAAAAAATTAGTTGTAGCTTTTAGTTAGTTTATTTTCCATGCCTGTACTAGTAGTAGTAATTAAAAATAAAACCCAAAAGGAGTTCTTGTTCTTCTTTTGCTTGTTGGGAACTTTCCCATGTAAATAGTTTTGTTTCTTTTCTTTCCTTTGGGGGTCGAGAGGAGAAGACCATGATGAAAATGTTGAGTGGATCTCATATGCATTATTGTTAATCTAACAAAGAGCCCATATTACCTTGTCTTCTCTCTTGAATTGAATGCTTGCAGATTCTAGCTTAGTCCAATGCACGTGCACTATTATTATTATTATTCACACTATTCTGTCGTGCAAGTGAAAGGCAATAATGATGATATATGATGAAATGATTGAGATGAGAAAAGCTGGTATGAACTCGACCTCTCTTATTTTTGTAAATATGATTAGTCCATCATTCCTGATTCAGCCTATTATGAAAAAAAAATTGCAATGACAATTAGAGATTGTAGTTGCTTATGCCATGCTGAATTAACTAGGAGTTTAGAATGGTTTACCTTGCGTGCCAACATGCTATTAAAATGGTTGTGATGTGATACGATAGGGTGGTATCCTCGTTTGAACGATTCGAGTGGCTTGACATGGCACATGTTCACGCATGTAGTTCAAACAAAATCAACATAGCCTCTAGGATATTTACGTTCATGGTGCATTATATCCTACTCATGCTTGGATTCAGTGTTGATTAATTTTAATGCATGTTCATGACTATTGTCGCTCTCTAGCTGGTCGCTTCCCAGTCTTTTTCTAGCATTCACTTGTACTAAGAGGGAATACTGCTTGTGCATCCAACTCCATAAACCCCAAAGTTGTTCCATATGAGTCCACCATACCTACCTATATACGGTATCTACCCGCCGTTCCAAGTAAATTTGCATGTGCCAAACTCTAAACCTTCAAATAAACATTCTATTTTGTATGCTCGAATAGCTCATGTATCAACTAGGGTTGTCTGTATCCTCCATGCTAGGCGGGTTATTCTCAAGAGGAGTGGACTCCGCTCCTCACTCACGAGAAATTGGCTAGTCACCAGGATGCCCAGTCCCATGCTTTAAGCAAATAAAATTGAAATAATTGCAAACAAAACTCCCCTGGGATTGTTGTTAGTTGGAGGCACCCATTTGTTTCGGGCAAGCCATGGATTGATGCTTGTTGGTGGTGGGGGGTATAAACTTTACCATTCTGCTTGGGAACCGCCTATAATGTGTGTAGCATGGATGATATCGAGATCTCTCGGTTGTTATGTTGACAATGAAAGTATACCGCTCAAAATATTATTCATATCTATTTCAAAATCGAGATAGAGTTGGGGTAGAACCAATTGAGGAGAAGCTTGTCCAACATCATTTGAGATGGTTTGGGCATATTCAGCGCAGGCCTCCATAAGCTCCAGTGCATAGCGGACGGCTAAAACGTGCAGAGAATGTCAAGAGAGGGTGGGGTAGACCGAATTTGACATGGGATGAGTCCGTTAAGAGAGACCTGAAGGATTGGAGTATCACCAAAGAGCTAGTTATGGACAGGGGTGCATGGAAGCTTGCTATCCATGTGCCAGAGCCATGAGTTGGTTGCGAGATCTTATGGGTTTCACCTCTAGCCTACCCCAACTTGTTTGGGACTAAAGGCTTTTATTTGAAAGATTTCAAAGATTTCAAAATTGAGCTCTGGCACCTCTACAAATCCCTGCTTCCCTCTGCGAAGGGCCTATCCATTTACTTTTATGTTGAGTCATCATCCTCTTATTAAAAGGCACCAGTTGGAGAGCACCACTTTCATTTGCATCCATTGCTGTTAGTTTACATTGAGTATGACTGTGACTGGATCTCTTTTACCATGAATTACAATGCCTAGTCAGTCCTTGATCTTTAAAGGTGCTCTGCATTTATGTTTTGCGGTCTCAGAAAGGGCTAGCGAGATACCATCTTGTTATATCGTATTATGATTGTTTTGAGAAAGTGTTGTCATCAGAGATTTATTATTATTGATCGCTAGTTGATTATGCCATTGATATGAGTAAACATGAGACCTAAATGTTATTGTGAATATGGTTAGTTCATAATCTTTTCTGAAAACCTGAATACTGGCTTTACATATTTACAACAACAAGAGCAAACAGAGTTTGTAAAAGTTTTTCTTTATCACTTTCAGTTTATCAACTGAATTGCTTGAGGACAAGCAAAGGTTTAAGCTTGGGGGAGTTGATACGTCTCCGTTGTATCTACATTTCCAAACACTTTTGCCCTTGTTTTGGACTCTAAATTGCATGATTAGAATGGAACTAACCCGGATTGACGCTATTTTCAGCAAAATTGCCATGGTGTTATTTTTGTGCAGAAATAAAAGTTCTCCGAATGACCTGAAAATCAACGGAGATTATTTTTGGAATATATAAAAAATACTGGAAGAAGAATCCACATAGGGGGCCCACACCCTATCCACGAGGGTGGGGGCGCGCCTACCCCCCCCTGGGCGCGCCCCCTGCCTCGTGGGCCCCCAGACGCTCCACCGACCTCAACTCCAACTCCGTATATTCGTGTTTGGGGAGAAAAAAAATTAGAGACAACGATTCATCGCGTTTTACGATATGGAGCCGCCTCCAAGCCCTAAACTCTCTCGAGAGGGCTGATTTGGAGTCCGTTCGGGGCTCCGGAGAGGGGAATCCGTCGCCATCGTCATCATCAACCTTCCTCCATCACCAATTTCATGATGTTCACCGTCGTGCGTGAGTAATTCCATCATAGGCTTGCTGGACGGTGATGGGTTGGATGAGATTTATCATGTAATCGAGTTAGTTTTGTTAAGGTTTGATCCCTAGTATCCACTATGTTCTAAGATTGATGTTGCTATGACTTTGCTATGCTTAATGCTTGTCACTAGGGCCCGAGTTCCATGGTTTCAGATCTGAACCTATTGTGTTTTCATCAATATACGAGAGTTCTTGATCCTATCTTGCAAGTCTATAGTCACCTATTATGTGTTATGATCCGTTAACCCCGAAGTGACAATAATCGGGATCATTACCAGTGATGACCGTTGTTTGAGGAGTTCATGTATTCACTATGTGTTAATGCTTTGGTCCGATACTATATTAAAAGGAGGCCTTAATATCCCTTAGTTTCCAATAGGACCCTGCTGCCATGGGAGGGTAGGACAAAAGATGTCATGCAAGTTCTTTTCCATAAGCATGTATGACTATATTCGGAATACATGCCTACATTACATTGATGAACTGGAGCTAGTTCTCTGTCACCCTATGTTATGACTATTACATGATCGATCGCATCCGACATAATTCTCCATCACCGATCCATTGCCTATGAGCTTTCCTGTAGGATCGAAAGTATGTCTAGAGGGGGGTGATTAGACTACTTGACCAAATAAAAACTTAACCTTTTCCCAATTTTAGTTCTTGGCAGATTTTAGCTGTTTTAGGACAAGTCAAGCAATCATCACATAATTCAAGCAAGCATGCAAAGAGTATATTGGCAGCGGAAAGTAAAGCATGCAACTTGCAAGAATGTAAAGGGAAGGGTTTGGAGAATTCAAACGCAATTGGAGACACGGATGTTTTTCCCGTGGTTCGGATAGGTGGTGCTATCCTACATCCACGTTGATGGAGACTTCAACCCACAAAGGGTAACGGTTGCGAGAGTCCACACAGGGCTCCACCCACAAAGGGCAACGGTTGCGCGAGTCCACACAGGGCTCCACCCACGAAGGGTCCACGAAGAAGCAACCACCCACAAAGGGTCCACGAAGAAGCAACCTTGTTTATCCCACCATGGCCATCGCCCACACAGGACTTGCCTCACTAGCGGTAGATCTTCACGAAGTAGGCGATCTCCTTGCCCTTACAAACTCCTTGGTTCAACTCCACAATCTTGTCGGAGGCTCCCAAGTGACACCTAGCCAATCTAGGAGACACCACTCTCCAAAAAGTAACAAATGGTGTGTAGGTAATGAACTCCTTGCTCTTGTGCTTCAAATGATAGTCTCCCCAACACTCAACTCTCTCTCATAGGATTTGGATTTTGTGGAAAGAAGATTTGAGTGGAAAGCAACTTGGAGAGGCTAGAGATCAAGATTCATATGGTAGGAATGGAATGTCTTGGTCTCAACACATGAGTAGGTGGTTCTCTCTCAGAACATATGAGTTGGAATGGTGTGTGCGTTCTGATGGCCCTCTCCTCGAATGAGAAGGAGGTGGAGGGGTATATATAGCCTCCACACAAAATCCAACCATTACACAGTTTTCCAATCTCGGTGGGACCGAATCAATAAACTCGGTCAGACCGAAAATGTAAACCTAGTGACCGTTAGAGATTTTCGGTGGGACTGACATGCAACTCGGTAGGACCGATATGGTTAGGGTGTGGGCATAACGTATTCTCGGTGCGACCGATTACAAAAACTCGGTGAGACCGAATTTGGTAATTAGCTAACCAGAGAGTTGGTTAGGCAAACTCGGTGGGACTGATTTGCTCTTTCGGTGAGACCGAAAAGTTACAAAGGGGAAACACTGAATTTCCATTGCAATCTCGGTGGGACCGATTCGCTCTTTCGGTGAGACCGAAAAGTTACGAAAGGGAAACAGAGAGTTTGCAACCCCATCTCGGTGAGACCGAGATCCCTATCGGTAGGACCGAATTGCTAGGGTTTGGCAGTGGCTTATGACAAATGAAACTCGGTGGCGCCGGATAGGAAGAATCGGTAGGACCGAGTTTGGCTTAGGGTTTAGGTCATATGTGGATATGGGAAAGTAGTTGAGGATTTTTGGAGAATATCACTAAGCACATGAAGCAAGAGGCTCATTAAGCAACACCTCATCCCTCCTTGATAGTATTGGCTTTTCCTAAGGACTCAATGTGATCTTGGATCACTAAAATATAAAATGAAGAGTCTTGAGCTTTTGAGCTTGAGCCAATCCTTTTTCCTTAGAATTTTGAGGGTTCCACTTTCACATCCATGCCATGCCAATCATTGAGCTTTCCTGGAATAATCATCTTGGAATAGCATTAGCTCAATGAGCTATATGTTGTTATGAATTACCAAAACCACCTAGGGATAGTTGCACTTTCAATCTCCCCCTTTTTGGTAATTGATGACAACATATAGATCAAAGCTTCGACAAATGATAATAAGCATGAAATATATCGTCGCTTTGAGAAGTATGTGATAAGTAAGAGCTCCCCCTAAATTTGTGCATATTTAAAATTTGCTTTGGACTGCAAATGCACAAAGATTTAGAGTCATGGGTTACTCTTCCATGTCACATACATCTTGGTGGAGCGCTTAAAATGATAAGAATGAAATACATGCACTCATCACCAAGAATAGTGAATGATCACACAAGATAGATAGGATAATAGCATTAAGCAAGCATTAAGTGTAGCTTATGATCAAACACATGATCATCAATGTCTCACAAATAATGACGTAGTATCTCAAGCACTCAAAAGCAAACAAGTTCGAAAAAAATCCCACCAAATAAAGCAAGAGAGAAAAGCAACACTCTCTCTCTCGAAGCCTATGATCTATACATCTTCTCCCCCTTTGGCAACAAGTTACCAAAAAGTTCCTAGAAAATGCATAGTGCTAGATCGACGCTCAGGCTTGATCTTCAGGTGGTGGTGGAGTCCGGATCACTCCAAGGACGAAAGCTTCGGTAGATGCTGAAGTAGACGCTGGAGTTGGAGCTGAAGTAGATGCTGGAGCTGGTGGAACTGAGGCTGTGGCTGGTGCTGAGGTGGTGGCTCTTGTGTCAGCAACTCGCACGGCAGACGACCTCGGACCTCTTGGCACTCTGGCAAAGGCATGAGTGGTAGTCCTGCCTCTCCTCTCCTGCATGTCCTCCTGGAGCTGCTCCACTGCAGACTAAACTTCCGTTACTTTATCATCCAAGTCATATAACTTTTGTTCCATGATTCTCTCTAGGCTCTGCTGATTCTGAGTGAGGGTGGCCAGACTTTGCTCAATCCTCAGTGTGGATGCAATGAAGTAACCAAGCTGCTCTTGTTTAGTCTTCAAGAAATACTCAGATGCCTCCTCTTGAGTTGGCATCTTGGCAGCTTTCTCCTTTCTTGCCTTCTCCTTCTTTGCGTATGCTTGGGCAGATGATGGCTCGTTCTCAGTCATAACAACTTGATTGTCCTCAAAATCTGGACGGATGGGCAGGTGTTCCTTGTCCAATAAATATATGCCCGTGCCCATCTTGGAGTTGATGAGCTCCTGAATTTGAGGGGCATATCCGCAACTCCTCTTCTGATCTGCTGCAGTCCTCTTGATTGTTTCCACTATGAGGCTCATCACCTTGAACTTCTGAGGCACATCAAACACATGTAGCAAGTTGATAGCATGGCCTCTGACCATCTTGTGATCTCCAAACTTGGGCAGTAAGGTGTGCCTTAGTATCCAATTGATCGTAGGCAGTGCTGACAGAAGATAATGCAGTGAGCCAAACTTGAAAGTATCAAGTGCTTCATTTGGGATCTCCTTGTACATATTGGACATTGAGTTGTGGTCCATCTTCTTCTTGGCATATATGTCCATGTCATCATCATGCTCCTCTGGGGCATTAATCAACTTTGCCCATTCCTCAACAGTGGATTGATACCTCGTACCCTCAGACATCCATGTGATCCTCCCATCTGGATAAAAGTGAGCTGTGGAGTAGAACTGCATGATGAGTTCCTCGTTCCACGTTGTGAGCTTCTGCCCAACAAAGTCCTCTACTCCACACGCCTTGAAGTTGTCCTGAACTCCTGGGTATTACTCTTCATTGTCCTTAATGTATTGCCAATCAACCCATCTCATATCACAGACTATTGGCTTCTTATCAAGCAAAACAGTCTCATAGAAATCCTGCTGCTCCTTGGTGTGAAACCTATAGTCAACTGCTGTCCTTCTCCTTGAAGCATATGGGTCTGCTTCTCTCCACTTCCTCAGCCCTGAATCTCTCCTGAGCTTCATGTCCTCAGCCACAGGATGAGCATCGTTGTGGTCTGGGATCTTGGGCTTTAGCTTTCTCAGAATTTGCTCTTCATCCTCTTCTTCAGCAACAGTCTCAGGCACTGGGGCCTTGTTCTTCTCAGCTGCAGGAATGCTTCTTGTGTTCCTCTTTGGCTTTGGCTTTGGAGCTGGCTTGGCCTTGGAAGCAGCTCCCCCTGATTTTATGGCATCTCCCATTAGCTTGGGTCCCTTGGGTGCTGGTGCAGCTACCTCTTCTGCTTCTTCCTCTTCCATGATGGAAGCTTTGCCAAGCACTCTAGCCACAGTCTTCTTCACCCTTTCCTTTCTTTTGTTGCCCTCAGCTGCAACTGGCTCTATGGGCTTCTCAGTTGACATTCTGGCCTTTGACATTGGCTGCCTGCCTGCTGGCCTTTTGATTTTCAGCCCTGGCTTTGTGCCTTGAGCTAGCTCAACTCTCTTGGAAGTGGCCTCTTCCTCTGCCACATAATCTTCATCTTCAGAGTCTGAAGTTCTCTTCTTCCTCTGTCTCGTGGCAGCCTTTGGCAAATTGCTAGGAGTGCTCCTGCTGCCTTCATCAGAAGAGCTGGAGGGACTAGTGCCCTCACTCATGTACACCTACTGCTCTGACATATTCTGGCTATCACTTTGATCAGACATGCTGCAAACTGATTGCTGACCCTGTGAATAGTTTATAGATGAGATAGACTAGATGAGCATCACAAAATGCAGAGATTTTTGCAAAAGAATGATCCAAAAACTTAGTTTTAGTTTCCCACTGAAATCATCTCGGATCTACCGATTTTTAAACCCGATGATACCGAAGCAGTTTTGGCACCTAAACTAGTGAACTCGGTTAGACCGAGTCACAGTTCGGTGGCACCGAGACTGCTAGGGTTTCACTGAGTTCCAAAATCGGTCACACCGATAAGTAATTCTCGGTCAGACCGAGTCTCACTTGTGCAATGGCATAAGCCAAATCGGTGGGACCGAGTTTTTCAACTCGGTGGGTCCGAGATGGTTTCGGCGGAACCTAACCCTAAAATTTTCGAATCAAAGCTAATCAATGGGCGCATTGACTGGTTAGGAGTGTTTCAATCGTGGCAAGAATCATGAAGAACACAATGTGCTAGGAATCGGACGGGGAATAGCACTGTGATCAAGTCCATACCCTAGTTCGGCGGAGACTTGCTACGGCGGCAACGGCGGGGCAGAATTCCTGTTGACGGCGACGGAGACCAGCGACTGGAGGCGGCTGGCGGCGAGAAGACGATCTGGAGACCACGTTGGCAGAGCAGGCTATCGCGCAGGCGAAGGGGTTCGGAGAAATTTCCAAATTTTGCCCGTGACTATATATAGCCCGACCCTGTCGGTGTGACCGAGTGGAACAACTCGGTGGCACCGAGATTCATAACTGCAAGCAGTTACTGAAACTCGCTGTGACCGAAATGTTCAAATCGGTTGCACCGAGATCGAAAACCTAGATCAACTTAATGATCTCGGTAGGACCAAAAGTGGAGTATCGGTCAGGCCGAGAATCATAAAGAGTTTTTGGAAGTTTAAGTCTATGACGAATCGGGGACTCTGAGTGCTCCTCACACAGAGTGATTCGAATCTGACTTGATCAAATTTTGTGATGCAGCATGAATAGAGTTTGAGACGAGAAAAGCATAGATAGCTACAGGAGGTTCTTAGGCATTCTTGTCCATCCACTTGGCAAAAGAAGATAAAACCAAACAATCAAAACAACAAGTGGATGTCCTCAAATGAGTAAAATATGCAACCAGCATGCTCACACAATAAGATGGCAAATGAAATATGTGGCAAGGCATGCACAACCAATTCTAGCATCTATCAAGCAATTTGCGATGACAAGGTCATCTATATATGAGTATATTGACTTAGGAGTCAAGTGAGAACACTTGATCATAGGTCATACTCATCGTTTAAGCTCAAGTGGGGTTACCACTTTTACATAAAGCATTGCTTTGTTCACATCTTTAGAGTTGCTTTAGCTCAAGTCTTAGAGTAAAGCTCCCCCTAGATGTGATATCCCCCCTAAGAGGGATGAACTAACCTTGGGTTTTGTCGATGATGACTTCATGTAGATGTTGAAGATGTGGATGCTCAATGTTGATGTAGATCACTTGGAGCTATCCATTTGAGTGAATTGCACTTTCAACACCTACATGGGTTAGTCCCACAAGGAACAAACAAGGATATCCATAGACATAGAGTGATGCACACAAAAGATGATGTCCATGAAAACTTTTAGGTTACCTTGTCCCTTGTCTTACCAACAAGAGGGTTTGTGACTCCTTGAACTAGTGCACGATGTGGAAGTTGATTGCACTTGTTCTTGCCAAAATGATGAGAGTGAAGTATGTTGGCGGAGTCACCCTCAAGAACTCTCTAGTTCTTCTTCTTTTGGATCCACATCATCTTGATGGGAATCCTTGGAGTTGTAGTCGTACTTGATGAAGTGGAACTTGAAGTAGTCTTGGGAATCCACTTGACTAAGGTCTTTGGAGCTTCTTCAAATGCATCAATTTCCTCTTGAAGCTTGTCCTTGCCTTTTTGCTTGTAGTCTTGTGGTGGAAGATCATCTTGAGCTTGTCTCCCCTTGAAAGAAGTATACTTCTCTTGTTGAGGGACAAACTTTGTCTTGTGGTATTGATCTTCTTCCCACTCAACTCCATTGGCATTGAACTTTCGTTCAAAACCAACACCTTGATTCTTCCGGTGCATTCCTTGCTTGCGCACAATTTCCTCGAATTGCTTACTCCCGGCAAGGCTTTTGTACACTCCTTTCTCTATAATTCCCTTCAATAAACTATTTTCTTGCTCAAGTGTAACTTGGCTAAGAGAATCATTAGTGGAATCAAGAGAGCTACTAGAAGTAACAATATTGGATTTAGCATGATCATTGTTACTACTAGAGGAAGAATCTTTCTTGTTCTTGTTACTAGACTTGACTTGAGGCATGTAAGTGGATAAGAGTAAACGCTTGGCAATGTAAGAAGAACTTTTCTTGCGGAGATCATCATTGATTGCTTTTAAGAACTCATGCTCTTGCTCAAGATTGAGCTTTTCAAAGCGTAATTTCTCATGAGCTCTTGAAAGTTCTCGATGATCTTCGAAGATGGTTTCATGAGCTAACTTAAGAGTGTTTAGTTCTTTAGTTAGGGCCTCAATCTTCTCCTTATCATTGTCATTCGTTTTATCTTGATTAGCATGTTTAATTGACATTTCATCATAGTATTCATCACTAGAGTTGTCAACAAGCAAATCATCACCTAGTCATCTTCATCACTATTGAAATCAACATACTCGGGGTGTGTTACCTTAGGACCTTTGGCCATGAAGCATCTTCCAATTCCTTCATTTGGTGAGTCAAATATGTCGTAGGAGTTGGTTGACACAAGTGCTAGACCGGCAACACCTTCATCTTGAGTATCTTCGGAGTCGGAGTGATAACTTCTCTCGGAGTGGCTGTCGGAGTCGGAGCCGGATACCCGTTCACCAACATGAGCTTGATGTCTTCGTCTTGTGTAGCTCCTTGATAATTTTTCCTTCCTTTCCGAATCCTTGCTTCTCCGTGAGTATCTTCGTTCATAACGATCATCTCTACTCCTTCTCTCTCTTGGTGGTGATTCTTTGCTTCTTCTTTTTGGAGAATCTTCTCTTCTCTTGTAGGGAGCCGTACACTCATTGGAATAGTGTCCGGGTCTTCCACAACTGTAGCAGTTTCGCTCTCGACTAGAAGATCTTTTGTCATTGTAGGACCTTGACTTGAAGCTTCTATCTTTGCTTCTACTCTTGTAGAACTTGTTGAAGTTCTTCACCATTAAGCTCAATTCTTCATTGAAGTCTTGTTTCTCACTTGATGATGTAGGGGCTTCACATGAGGCTTTATAGGCACCACTTGATTTGTTGTGAAGTTCCTCTTTATCCTTAAGTGACATCTCATGAGCAACAATTCTTCCAATCACCTCCGTTGGCTTGAGATCTTTGTAATTGGGCATCATTTGGATCAATGTGCACACGGTATCATATTTCTCATCCAAGGCTCTTAGAATCTTCTTGATGATGAATTTATCGGTCATCTCTTCACTTCCTAAGCCGGCAATCTCATTTGTGATGAGAGCAAGCCTAGAGTACATTTCAGCGACACCTTCACCATCCTTCATCTTGAACTTGTCAAGTTGGCTTTGAAGCACATCCAACTTGGATTCCTTGACAGAGTCAGTACCTTCGTGCATATCAATCAAAGTGTCCCAGATTTCCTTTGCATTCTCAAGATGGCTGATTTTGTTGAATTCTTCGGGGCACAATCCGTCGAAGAGAATATCACAAGCTTGAGCATTGTATTGCAACATCTTCAACTCATCCGCGGTAGCTTCACGGTTTGGTTCTCTCCCATCAAAGAAGTCACCTTGCAAGCCAACACACACAATAGCCCAAACGGCAGGGTTATGTCCAAGAATATGCATTTTCATTTTATGCTTCCAACTAGCAAAATTAGTACCATCAAAGTAAGGACCTCTACGGTGATAATTTCCCTCGCTAGACGCCATACTCTCCTAGGTTGTGAAACCAAGGCTATGACCACCAAAGGCTATGGAGATCAAAGCAAATGGAGACCAAAGCTCTGATACCACTTGTAGGATCGAAAGTATGTCTAGAGGGGGGTGATTAGACTACTTGACCAAATAAAAACTTAACCTTTTCCCAATTTTAGTTCTTGGCAGATTTTAGCTATTTTAGGACAAGTCAAGCAATCATCACATAATTCAAGCAAGCATGCAAAGAGTATATTCGCAGCAGAAAGTAAAGCATGCAACTTGCAAGAATGTAAAGGGAAGGGTTTGGAGAATTCAAACGCAATTGGAGACACGGATGTTTTTCCCGTGGTTCGGATAGGTGGTGCTATCCTACATCCACGTTGATGGAGACTTCAACCCACAAAGGGTAACGGTTGCGAGAGTCCACACAGGGCTCCACCCACAAAGGGCAACGGTTGCACGAGTCCACACAGGGCTCCACCCATGAAGGGTCCACGAAGAAGCCACCACCCACAAAGGGTCCACGAAGAAGCAACCTTATCTATCCCACCATGGCCATCGCCCACACAGGACTTGCCTCACTAGCGGTAGATCTTCATGAAGTAGGCGATCTCCTTGCCCTTACAAACTCCTTGCTTCAACTCCACAACCTTGTCGGAGGCTCCCAAGTGACACCTAGCCAATCTAGGGGACACCACTCTCCAAAAAGTAACAAATGGTGTGTAGGTAATGAACTCCTTGCTCTTGTGCTTCAAATGATAGTCTCCCCAACACTCAACTCTCTCTCATAGGATTTGGATTTTGTGGAAAGAAGATTTGAGTGGAAAGCAACTTGGAGAGGCTAGAGATCAAGATTCATATGGCAGGAATGGAATATCTTGGTCGCAACACATGAGTAGGTGGTTCTCTCTCAGAACATATGAGTTGGAATGGTGTGTGTGTGTGTTCTGATGGCTCTCTCCTCGAATGAAGAGGAGGTGGAGGGGTATATATAGCCTCCACACAAAATCCAACCGTTACACAGTTTTCCAATCTCGGTGGGACCGAATCAATAAACTCGGTCGGACCGAAAATGTAAACCTAGTGACCGTTAGAGATTTTCGGTGGGACTGACATGCAACTCGGCAGGACCGATATGGTTAGGGTTTGGGCATAACATAATCTCGGTGCGACCGATTACAAAAACTCGGTGAGACCGAATTTGGTAATTAGCTAACCAGAGAGTTGGTCAGGCAAACTCGGTGGGACCGATTTGCTCTTTCGGTGAGACCGAAAAGTTACAGAGGGGAAACACTGAATTTACATTGCAATCTCGGTGGGACCGGTTCGCTCTTTCGGTGAGACCGAAAAGTTACGAAAGGGAAACAGAGAGTTTGCAATCCCATCTCGGTGAGACCGAGATCCCTATCGGTAGGACCGAATTGCTAGGGTTTGGCAGTGGCTTATGACAAATGAAACTCGGTGGCGCCGGATAGGAAGAATCGGTAGGACCGAGTTTGGCTTAGGGTTTAGGTCATATGTGGATATGGGAAAGTAGTTGAGGATTTTTGGAGAATATCACTAAGCACATGAAGCAAGAGGCTCATTAAGCAACACCTCATCCCTCCTTGATAGTATTGGCTTTTCCTAAGGACTCAATGTGATCTTGGATCACTAAAATATAAAATGAAGAGTCTTGAGCTTTTGAGCTTGAGCCAATCCTTTTTCCTTAGCATTTTGAGGGTTCCACTTTCACATCCATGCCATGCCAATCATTGAGCTTTCCTGAAATAATCATCTTGGAATAGCATTAGCTCAATGAGCTATATGTTGTTATGAATTACCAAAACCACCTAGGGATAGTTGCACTTTCATTCCCATATGTTGTTCTTCGCTTATTTAATTTTCCGTTGCTACTGTTACCATCACTATAAAACCTAAAAATATTACTTTTGCTACCGTTACTTTTTGCCACCGTTACCACTACTATCATATTACTTTGCTACTAAATACCTTGCTGCAGATATTAAGTTTCCAGGTGTGGTTGAATTGACAACTCAGCTACAAATACTTGAGAATATCTTTGGCTCCCCTTGTGTCGAATCAATAAATTTGGGTTGAATACTCTACCCTCGAAAACAGTTGCGATCCCCTATACTTGTGGGTTATCAATCCACATCTTCAATAGGACACTACTGCATGTTGGTCCAAATGCGATAGTCCAACCAGAGACCCTTCGATGAAACTATGTGCGATGCATTAATCACAAACTGTGATGTAATGAAACCATTAAAAAGATACAAAATGTATGCGATGGCGGTTACATCAAACACGATTCAGATTAGAGTTGCGTGTGCGATGTGTGGAAAATGATTAATCCAGCAGAACTGTTTGTGATGAGGCAGAACAATAGAAACGGGCAGCCACATGAGGGTGTGTGTGATATGCGGCATACAGTTCACTAGGATGAACTGTGTGATTAGGCAACACAATAGAAATGGTTAGCCAGATCAAGGTGTGTGCGATGGAGGGCATACATTTCACTCGAATGAACTGTTTGCGATGAGCCAAGACAACAGAAACAGTTCAACGGAACAAGGTAAAAAGGTATCCCTCCCAAATGACGTTGCTCCTATTACTCATTGTGATGGTGATAATTGTTGTACTATTGGTGCTATCCATACTATTAATGATGAGAGTGATTATGCTTATGATATGAAAAGGCCCAAGCTTGGGGATGCTATGTTTGATGAGAATGACATGTTTGAGAATGTATTTGATGCAATTAATGTTTGTCCCAAGCTTGGGGATGCTATGTTTAATGAAGATGATATTTTTGGTCTCCCAACTTTTGTTGAGCAAATTTATTATGATGATAGCATGCCTCCTATTTATGATGATTATTGTGATGACACTTATGCTACAAAAAGTAGTGATGATTATATTTATAAAGGGAAAACTTCATTTTTGCCACTCTAGTTTTTGCCAACTTTGCTTATGCCACTCTAGAATTTCACATTTCACTTTTGCCACTCTTAGCTTTTGATAATATATCACTTTTGCCATTCCGTGGCAAAAGCAAAATTTTCAGAGTGGCAATTATGATACATTGTCGAAAGCTAAGAGTGGCAAAAGTGAAATGAAAAATTATCATTTTTGCCATGGAATGGCATTTGTGATGTATTGTCAAAATCTAGAGTGGCATAAGGAAAATTGGCAAAAGCTAGAGTGGTAAAAACAAAGTTTTCCCATTTATAAAACTTGTCATGATTATGATTACCCTTTTCTGAACATTACTCATTTAATGTGGAAACAATTTATAGTATTTGAGTTTCTTATGATACTCCCACTATTCCGAATGACAAGAATTTTGCTTACATGGAGAATAGTAAATTTTCTATGCTTGTAGATCATGAAAAGAATGCTTTATGTGATGGTTATATTGTTGAATTCATTCATTCATGATGCTACTAAAAATTATTATGAGGGAGTTGTGCTTGTTTTGCCTTCCTATGCTAGTTGATTATTGTTCCCATAAGTTGTTTGCTCAAAAAATCCCTATGCATAGGAAGTGGGTTACACTTAAATGTGCTAGTCATATTCTTCATGATGCGCTCTTTATGTTTCAATTCTTATCTTTTATGTGAGGTTCATTCAAATCATCATGCCTAGCTAGGGGCGTTAAACGATAGCGCTTGTTGGGAGGCAACCCAATTTTATTTTTTTTCTTTGCTTTTTGCTACTGTTTAGTAATAAATAATTCATCTAGCCTCTGTTTAGATGTGGTTTTATGTTTTAATTAGTGTTTGTGCCAAGTAGAACTTTTGGGAAGACTTGGGTGAAGTCTTTGCGATCTTGCTGTAAAAAACAGAAACTTTTGCGCTCACGAGATTAGCTGCCATTTTTTACTGGAGAGTGGGATTAGGTTGATTATTTTTGAATATGATTAATAGACAAATTCCTAAGGTCCACCAATTTATTTCAGAATTTTTGGAGTGACAGAAGTATTCGAATGATACATATTACTACAGACTGTTCTGTTTTTGACAGATTCTGTTTTCATCGTGTTGTTTGCTTATTTTGATGAATCTATGAGTAGTATCGGAGGGTATGAACCATAGAGAAGTTGGAATACAGTATACATTACACTAATATGAATTTAGAATGAGTTCACAACAGTACCTAAGTGGTGATTTATTTTCTTATACTAACGGAGCATACGAGTTTTCTGTTGAGTTTTGTGTTGTGAAGTTTTCAAGTTTTGGGTAAAGATTCGATGCACTATGGAACAAGGACTGGCAATAGCCTAAGATTGGGGATGACCAAGGCACCTGAAGGTAATATTCAAGGACAACCAAGATCCTAAGTATGGGGATTCCCCGGATGGCATCCCCTCTTTCGTCTTCGTTCATCGGTAACTTTACTTGGAGCTATATTTTTATTCACCACATGATATGTGTTCTGCTTGGAGCGTCATTTTATTTTATTTTGTTTAGATTACTGTTTGAATAAAATACCAAGATCTGAAATTCTTAAATGTTAGAGAGTCTTCACATAGTTGCATATTTATTCGACTACTCATTGAACTTCACTTATATCTTTCGGAGTAGTCTGTCGTTTGCTCTAGTGCTTCACTTATATCTTTTAGAGCACGATGGTGGTTTTATTTTATAGAAATTATTGATATCTCAAGCTTCACTTATATTATTTTGATAGTCTAAACAGCATGGTAATTTGCTTTGGTTATGAATTTAGTCCTAATATGATGGGCATTCAAGATGGGTATAATAAAAACTTTCATATAAAGTGCATTGAATACTATGTGAAGTTTGATTCCTTATGATTGTTTTGAGATATGAGGATGGTAATATTAGAGTCATGCTAGTAAGTAGTTGTGAATTTGAGAGATACTTGTGTTAATGTTTGTGATTCCCGTAGCATGCACGTATGGTGAACCGTTATGTGATGAAGTCGGAGCATGATTTATTTATTGATTGTATTCCTTATGAGTGGCGGTCGGGGATGAGCGATGGTCTTTTCCTACCAATCCATCCCCCTAGGAGCATGCGTGTAGTACTTTGTTTAGATAACTAATAGATTTTTACAATAAGTATGTGAGTTCTTATGACTAATGTTGAGTCCATGGATTATACGCACTCTCACCCTTCCACCATTGCTAGCCTCTCTAGTACCGCGCAAATTTTGCCGGTACCATACACCCACCATATACCTTCCTCAAAAAAGCCACCATACCTACCTATTATGGCATTTCCATAGCCATTCCGAGATATATTTCCATGCAACACTATTCCGTTTGTTATGACACGCTTCATCATTGTCATATTGCTTTGCATGATCATGTAGTTGACATCGTTATTGTGGCAAAGCCACCATTCATAAATATTTCATACATGTCACTCATGAGTCATTGCACATCCCGGTACACCGCCGGAGGCATTCATATAGATACATATTTTGTTCTAAGTATCGACTTGTAATTCTTGAGTTGTAAGTAAATAAAAGTGTGATGTTCATCATTATTAGAGCATTGTCCCATGTGAGGAAAGGATGATGGAGACTATGATTCCCCCACTAGTTGGGATGAGACTCCGGACTAAAAAAACAAAAAGAAAAAGAAAGGCCAGAAAAAGAGAGAAGGGACAATGCTACTATCCTTTTACCACACTTGTGCTTCAAAGTAGCACCATCATCTTCATGATAGAGAGTCTCATATGTTGTCACTTTCATATACTAGTGGGAATTTTACATTATAGAACTTGGCTTATATATTCCAATGATGGGCTTCCTCAAAATGCCCTAGGTCTTTGTGAGCAAGCGAGTTGGATGCACACCCACTTAGTTTCTTTTTGAGCTTTCATACACTTATAGCTCTAGTGCATCCGTTGCATGGCAATCCCTACTCACTCACATTGATATCTATTGGTGGGCATCTCCATAGCCTGTTGATACGCCTAGTTGATGTGAGACTATCTTCTCCTTTTTTGTCTTCTCCCCAACCACCATTCTATCCCACCTATAGTGATATGTCCATGGCTCGCGCTCATATATTGCATGAAGATTGAAAAAGTTTGAGAACATCAAAAGTATGAAACAATTGCTTGGCTTGTCATCGGGGTTGTGCGTGATTTAAATACTTTGTGTGGTGAAGATAGAGCATAGCCAGACTATATGATTTTGTAGGGGTAACTCTCTTTGGCCATGTTATTTTGAGAAGACATGATTGCTTTGCTAGTATGCCTGAAGTATTATTATTTTTATGTCAATATTAAACTTTTGTCTTGAATCTTATGGATATTAATATTCATGCCACAGTAAAGAAAATTACATTGATAATTATGTTAGGTAGCATTCCACATCAAAAAAATTGTTCTTATCATTTACCTACTCGAGGACGAGCAGGAATTAAGCTTGGGGATGCTTGATACGTCTCCAACGTATCTATAATTTTTGATTGTTCCATGCTATTATATTATCAACCTTGGATGTTTTATATGCATTTATATGCTATTTTATATGATTTTTGGGACTAACCTATTAACCTAGAGCCCAGTGCCAGTTTCTGTTTGTTTCCTTGTTTTTGAGTATCACAGAAAAGGAAGACCAAATGGAGTCCAATTGACATGAAATTTCACGGAGATCATTTTTGGACCAGAAGAAGCCCACGGAGTACCGGAGATCGGTCAGAAGAGTCCCTAGGCCACCACAAGGGTGGGGGCGCGCCCTACCCCCTAGGCGTGACCCCCTACCTCGTGGCCGCCTCGGGGACCCCCCTTGACTTGTTCCCAACTCCAACACCTCTTATATATACCCAGATTTCCAGAAAGAAACCTAGATCGAGAGTTCCGCCGCCGCAAGCCTCTGTAGCACCCGAAAACCAATCTAGACCTGTTCCGACACCCTACCGGAGGGGGGAATCCCTCTCCTGTGGCCATCTTCATCATCCCGACGCTCTCCATGATGAGGAGGGAGTAGTTCACCCTCGGGGCTGAGGGTATGTAACAGTAGCTATGTATCTCTCTCTCATGTTCTTGATTTGGCACGATCTTGATGTATCGCGAGCTTTGCTATTATAGTTGGATCTTATGATGTTTCTCCCCCTCTACTCTCTTTTGATGAATTGAGTTTTCTCTTTGAAGTTATCTTATCGGATTGAGTCTTTAAGGATTTGAGAACACTTGACGTATGTCTTGCATGTGCTTATGTGTGGTGACAATGGGATATCACGTGATCCACTTGATGTATGTTTTGGTGATCAACTTGCGAGTTTCGTGACCTCGTGAACTTATGCATAGGGGTTGGCACACGTTTTTGTCTTGACTCTCCGGTAGAAACTTTGAGGCACTCTTTGAAGTTCTTTGTGTTGGTTGAATAGATGAATCTGAGATTGTGTGATGCATATCTTATAATCATACCCACGGATACTTGAGGTGACATTGGAGTATCTAGGTGACATTAGGGTTTTGGTTGATTTGTGTCTTAAGGTGTTATTCTAGTATGAACTCTAGGATAGATTGAACGGAAAGTGTCGGTGTACAAAAAGAGGGGTACGCTTTTTGTACCCCTATAACTGTGCACGGGCAGTCTGAGCCACGGGCACCACCACACTGAGCAAGGCAAGGGAGGTGAGCCAAGGTAAGGCCGAAGCTCAGGAGAAGCAGAACGACGCCAAGACCAAGACCACAAAGAGCAAAGGGGATGAAGCGGACCCCTCCCCTGGCAAGATCCTTGCCGGGAGACGGTTTTAGCAAACCCGGCAAGACCCTTGCCGTGGCAGCTCGCCCCACACCTACGGAGTGAGTCACCCTTGAGTCCACTGCCCCCATGGGGCAAGGATTCGGGAGACATCCCCGTGGTGGCATGCAGATCTTTGTGAAGACATTCAAGATCAGATACACCCTTCAGAAGATGATGATCCTTGGCGGGATCCCAGCTAAGGAGGACCACAAGGCCCCCAGAAAGAGCCTTGTCGGGGATGACAGCAGGCGCCACGGCAAGACCCTTGCAAGGGCCCCGGCAAGGCCCTTGCCACGAACACCTGTTGGGCCACATTCAGGCCCACGCCAGTCAAACCTCCACCGCCATTCGCATGCAGCTGCCGACCCAACCAGCTGGGCAGGCACCTGCGTGACGGCGTGCAGATCTTCGTGGAGACCCACCACTGCGCCACCTCAGCTGCCTGCCTGCCTACATGGCACCGTGGGCGCCGCTGGCCAGGGCGCATGTCGACGCGAGAGTGAGCAGCGACGGACGACACAGGGATCTCCCCCGTCCCCGATAAAGCAAGGACACCTGGGCAAGATGCATTAAATGCGCCTTGTCATGTAATGCGAGGGATAACCTCACATCACTGTTCCCTTTCCACCTCCTGGTGCTACTGTGGCAACCCCCTTTCCTATAAAAGGAGGCCTGGGGCGACCAGGAGGAGGATTCGGCTTTTTGGAGCTCCTCACGCCCCATAGCTAGCTCAAGAACATTGATATACAATCCACCAAAGCAAGAATAGGGTTTTACGCACCCCCGCGGCCCGAACCTGGATAAACGAACCGTGTGCTATCTGTTTGATCCACTCTTCTCACGACCCCGCGCCCCGCAACCATAGTAGGGATTCTTGTGATCCCATAGGTGTCGATCCCAGCGACATCTTTGGCGCGCCAGGTAGGGGGGTGCAGTTGTGAGAATCGGCTTTAGCAGTTAGTTCGACGCTTCTTCATCGTCATGGCGCCCAAGAAGAAGACGACGGTGGCGGTTGGCCCGTTGGAAGCCGGACGTCCCGTCCCGACGCGGGCGAGTAGCGGACCGGTCGCAGAAAGGACCCGGGGCGCAGTTCGCGAACACCAACACCGTCCCAGCAGCCGGAGTTTGGGAGGCGGCGATGTTCGTGCGCCTGGTAACGGGCCGCACACCGCCAAATCCAAAGACGGAGCCAGGCCCTCCGCGGGTGGCGCCGGGCCTTCCAAGATCGCTACCGCCCCGCCCGAAGGCGATGCGAGGGCCTCCAAGACTCCCACGCCGGCGCCGACGGTGCACTCCTCTCAAGCGGCACGCGACGAACGGCGCAATCATGCCGAAGACCCCGAGCGTCGCCGCGGGAAGAGCCCCAAGCGCCACTCCCGAGAGGTAAAAGACCTGCCTGCTCGCCGAGGCGTTGGTGAAGATGGCATGCGACCGCGGGGTCGTGATAGAGCTCCTTCTGACATGGTCAGAAGTCGAAGCGCGTCGCGATCCGTGCAGGTTTCGCTGCCACCGACGCCAGCAGAAGCCCTGGCGCACGCGCAGTTGCTCCTCGATTTTCCTCCCACTATGGGGAAACTCGACGAATGGAGAGCCACTATCCGAAGCCTTGTTGCGGTGGCCAACAAAGACGAACCGAGTCCGGTGGAGCCCCCGGGTCGATGCTCCGACGGAGTCCCACGCACCAGTGGCAGGAAAGCCGGCGGCGCCGCGACCACGGTGCACTCGCCTCCTCCTCGCCCGGTACCGCGGACGCCAGCCCGTCGCGACGTTGCGGGCGATGAAATCTCCATAGCGTCGTCCGACCCACGGACCCACTGTGACCAGCGCCAAGTCCTTCGGGAACGAGAACATGAAGACGCTCGAACCACTATCGAGCGCCGGCGCGAAGCGCGCCACCAGTCAGACAGGCGAGCAGGGCCTGCTGTGAACCACCCGGCACCGGAGAGCCCTGGAGGCCTACCTTACGAGGTAGGCTGTCTGGCTTTTACCCGTAAGCTGTGGTAGTTCCACTGGCCCACTCACCGCACCTTCAAACCTGACGTGGGCGAAAAGTACAGCGGCAAGACCCACCCGTCCGAGTTCCTCAACATCTACACCATCGCGATGCAAGCTGCCGGAGCCCGCGACGATAAGGTGCTTGCGAATTACTTTCCGTTGGCTCTTAAACCCAATGCCCTGTCATGGTTGATGCACTTGCCGGTAGACTCTATTTCCTCCTGGTCGGATTTGTGCCATGAGTTTGTGGGCGCCTTTACTGGAGGCCATCAAGCCCATGGCCAAGCGAGCGACCTGCATGTCATTCCCCAGAAGGGAGGCGAGAGTCTCCGTAAGTATATACAGAGGTTCAGCCGGATACAGTACAATATCCCTGATGTTCACCCTGCCGCCATCATCAGCGCGTTCCATCAGAACGTGCGTAACCGCAAGATGCGCGAAGAGCTGGCAAGGAACACGGTGAAAGATGTAGCAGAACTCTATGTTCTTGCTGACACATGTGCCCGGGCTGAAGAGGGAAGGAAGTACCCCGGCGAAGACGCCGGCGTGGAAACCGACTACTCAGATGAAGATACTGCCGCCCCGGTGAAGAAGGGCCATCGCCGCAACAGGAAGCGCAAAGGTAAAGCCGTGCTTGCCGTCGAGGGATCTGGTGACACCGGCTCCACCAAGAAAGCCAAGGCAGATGACCCCGGCAAGGAAATCGCTGGATGTGTCGCCTGCCGGGCCTTGGCGGTTGCCGAAAAGCCAGGGAACTCCGACAAGCGATACTGCAAGATCCATCGCACCAAAGGCCATGCTCTCCAAGACTGCCGACAGGTTGAACTCCTCGCTGAGAAGCAGAGGGCTGAATATGAGAGGCGGGACAAGGAGAAGGGCCAAGACGGTGCTGAGGGGTCCGGCAAGAAGCGTGACGGCCAGGCGGGCCGTCTCGGCAAGGATAAACAACAGGAGAGGCCCGCCCGGGGCCGTGACAAAAAGCCAAAAGACGACGATCACGAAGAGGACGACGAATCCGGTGACCAAGAGTTTCAGAAAGCTACAGAGGCCATGTGCATCGACGGCGGCGCCTCGCTGCATACTTCTCACCGCCAGCTTAAACAGTGGGCGCGAGAGATTACAGCGGCAGAGTCGTCGTTTGATGCCCAGAGGCCACTGAAGTGGTCCAGCACACCTATCATTTTTGACACTGAGGATCACCCTGATCGCACTACTGCGGTCGGGTGCTTGCCATTGTTGGTTTCACCAACAATACGCAACCTCAAGGTGACAAAGATGCTAGTCGATGGCGGGGCCGGTCTGAACTTGATCTCGCCTGCCGTGGTCGAGAAACTGCAGATTCCTGATGGAGACCTCGAGGAGACGGGCACGTTTTAGGGGGTTAACCTGGGAAGAAGCCAACCTAAGGGAAAGGTCACGCTGCCCGTGACTTTTGGAAGCAATCTGAACTACAGGATGGAGAGGATCGTGCTTGATGTTGCCAAGATCCCCTTGCCCTACAACGGGATCCTTGGCCGCCCAGCGCTGGCCAAGTTCATGGCGGCGTCACTCCACGCCTACAACACCCTGAAGATGCCAGGACCTGTGACGATCATCACCATCCCCTCTGATAAGAAAGATGCGCTGATTTATGCTGACCAACTATACCAGCAAGCAGTTGCAGCAGCTGCCGCCACTAGGGCACTTGCTCCTGCCGCTGGGACCTCGGGAGGGAAGAAGAAGAAGAAGACCGGTGAGACCTCGGACACCCACTCCAGAAAGCGCACCTCTTCGGAGTGTAGCGCTCCCGTCGAGGACGTGCCAGAGAGCTCCACCGGCGGAAACAAGAAGCCCAGGGCCATACCGCCGGGAACCAAGAAAGTTTCTGTTAATGAGGACGGCACGGGAGGGGCTTTCACCATAATCTCCACCCTTGACGACAAATAGGAAGACGCGCTCGTCACCTTCCTGCGGGCGAATTTCGATGTGTTTGCATGGCAAGCTTCCAACATCCCCGGTGTTCCCAGGGAGGTGATTGAGCACCACCTTGCTGTCTGTCCTCATGCGCGGCCCGTCAAGCAGAAGGTCAGAAAGCAAGCTTTGGAACGACAAGAGTTCATCGCAGAGGAGATCCGGAAACTGGAAGCAGCGGGTTTGGTAAGAGGAGTGCTCCATCCAACGTGGTTGGCCAATCCGGTCGTAGTGCGCAAGGCTAATGGGAAGTGGAGGCTGTGTATTGATTAAACAGATATCAATAAGGCTTGTCCTAAGGACCCCTTCCCGTTGCCGTGCATCGACCAGATTGTTGACTCCACAGCTGGGTGTGATTTGTTGTCATTCCTCGATGCCTACTCCGGCTACCACCAGATCTTCATGACAAGAGAAGACGAAGAGAAAACAGCATTCATCACCCCATGTGGTACGTATTGTTACATACGAATGCCTTTCGGGCTGAAGAGTGCTGGTTCGACGTTTGCAAGGGTGGTCCAGATTGGTTTTGAACCCCAGCTCCATAGAAATATGGAAGCTTATATGGATGACATAGTGGTCAAAACCAAGGACAGGGCAACCCTCACACCGGATTTGCAAGAAACATTTGCAAAACCTGCGCAAGATCAACCTCAAGCTGAACCCTGAGAAGTGCGTCTTTGGCGTCCTGTCCGGCAAGCTTCTCGGGTTCTTTGTGTCACAGCGTGGGATAGAGGCCAATCCGGACAAGATCAAAGCTATAGAGCAGATTGAAGCACCCAAGTGAATCAAGGATGTGTTGCTGGTTGCGTCGCCGCCATGGGCAGATTCATTTCCAAGTCTGCCGAGCGCGCCCTTCCCTTTTTCAAGATCCTGAAAAAGGCGGGCCCGATGGAGTGGATTCCAGAGGCCGAAGCAGCATTGCAAGATTTGAAGAAGTACCTCTCCTCCGCGCCAATACTAGTTGCGCCTAGGCCACAGGAGCTGTTGCTGCTATACCTGGCGGCAACGAACCAGGTGGTCAGCGCCACACTAGTGGCGCAGAGAGAGGTTGATGATGAGGTAATGGCAGCGACAGAGCCCAAAACCACCACTGCAGTGACGACACAACCAGTTGAAGTGCCGCCGAAGAAGAAAATGATGCAGCACCCGGTCTACTTTGTTAGTTCCCTCCTGCAGGGGCTAGATCAAGGCACTCCGGCGTGCAGAAACTGCTCTACGGCCTTCTTATGGCCTCGAGGAAGCTGCGTCACTACTTCCAAGCACACGAGATCACTGTCGTCACTCGCCTCCCTCTGCAACGGATATTGCACAATCAAGATGCAACGGGAAGAATTGTGGAATGGGCACTGGAGCTGTCCAGCTTTGGCCTCAAGTTTGAAAGTACTTCGACGATTTAGAGCCGAGTCCTGGCGGAGTTCATTGCAGAATGGACCGCAACGCCTGACGAAGAAGCCCAAGAGACTGCTCTCCCCGATAAGGAGGCAAGTTATAGTTGGATCATGTACTTTGATGGAGCTTTCTCCTTACACGGCGCCGGAGCTGGCGTACTACTTGTCGCGCCCACCGGAGAGCACCTCAAGTACGTGATCCAGATGCACTTCCCCAGGGAGGTGTCAACAAACAATACGGAAGAGTACGAGGGGCTGCTTGCCGGTCTTAGGATTGCGGCGGACCTCGGAATCAAGAAGCTCATCGTCAGGGGCGACTCGCAGCTCGTCGTCAAGCAAGTCAACAAGGACTATCAGAGCCCATTGATGAAGGCCTACGTCGATGAAGTGAGAAAGCTGGAAGAACATTTCGACGGTATACAGGCTGAATACGTTCCCCGAGCGGAGAACGATATCGCCGATTACCTGTCAAAATGCGCTGCCCTCAAGCTACCTATGGAATCAGGTACCTTTGTGCTCCAGCTAACTCAGCCATCCATTGATCCATCAACAGAGCAGAACAAGAGGAGGAAATCAAGACCCGGCAAGTACTTTCCTGCCGAGCTCCTCGGAGCCGCCGACAAGGATGTTGCCGGGGACACTGAACCTGCCACGGGACGGCTGGCTCCGGCGGACCGTCGAGCTCTTGCCGTCGAGACAGCCGCTCCTATAGCGGAGGAAATGCCTTTAGTCCTCGCCGTCGAGCCCCAGGCTCTAGCGTGGGCACAGCATACCGTCTGATTCCTCCAAACAGGGGAACTTCCTGAAGAGCAGGAAGAAGCAGAAAAAGTAGCCCGTCGCTCTACCATGTACCAGTTCGTCGATGGCGTACTGTACATAAAGAGGCCGAACGGTGTGAAATTGAAGTGTATCCCTCGGGTGGAAGGACTGGAGCTGTTGGCGGAGATACACGGAGGCATATGTGGATCCCACATCGGGTCAAGGGCCCTTGCCGGCAAGGCATTTCGGCAAGGTTTCTTTTGGCCCACCGCCCTCCAGGATGCGGCGACACTAGTCACCAGGTGTGAAGCGTGTCAGTTCCATTCAAAGAAGCTTCATCAGCTAGCTCAAGCCCTTCAAACCATTCCTCTCTCCTGGCCCTTCTTGGTCTGGGGGCTCGACATACTGGGCCCTTTCCCCCGCGCTGTCGGGGGTTTTGAGTACTTGTACGTTGCAATCGACAAGTTCACAAAGTGGCCGGAAGTGGAGGCAATGAGGAAGGTCACATCTCAGTCGGCCATCAAGTTCTTCAAGGGACTAGTGTGCTGTTTTGGTGTACCCAATAGGGTCATCACCGACAACGGCACACAGTTCACAAGCCGCACCTTCATGCAATATATCCAAGACCTCGGCAGCAAAGTCTGTTTCGCTTCCGTTGCTCACCCATGAAGCAATGGTCAAGCTGAGAGGGCAAACGCTGAAGTACTGCGAGGCTTAAGGACCAAGACCTTTGACAGGCTGCACAAGAGTGGAAGGCACTGGATTGATGAGTTGCCGATGGTTCTTTGGTCGATTAGGACGATGCCAAATCGAGCCATCGGCCAGACTCCTTTTGCCCTGGTATACGGGGCAGAAGCAGTTCTCCCCACTAAACTCATATACGGGTCACCTCGAGTGCTCCCTTATGATAAGCTTGAGCGAGAGCAACTGCGGAAAGATGACGCAATGCTCCTTGAGGTAGATCGTCTTCGGGCAGCTGTGAAAGCAGCACGCTACCAGCAAGCCTTGCGCCGCTACCATAGCCGCAAGGTTCATGCCCGAAGCCTTGAGGAAGGCGACCTTGTCCTTCGGCGCGTTCAATCGGCCAAGAATTCCAACAAGTTGACGCCAAAGTGGGAAGGCCCTTATCGGGTAATACGAGTCACCAGGCCCGGCGCGGTCCGCTTGGAGACCGAAGATGCCGTTCCGGTGAGTAACTCCTGGAACATTGAGCATCTTTGCAAGTTTTACCCGTGAGGCACGGCTTGCCGGGCCCCCCGGCAAGCCACCTTTTGTACAAGCATTGCCGATGATGCATGTAACCCTTTGTACAAAGCCAGGCGCAGACCCTGGGCATAAATAAATGAAGCGCTGGCGCCCTAAGTTATAGCATGCATGCTAGGTCGAGTCTCGTCCATGGTTAGGGTTGATAGTGCTTAGCGGCGACTAACCCCTAGCTTAGAGGTCGAGTGTGCGTCTCTTTGCCGTTCTTTCGTCTTCTTTGGTTCGCAGGACTCACAGGTATCCTTGCCGGATCACTTGAGGACGAAAAAGAGAAGAAGGACAGACCAGCATCTAGACCCCGGCAAGCCAGTATTGCCGGGGGCTGCAAGAGCAAAGATTCACCCACGGCAAACCAGAGTTGTCGGGGGCTACAGCTTCAAATAAGTTCTTCATCCCTTATCATGCATTCCCTTATGGACTGAGGTATGTGAAACCTCGTTTTTTCCTAAAACTACTGTGCTCCCCTAACTCTAGGCCCTAGGGCTCGTTCCTGGGGCCAGGTTTGGTAGTAGTCATGGCAGCGAGAGGATGAAACAAGGAGCCTGAACCCGCCTCATCCCTGCCTCCGCCAAAGGTGTGAGAAAGGTCGAGCGAAGTGGGGAGACGGCAAGGCCTATTGCCGGGCAAGGAAGTGTTTATCTTAAGGATATCAAGGATTTACTCCTTGTCGTGGGTTCTACCCACAAACAAATGACCCGGCAAGCATCCCTTTTTCATTAAAAACATTCCACTCAGGTACAGTCCATAGGGAATGAAAAACATGAATGATGGGATTACATGTTTTAAATTCAGCTAAGGCCCGAAGGCTTACAAACTAAAAAGAGATAAGGTGCCTGTAATCCCTTTCTTGTCCCTCTCGTCAGGAGGCAGGTCAAGGAGGCGAAAAGGGCAAAAGGAGCGCCTAGGCGAGCTACGAGTGGTAGAAGACACCAAGAGAACATCTCGGTGGCCGTCCGACGGCTGGATGGTGATGGCGGCGCTGGAAGCAGAGCTCGAAGACGAGGCGGCAGGACGTCAGCACGCGTAGAAGGCGTCGGTGCCCGCGTACTCCGACTTGACGGCCTTGCCGCCCGCCCTCTTCCTCTTCCGTAGCCTCCCAACGCCAGCCGCCCAAGGAGACGACCTCGAGAAGTTCAGGGAGCCGGCGACACGGATGATGGGGTCGCCGGTGCCGCACGGAGCGGCGCCCGACACCTAATCGGACCCGTCATCCTGCCGCCTACTACCCTCATCATCGCTGCCGCTGTCCTTCTCGTCACTCCCGCCCGAGGAGGAGTCTTCACTACAGAAGAGCTATCCACGCAGCACCTCGCACGGGTCCCAAAGCACCCGAAGACATTGACGGAGAGAAGGCCACCCTCCATCAGCTTAAAAATGGAGAGTGAGCCCCTCCGTCAAGCGGTGGATAAGGGCAAACGTCTTCCATCCCTGACGGAGATACATCACGTGAGGGGCGGGGAAATCAACGCGGGCCCGTGTGCCACTGATCGTGCAGCCCCTCATGTGCAGCCACAACGACTCCGGCGGATCCAGCTCCATCTCCCGCGCGAATGGATTCGGGAGACGAAGGCGACGGCGAGGCGGCTGGCGTAGCCTGACGAAGAACTCGCAAGGGTCGTCCCCAACGTGGCCCTCCTATCGGGTGGTAGGTGCGACATATGCCAACGAGTGGCTTATCATTGTGGGAGCCAGTAAGGCGTCGCCGGTGCCTGGAAGCAGGATGAGGCAAAGACATGCACGTCGGTGAATCTTACCCAGCTTCAGGGCTCTCCGTGGAGATAACACCCCTACTGCTGCTCTGCGGGGTCTCCGCATGATCACTAGATGAACGAGTGGCTACAAGATGCTCCTTGAGCTGTCTGGCGAGAAGAAGAAGAAGGGCATGGCTAGCTCTCCTCTCCTCTCTATGTGGTGTCTAAAACTAGCTCAGATCAACCCTTTGTATGGGTGCCCCGGGGGGCTTATATAGGCCCACCCCCGGGGGTACAATGGTAATCCGGCTGGGCGTGGGCCCTAGCCGTCTGTGTCTATGCTCGCCGGCTTCTGCGCCGGCTGCTGGGGCCCGCCGGCTGGTGGGTCCCGCCGGCTGCCGGCTCCTTGGTCGATAGGCAGGCCCCAATGTCAAGGGCCTTGTCGGTGGCTGGTTACTGTTGCCTCAAACCCGGTGACGAGGGCTTCGCCGAGGTAAGCATGGCTACAGTGCCGCCACCCGGTGGGCGATCGCTATAGCCTCACCTCGTCTTGTCTCCTTAATGGGGCGTCTCCTTCGAGGGAGGAAGCAAGCCGGCTGTGGGGAGCCGGCCCTGTCTTGGGCCGACTAGGGGAGGCCTGGTCGCCTTTGGGTGTCTCTTTGCCTGAAGGGGCCCACCGCCCGTGGGCCGCGCTGACAGCCCGTCGTGGGTGGCATCAGGGTCAACATGGCAACAGTGCCGCGCCGGACGGGTCATGGCCACCCCGTATGGCGCACTGTGCCAGGCGTGCTCCGGTATTCGGGGGTGGCAGGCTTTACTGTAGCCACGCCCCGCCACATTGTCATTATGTGGATGCAGACTTCGAGGGTACGATCTTGACCACTTTGTGGGAGTCAGCTTCTCGCGGCCGGCTTCTTGGAGCCGGCCATCCCGCGGCTTTCTTCATGAGGGCTAAAGCCGGGCCGCCTTCCGATAGTCGGCCTGGGAGACAGCCGGCAAGGGAAAGGCGGCCCCACGTCTTGGATTCTTGAGGGCCGGATCGGCTCATAATTTTTTTAGAAGGGCCAGGGGGAGCCGGCTAGGCTACCCGTGGTCGTTTACTCCCAGTAGTCCCCGAAGCTGATCGAGCTTCGAGGCTGACAAAGGGACGAGAAGCTTGGTCAGCTTCCTATCCTGAGGAGCCGGCTTTGCTTATGCGCGCCGTCTTCGGAAAGCTCTGTATCTTGTAGGCGGGAACGTGGGTCGGCCTGCGAGCTGACCGCGCGCCACCCCGCGACCACGTGGCAAGGAAAGCCTGCCAACGCACGCGCGCGATGGGACACCGTCGCGGGCCCGGGCCCGCCACTTCTAGGCCTCGGCCCAAGCGCGGATCTTTTGCGGCCCACAATGGACCGCTCGCCTTCCCACGGCGGTTTCATTTCATCATCAAGGTGCAATAATCGCGGGACGTGGGGGAGTGGGCGCAGTAGATCCCACGTTCCCCCACACCACGCCTCCTCGGCTCCGCCGCGCGGGTCTATATGTAGGGGGAGGAGAGGGAGCGGCAGAGGCTCGCATGCTCTCCCTCCCTCCACCCTTTCTCACCTTCCTTCTCCTTCCTTCCGTTGCCGCAGCGACCCATTCCCGCGCCGCTTCGCCGTCGGACCTCTCGATTCCTTCGGTCCCGCCGTAGCAGGGTCGTGCGCGTCTCCGTTGTCGCATTGCCTTGTTCCTCGCCGCGTCGCTCCCATGGCGTTGTCGAGCTCGTGGGACAGCTCCAACGTCCACGAGGACCATGTTGAGTTCCTCCGCCGGACGCGGCATCTGCCGGGCGAGAACTACGTGCGGGTTCGTCATGCACCGGCGAGGGAGATTTTGCCGGCACCGGAGGAGGGCGAGCGGTAATCTTCCGCTCACACTGCCTACGCGGCTTCGGCCTCCCGGCGAGCGGATTCCTTCGCGCTTTTCTTGAGTTTTACCACCTCCAGCCGCATCACCTCACACCCAACGCGGTGATGCTGCTGTCGGCTTTCGTCACCCTGTGCGAGGGCTTTCTTGGGGTTCTCCCCACTCTTGAGCTCTGGGGAGAATTCTTCCAGTGCAAGCTCGGCACCGTTGTCGCAGGCGTGCCCGCCCCCTGCGGAGCCTTCATCGCCATGAGGCGGACGGGCGAGAACAATCCGTTCCCGCCCATCCCACTGATCCAGTCGGTGAAGCTTTGGCAGAAGTCCTATTTTTACGTGAAGAACATCGCCAAGCAAGGCGACTTCGTCAACCTGCCGGCTTACGTAGCCGGCCCGCCGACTGGGAGGCAACCCTCATGGAGCTACCGGGCCAGGTCGTTGTCTCAGGCCGGGAACACAGCTGTCGCCCGGCTCTGGGTGATGATCCAGTCGGAGGGCCTGATCGGAGCCGACCTGGTGGCCGCCTTCGTGGAGCGCCGAGTACTTCCGCTCCAAGGCCGGACTCACATGATTTGTCAGATGAGCGGCTGCTTCGACCCGTGCCGGCTGAGCACCAGGGAGATGCCTCATGTCGAGGTGTCTTACATGGTGAACTACATCTCCAACTGCAAGCTCGCCGAGGATTGGCGATACGGCAAGGGGCCGTATTCTCGCGCCAACCCTTCACCTACTGTAAGTTTTTCTTCTTTTCTTCCTTTTTTTAGCCGGCCTCATGATGGCCGACTACTGATCAATTGGTTTGTCCTCAGCAGAACCCTCTTCTTCCGCCGACGGCCGGGGCCGCAGGGCTAGAGCGCCAGCTCCTCCCCGACCGCACGGTGGATGACGTCGATGATCCGGACCTGGGAGCGGCCGCCATGGAAGATGCCGTCATGGGGGAAGGCGACGAGGCAGGCGGCGCGGGGCTTGGGGCCGGCCTCGAGGACTAGGCGGATGATGACGAGGTCGAAGTCATTCCGCACCGCCAGCCAGCGCTTGATCATCAAGGCGCGGGCCCGTCTGCCGCGCCGGCTGCCCGTGGCGGCGCGCAAAAATGCCGGGCCGCGTCGACCTACTTCGGCAGCCGGCCGAAGAAATCCAAGGGTTCCATGGCGGCGACCAAGCGGGATGAGGCGGCCGTGAAGGCGGCCCGCTTTCGCAAGGCGGTGAAACAGCCGCAGGCGACCTCGGCGTAAGCGTCAAACGTCTTGTATTTTTTGTTGTCCTCTTCGATTGAGGCTCTTCTAAACTTTTCTTTGCTCGCCGGGCAGGGCATCGCTTTCCCTCGAGCAAGGTCCTGGCGGCTCCGTAGTCATGCCGACTGGAGGGTCCTCAGGCTCCCGCCGTGTGGATCCCCGCGCCGATCTCATGGAGGCCACGGAGCGGAACGCACGGGAGGCGCGGGAGGAGCGGGAGGCGGCAGAGTGAAGGACCACCAAGGCGGCGAAGGAGCAGGCCGACGAGGCGGCCAAGGCCCGGGCGGGGGCGGCGGCCGCGGAGAAGGAGGCGGAGGCCTCACGCAACCAGCCTCCGCAGCTCGTCGTTCCCCTCCGTGCCATGGCCCCCGACATCCCCGTGCCCCCATCGGAGGAGGTCGACCGAGACCCACCGGTGATGGAGAGGAGGGAGGACCACATGGTCTTCGTGGAGGAGGCGCCGCAGACGGCGCCGACTGGAGCGGGCCAAAGCGGCCAACTAGCCGCGGCGCCAGAGCAGTCGGCCGGGGGCGAGCCGGAGGCAGGGGCCGGCCTCGAGGTGCAGCCGGCATTTCGCCGGTGCGCAGGGGGAGCTACCTCCGCGCCGGAGCCGCACAGAGCTGCGGGTGCCAGCCGGACGGCGGAGGCCCTGGAGGCGGCCAGCGCCAGCACATTCGAGTGGACGCCCAGCGGGGGGACGGCCGAGCTGAACACGGTGGCCCAGGAGGTCCGGAACCGGCTTCAAGCCCAGGCCGCTTCGCTGTAGCGATATACCCAAGAGTTCCTCACGACGCGGGCCGTCATCCAGGTGAGCCTTCTGGCCTTGGTTGTTTTGCTTTTTTGATTTCTTCCGTGGGGGCGCGTCAGCGCACCCACTGGGTGTAGTCCCCGAGTTCCGAGTCGGTTGCTGAGCAGGCGACTTCGAACTTACTAGGTCCTGACAGCTATCTTATTCTTGCATCCTGTCTGATCTTCCAGGAATACCATAACCTCCGCGCTGCTGCCTTCAACTCCCACGCTCAGGAGCTGGGCCAAAAAACCGAGGACCTGACCAACAGCTGGAGTGCGTGCTTTGTGTCGTTCATCTCCTGTGGGGGCGCGTCAGCACACCCACTGGGTGTAGTCCCCGAGATTCGGGCCGACTGCTGAGCGGTCGGGTCAGACGACTTCTTCCTTATTGATGTTTCCTTTGTCTTCATGCTTGCAGGAGCCAATGCCGACTTGAGGGAGCAGGTCAGCGGGGCCTAGACCGCCCTTCACGCCAAGGAAGCCGAGTGCAACGCCTTAGTCCTGGAGCGTGACCGCCTGGCCAAAAAGTTGGCCGACCAGGAGGAGAGCCACAAGGCGGCCCTGAAGAAGGCGCAGGACAGCGACGACGCCCTCAAAGTTGAGTTCGAGACTGAAGCGGCGGGCTGGGCTAAGGCAAAACAAGCGCTGAGCGAGGGCTACGGCCGGGTTGAGGATCTGATCGATGGTAAGCCGCCTTTCTCACTCCTTGCTTGCCCCTTGCCCCCTGATTTGTGTTCTGACTTGTGCTGCTTTTTGTTCTTTGTGCAGACTACTTCCCCGGCTACTCTGTCATTGCCACCCAGACCATCGAGGCCCACCGCGAGGCGCGCCGGCAGGCGGGGGCTGAAATCGCGCCGGACGCGAGCCGGACGCTTGAGGAGCAACTCTTGGCGGTCCAAGTCCAGCTGCAGCCGGCTCACCGCATGCTCCGCCGCCTCCAGCGCGCCGGGGCGCAGGTGTTGGCCGCCCTCTGGCCAGGCGAAGCGATTCCCCGCACCCCGAGTCGGACTGCCGACTGGCTGGAGGTTGCGGTTGGCCGCTTCGAGGCCTGGAAGGCATCGGCAGCCCGGCTTGGAGCTGGGTGGGCGCTGGAGTTCGTCCGAGCCTGGTATCCCGGGCTGAACCTGGACCAGCTGCGCACCTGGCGGCTGGAAGCCGACAGGAGATGGAGGAGGTGTGGCCGGCTATTGCTCAGCATGCCTCGACGATCGCCGAGTGCACTGACATCAGAGCCTTTGCTCCTGAGATAAATGACAACGGCGTTGCCCAGCCAGAGGAATGGTTTGGGCTGGACCCGGCAGAGGGTGAGGACTCGGCGGAGGAGATCGCTTCCAGCGATGAAGGTGAACACAACGAAGGAGAGGAAGGCGAAGACGTCGAGCCGACCGGTGAAGCAGCCAGCCAGCCTCAGCTTGATCGTGCCTCCAGCAACGAGGCGCGTGCTAGCGCGCCCTCTGCGGGAGGTGGTGATCATGCCGAGGCTCGCCAGCCGGCCACTCCTCCAGCCAGCACTGCCGTGTCTACCGACCTGCCCGACTCGCCAGTCGTTCCCTTGGCTTAATCTACCGTCCTTGCTTTTCCTGCTTGTTACTCTTTGAACATTTTTTATTAAACTTGCGCAGTTCCACCCACTGGGGTGTGTTCAAACTATGTTGAATGCTGGCCTTTCGAAGGTCTTTTGTGTAAATATGATCATGTGTGTGTTTTGATTCCATTCGCGTATGCTTTTTATCCTTAGGTTGTTTCTTTTGCCGCCTTCCCCTGGCTGCTGCCTTCCCAACCGGTAGCTGCTCTGCAGCCTGTGGCTAGGGAAGAACTTGGCTATATGTTTAATTTTTGGGGGAAGGCAAGTACTCGAGCTTTCTTAGATTGAAGCGAGGTGAATGGAAGCCGGCCGGCCGGCTACTCTGGTAGTCGGTCGGTGGTGGGAGAAAAACCGGCTTTTGTTATATTAGTCCGTTAGTCGCTAGCCGTTTTTCGTGTGGGCGTCCTTTCCTGCCTTTAACTCTTGCCAGCCGGACAGCCGGTTCTTCGAACTGTGAATTTTGGCAAGAGAAGGCTTGGGTGCCGGCACACTACTTGTCTGACCGCGGGTAGGACTTCTAATATAACTCAAGGCGGCCAGTCCCCGGGCCGACTAGTCGAACCCGGTGCCGGAAGAAAAAAGTGAATGTAATGACATGATCATAAGCATGATACTCTTCATTCATAGATAAAAGATGGCAGTCCCCGAGCTCTCCACGGGGGGCCTATTATCTCGTACTTAGTACAAAAGTTAGCATGATACATACTGCATTTCAACTGTAAAATCTTCGGAGGAGGTTGGCATTCCATGGTCGTTCCGACTCCTTGCCGGAGTCGTCTCTCTTTTGTACCTTCGGCTTCTGTGCGTCGATCAGGTAGCAGGAGTCATTTCCCAGCGCTCTGCTGATGACAAAGGGGCCTTCCCAAGGGGACGAGAGCTTGTGCTGGCAGGCTGTTCGCTGGATCAGCCGGAGCACAAGGTCGCCCTCTTGGAAAGATCTTGGTCTGACCTTCCGGCTATGGTAGCGGCGCAAGCCCTATTGGTAGATGGCGGACCGGCTGAGGGCTAACAGTCGGCCTTCTTCCAGCAGGTCGACGCCGTCTTCTCGTGCTTCCTTGGCCTCCGCCTCCGTGTACATGGTTACCTGAGGCGAGTCGAACTCGATGTCAGTTGGGATGACCGCCTCGGCACCATACACGAGGAAGAAAGGAGTGAAGCCGGTTGACTTGTTTGGGGTAGTGCGCAGACTCCAGAGGACGGCTGGCAGCTCATCGAGCCAATAGCTGGCCGAACGTTCCAGTGGTACGACCAGTCGGGGCTTGATGCCGGAAAGGATGAGGCCGTTGGCTCGCTCGACTTGGCCGTTTGACTGCGGGTGGGCAACGGATGCTAAGTCCAACTGGATGCCCTGCATCGCGCAGAAACGTGCCAATGCTCCCTTGGCGAAATTCGTGCCATTGTCGGTGATGATGCTGTGTGGCACGCCGTACCGAGTTGTTATATCTGCGATGAATGTCATGGCAGTCGGCCCATTCAGCTTCTTGATCAGCTTTGCCTCAATCCATTTGGTGAATTTGTCCACGGCGACAAGCAGATGTGTCATGCCGCCGCGCGCCGTCTTGAATGGGCCCACCATGTCCAGTCCCTAAACGGCGAAGGGCCAAGTGACGGGAATGGTCTTGAGTGCCGAAGCCGGCATGTGTTGCTTGGAGCTGAAGACTTGGCACCCTTTGCAATGTTTAACTAACTCCTTGGCGTCATCCAAAGCAGTCGGCCAAAAGAACCCATGGCGGAAAGCTTTGGCGACGAGTGATCTTGAGGCCGCATGGTGGCCGCATTCTCCTTGGTGGATGTCTCTGAGGATTGCAATGCCCTTCTCTTGCTCGATGCATCGCTAGAAGACTCCAGTGACACTGCGCCCGACGAGCTCTTTGTTGACGATTGTGTATGCTCCGGATCGGCGTTGGACTTGTCTTGCCTCTGTTTCGTCAGCCGGCAGATCTTGGTTTATTAGGAAGTTGAGGATGGACTGGGCGCATGATGGAGCTGCGACTTCTTCTATTGCCAACATGGCTACTACGACCAGGGCGGGCGGGCTGGGTGGTGAAATGCTAGAGTTGGCCGCCGCCTGTTGTGTTGGTGCAGTCCCCGGGCCGACTACAGCAGTCCCCGAGCCGGGTGTGGCAGTCCCTGGGTCAGGCGTAACTACGGAAGTCCCCGAGCCGCCTACTGACGTCCCCGGGCCGACTATCGAAGTCCCCGGGTCACCTGCTTGGTTCTTCGAGCCGGACCCGGCTGCGTCGGGGTCAGGCGGCACGAAGATGGAATCGGACTCTGGAGACGGCTTGATAGACGGCTTGAGGAGGCGTTGCAGAGATACACCGGATGGTATTGCCTGCCGAGTGGAGCCTATTCGAGCCAGGGTATCAGCTGGCTCGTTGTCGGCTCGCGGTACATGGAGGAACTCGCATCCTTCAAAGTACCCACTGATCTGCTGAACAAGGAAGCGGTAGCTTGCCATATTTGCGTCCTTGGCGTCCCAGTCTCTGGATGATTGCTGGACTACCAAGTCCGAGTCGCCGTAACATAGGATCCGGCGTATGCCGAGCTCTTTGGCAAGCCGGAGCCCGTGTATGAGCGCCTCGTACTCGTCCACGTTGTTGTAGGCGGCAAAGTGAATTTGCAGTGTGTATCTGAGCTTGTCGCCATTGGGAGAGGTGAGGATGACGCCGGCTCCCAAGCCGGTGCGCATCTTGGACCAGTCGAAGTGCATGCGCCAATGAGTGGAGTCGGGAGCTGGCGGCAGGTACTGGGTCTCGGCCCAGTCGACGAGGAAGTCGGCCAATGCTTGGGACTTGATGGTGGTGTGAGGCTGGTAGAAGATCGTGTAGGGGGGCAGCTCGATGGCCCATTTCGCCACCCGGCTGGATGCATCTCGGCTGCCTATGATCTCAGCAAGCGGGGCGATGCATACGACCGTGATGGGGTGCTCTTGGAAGTAGGGCTTCAGCTTCTTGGCGGCGAAGTACACTCCATAGCACATCTTCTGGTAGTGCGGGTAGTTCTGCTTCGAGGTAGACAGCACCTCACTCAAATAGTACACCGGCCTCTGGACCGGCTGGGCTCGGCCCTCTTCTGGGCACTAGACTACGATGACGGTGCTGACCACCTGGCTGGTTGCAGCAATGTAGAGGAGCATGGGCTCTTTGTCAGTCGGCACCGCCAGGACAGGCGGCGTGGCCAGCATCTTCTTCAGCTTGTGAAAATCTTGGTCGGCTTGGTCGTTCCACTTGAAGTGAGTGGTCTTCTTCATGAGGCGGTAGAGGGGGAGAGCTTTCTCTCCAAGCCGGCTAATGAAGCGGTTCAGGGAGGCCAAGCACCCGGTGAACTTTTGGACGTCTCGAAGTTTGGTGGGAATCGCCATTCTCTCAATGGCCTTGATCTTTACTGGGTTGCATTCGATGCCGCGTTCAGAGACCAGGAAGCCTAGGAGCTGGCCGGCTGGCAATCCGAACACGCATTTCTCAGGGTTGAGCTTGATCTGGAACCGGCGCAGGTTCTCAAATGTTTCCTTGAGGTCTTCCAGCAAGGTGTCGCGCTTCTCCGTCTTCACCACAATGTCATCTACGTAGACGTGGGCATTTCTGCCGAGCTGCTTGAGGAGGCACTTCTGCATGCAACGCTGAAAAGTGGCACCGACATTTCTTAAGCCGAATGTAGTCAGGTAGCAGAAAGCTCTGAATGGCGTGATGAAGGCGGTCTTCAGGCGGTCAGCCGGATCTAGCTTTATCTGGTGGTATCCAGAGTAAGCATCCAAGAAACTCAACAGCTCGCATCCGTCGTGGAGTCTATCACTTGATCAATCCTTGGCAGGGCAAAGGGATCTTTGGGGCAGGCCTTGTTGAGGCTCGTGTACTCTAGGCACATGCGCCACTTGTTGTTCTTCTTTAGCATGAGGACCGGGTTGGTGAGCTACTCTGGAAAGAAAACCTCCATAATGAAGCCGGCTGCCAGAAGCTGGGCTATCTCTTCTCCTACAATCCTTCTTTTCTCCTTCGACAGTCGGCGGAGGGGTTGTTTGACTGGTTTTGCGCCTTCTTGGACGTGTAGCTTGTGCTCGGCGAATTCCTTCGGAACACCTGGCATGTCCTTAGGGGACCATGCAAAGATGTCCCGATTCTCACGGAGGAAATCGGCGAGCTCGCCTTCCTATTTGCTGTTTAGGTTTGCCCCGATGACGGCAAACCTTTCTGGGTGCTTGGGGTCAAGAGGTATCTTCTTCGTCTCCTTGGCCGGCTGGAAAGATCCTTGGGCATCACACTCCTTGGGATCGGGGGACATGGCCGGCTGTTTGCCGGCCATGGCCATGACTCGGTCCAACATCTTCTTTTCTTCGGCAATCACAAGGGACTCGGCCAGCCGGCTGCTGACTGCTGCGCACTCGGAAGATTTCTTGTAATCGCCGGCTATGGTGATGATGCCCTTGGCGCTCGGCATCTTCATCTTGAGGTAAGCATAGTGGGGAACAGCCATGAACCTGGCCAAGGCAGGACGGCCAAGCAATGCATGGTAGGGGCTCTCCAGGTCCACCACTTCAAACCAGATCGCTTCCCGGCGGAAATGATCCTTGTCCCCAAAGAGAACATCAATCTTGATCTTGCCAATGGGGGCGCAGGACAGGCCAGGTACAATGCCATGGAACACAGTCCGAGTAGGCATGAGTTGCTTCGTCTTGACGTTCAGCTTCTCCAGGGTGTCACGGTACAGGATGTTGATGCTGCTCCCGTCGTCTATCAGCACGCGGGGGAAACGGGCGGCGCGTCTGTCCGTTGCAAGGGTGGCATCCAAAACCAACGCATAAGAGCCGGGAGATGGCATCACCTCTGGGTGGTCGGCCCGGCTCCAGCTGATAGGCTTTTCTGACCAGTGCATGTGCTCGGCGGGGTTGGTAGCGACCACGTTGACTTCCCGGTGCTCTCGGCGTCTGCTGCGCCGGCCTTCGGGCTGGCTTGTAAAGACGACATAGGCGGCATGCTCGTCGGGGAACTCATCATGCACAACTCTGCCTGCTGGCCGAGCGGTCGGCAGCTGCGGAGCCGGCGCGAGCCCTTCGCCTTGGGAGATTCGGGTGAGCCAGTGGCACTTCCGGGTTGTGTGGTTGGACGGCTTCGCGCCGCTGTGGAACTTGCATGGGGCGTCGAGAGTTTGCTCGTAGGAGAAGGCCGGCTGCCAAGCCGGCCTGCCGCCCCTCTGCTTCTTGGGTGCGGGCCGCCCTTCAGGCTGCTCGTCTTCAACTATGGCCACCTGCCGACTGGTGGAGAGCGGCAAGGGGCCCTTGCGCTTGTGGTCATTCCGCCGGAGTCCCCAGCCGGCGTCTTGGGCGCCGGGTTGAGTACCTTCCCGGACGCGCCTACCCGGAGTTCAGTCTTCATTGAGGAGTCGGCGGTGGCGTACTTGTCCGCTATGACCAGAAACTCGTCAAGGGTAGTCGGCTCGTCGCAGAGGAGCTTGTGCTTGAGGAGGGTGCCTTCTCGGCACCCGGCAGTGAAGTATTCCATGGCTTGCACCTCGTGCACCCCTTCACAAGAGTTGCGGAGCTCGGCCCAATGCGTGAGGTAGTCGCGAGTGGATTCGGCGGGGCCTTGTACGCACAAGGAGAGCTGTCTGGGCTTGGGAGCCCGCTTGTAGGTGCTGGTGAAGTTGCGGACGAAGGCTTCTGTGAAGTCTAGCCAGCTGTTGATGCTGTATGGCCTGAGGATGTTGATCCAGGTCCGCGCCGTGCCTTGCAGCATGAGGGGCACGTACTTCACGGCAACGCGCCTGTTGCCGTTTGCTATGCGAACCGCTGTGGAGTAGTCGATCAACCAATCTTCCAGCTTCACGGAGCCGTTGTACTTGGGCGTGTCTCTTGGGAGGGAGAACCCTTTGGGGAAAGGCTCGTCGCGGATGCGGGGGTCGAAGCAAGGCGGGCCGGCATCATCTTCTTCTTCTAGCGCCAGGGATCGCGCTAGGCGGTCGATCCGATGGCGGGCGTCGTTCTCGCCGACTCCTTCGTGGCCACCTGGTCGGCCGCTGAGAGTCGGATGCATGACAGGCGGTGGGGTGGGATATCTCTAACCACGAGGCGGAGGAGGAGGCGGGTTGCCCCGCCGCTCCACGGCCCGGGGACGGCCTTCTGCGTCTCGCTCGATGGAGATCCGGGTTCGGCTTCGGCTAGCAGCCGGCTCTTTCTCGTGTCGCGTGCGGGTTTTACCCGCAGTCGGCATCCGGGATGTCGCGCCGTGCTCTCGGCGCGGGGGAGGGCTTTCGGTTAGTTGCTGGATGCGTCTGGTCATGTGGGGGAGTTCTTCGGCCCCCAGTCCGTCTAGCTCGTCTACGGCCGCCTGGGCGGCACACAGGTTCTCGAGTGGAGTGGTGTAGACTGGGCGGTCGACTCCTAGCGTGTCGGCGAGGGCAGCGCCGCGCTGTCTGACAACGCCGGCTCGGCTTGGCCTGCCTGGGGGCGGCGTGCCAAAGGCGGCGCGGTCGGCTTCGCGCTGGTGGGCCTCAGTGAGGCGTCTCATGGAAGCCAACTTCCGGCCCTCCGCGAGGAGGGCGAGGCGGCGAGCCTCCAGTGCTTCGGCGTCGGCATCGGCCGGGAGGGGGATGGACAAGTCGTGGACCGCCGCATGCGGGGCGTCGAGGGCGTTCTCGCCAGAAGCGCCGCCGTGGCCGATGACCATCACCTCGGTGGTGGCACCGTCGCAGCCATCGGCCCGGGGAAGCAGGTCGTTGTAGATCGCGACGTCGGTGGGGAAAGCGTCAAGCGAGGCCGTGTCAGAGTCGACAGGCATCGGATCGGTGGAGCCAACAGACTCCAAATCCACAGCAGGCTCGCCGGAGACGTGGAGCTGGCCGAGGAGGTTGACGAGGTGGTCGGTGCCCGCGTCAGAGGCGGGCTCGTCGGAGATGAGGGTCTCGTCAAGGAGATCGGCGAGGCCGCTCGCTGTGCAGACGTTGGTGACGCCTTGCAGCGCGTCGTGGCAAGCGCCATCGGGCGTGCCGGGCTGGCTTCGCTCGCTGGGGAGGAAGAGGGTTCCCGTCCAGAACAGGTCTCTGGACGACGGTGCACCTGGCCCCACGGTGGGCGCCAAATGTCCGGTGGTAGGTGCGACATATGCCAACGGGTGGCTTATCATTGTGGGAGCCAGTAAGACATTGCCGGTGCCTGGAAGCGGGATGAGGCGAAGACATGCACGCCGGTGAATCTTACCCAGCTTCAGGGCTCTCCGTGGAGATAACACCCCTACTGCTGCTCTGCGGGGTCTCCGCATGATCACTAGATGAACGAGTGGCTACAAGATGCTCCTTGAGCTCTCTGGCGAGAAGAAGAAGAAGAAGGGCACGGCTAGCTCTCCTCTCCTCTCTATGTGGTGTCTAAAACTAGCTCAGATCAACCCTTTGCATGGGTGCCCTGGCGGGTTTATATAGGCCCACCCCCCGGGGGTACAATGGTAATCCGGCTAGGCGTGGCCCCTAGCCGTCTGTGTCTACGCTCGTCGGCTTCTGCCCCGGCGGCTGGTGGGTCCCACCGGCTGCCGGCTCCTTGGTCGACAGGCAGGCCCTGCTGTCAAGGGCCTTGTCGGTGGCTGGTTACTGTTGCCTCAAACCTGGTGACGAGGGCTTCGCCGAGGTAAGCATGGCTACAGTGCCGCCGCCCGGCGGGCGATCGCTGTAGCCTCACCTCGTCTTGTCTCCTTAATGGGGCGTCTCCTTCGAGGGAGGAAGCAAGCCGGCTGTGGGTAGCCGGCCCTGTCTTGGGCCGACTGGGGGAGGCCTGGCCGCCTTCGGGTGTCTCTCTGCCTGAAGGGGCCCATCGCCCGTGGGCCGCGCTGACAGCCCGTCGTGGGTAGCATCAAGGTCAACATGGCAACAGTGCCGCGCCGGACAGGTCATGGCCACCCCGTACGGCGCACTGTGCCAGGCGTGCTCCGGGATTTGGGGTGGCAGGCTTTACTATAGCCACGCCCCGCCACATCGCCGTTATGTGGATGCAGACTTCGAGGGTACGATCTTGACCGCTTTGTGGGAGTCGGCTTCTCGCGGCCGGCTTCTTGGAGCCGGCCCTCCCGCGGCTTTCTTCATGAGGGCTAAAGCCGGGCCGCCTTCCGATAGTCGTCCTGGGAGACAGCCGGCAAGGGGAAGGCGGCCCCACGTCTTGGATTCTTGAGGGCCGGATCGGCTTGTAATTATTTCAGAAGGGCCAGGGGGAGCCGGCTAGGCTACCCGTGGTCGTTTACTCCGACACCTCCACGGGGGGAAGAACTGCTGGCGGAGGCGAGGCCGGTGCGCCGCCCCGTCCTCCTCTTCCCCGAGCGCCTCGGCCTCGCCCATGGCCTCGCCCCCTCCCCCTTCCCCTCATGGTTGGCTCTGCCACCGCGGGTGCAGGAGAAGGAGGGACGCGTTGTTGAGCGGCGACCCTCGCCGCCATCGTTGAAGGACCAGGATTCCCTTTCTCCATGACGGATGGAAGGGGGAGCAGAAGCTGAAGGAAGGAGGAGATGAAGGAATGCGGGACGCCATCCCCCCCCTCTCGCTCTTTATAAAGGAACGGGGTGGGGGCTCGGCCGCCCCGCTCAGCCAATCAAGACGCGAGAGGCGCAGGGAACTGGGACCGACCCGCCGTCCTAGCCCGCGGCAGCCCGGTTTCCCGCCTCCACCGTTCACCACCCCAAGCGCATGAGAGCCACGTGGCAGGCGTGCAGGACCGAGGCGACGGGTGAGGCGACCTTTCCCGTCGTGGGGAGTGGACGCCTTCAAGACCACGCCTCGGCCCCGTTCAGTAAATGGGCCGAGCCTCCACGCCTCCCTCCGTTTATGGGGAAGGTGCAAACTGCCCCCTTTACTACGACGTGACGCATGCATGCAGAGCTCATCCCCACGCATGTCGCCCACGTCACACACGCCTCCCCACGCCGCGCCACGCACGGGAAGCATGGGAAGCGCAGCGCGCGAAGAGACCTACCACGGTAAAAACCGCCCCGCCTGCCCGCGCACCATTTTTGGGCCTAGCCCAATGACGCGATTGCGCTTACGTGTGGCCCAGGCCCGGGGGCTCCTGTCGGTGTACAAAAAGAGGGGTACGCTTTTTGTACCCCTATAACTGTGCACGGGCAGTCTGAGCCACGGGCACCACCACACTAAGCAAGGCAAGGGAGGTGAGCCAAGGTAAGGCCGAAGCTCAGGAGAAGCAGAACGAAGCCAAGACCAAGACCACAAAGAGCAAAGGGGACGAAGCGGACCCCTCCCCTGGCAAGATCCTTGCCGGGAGACGGTTTTAGCAAACCCGGCAAGACCCTTGCTGTGGTAGCTCGCCCCACACCTACGGAGTGAGTCACCCTTGAGTCCACTGCCCCCATGGGGCAAGGATTCGGGAGACATCCCCGTGGTGGCATGCAGATCTTTGTGAAGACATTCAAGATCAGATACACCCTTCAGAAGATGATGATCCTTGGCGGGATCCCAGCTAAGGAGGACCACAAGGCCCCCGGCAAGAGCCTTGCCGGGGATGACAGCAGGCGCCATGGCAAGACCCTTGCCAGGGCCCCGGCAAGGCCCTTGCCAAGAACACCCGTTGGGCCACCTTCAGGCCCACGCCAGTCAAACCTCCACCGCCATTCGCATGCAGCCGCCGACCCAACCAGCTGGGCAGGCACCTGCATGGGGGCGTGCAGATCTTCATGGAGACCCACCACTGCGCCACCTCAGCTGCCTGCCTGCCTACATGGCACCGCGGGCGCCGCTGGCCAGGGCGCGTGTCGACACGAGAGGGAGCGGCGACGGACGAGACAGGGCTCTCCCCCGTCCCTGATAAAGCAAGGACACCTAGGCAAGATGCATTAAATGCGCCTTGTCATGTAATGCGAGGGATAACCTCACATCACTGTTCCCTTTCCACCTCCTGGTGCTACTGTGGCAACCCCCTTTCCTATAAAAGGAGGCCCGAGGCGACCAGGAGGAGGATTCGGCTTTTCGGAGCTCCTCATGTGTTGGGTTTCGTAGTAATTTCAAAAAAAAAATCCTACGCACACGCAAGATCATGGTGATGCATAACAACGAGAGGGGAGAGTGTGATCTACGTACCCTTGTAGATCGACAACGGAAGAACTTGGTTGATGTAGTCGTACGTATTCACGATCCGACCGATCCAAGCACCGTTACTCCGGCACCTCCGAGTTCTTGGCACACGTTCAGCTCGATGACGCTCCCCGGGCTCTGATCTAGCAAAGCTTCGGGGATGAGTTCCGTCAGCACGATGGCGTGGTGACGATCTTGATGTTCAACCATCGCAGGGCTTCGCCTAAGCACCACTACAATATGACCAAGGTGGAATATGGTGGAGGGGGGCACCGCACACGGCTAAGGAACGATCACGAAGATCAACTTGTGTGTCATGGGGTGCCCCCCTGCCCCCGTATATAAAGGAGCAAGGGGGAGGGGGCGGCCGGCCTAGGAGGGGCGCGCCATGGGGAGTCCTACTCCCACCGGGAATAGGACTCCCTCCTTCCTTGTTGGAGTAGGAGAAGGGGAAAGAGGGGGAGAGAAAGAAGGAAAAGGGGGCTGCGCCCCTTGTCCAATTCGGACCAGAGGGGGGGCGCAGGCCTCCTTCCTTTTGGCGTCTCTCCTCTATTCTCGTATGGCCCAATAAGGCCCATATACTCCCCGGCGAATTCCGGTAACTCTCCGGTACTCCAAAAAATACCCAAGTCACTCAGAACCTTTCCCATGTCCGAATATAGTCGTTCAATATATCGATCTTTACGTCTCGACCATTTCGAGACTCCAGGTCATGTCCCCGATCCCATCCGGGACTCCGAACTCCTTCGGTACATCAAAACTCATAAACTCATAATATAATTGTCATCGAAACCTTAAGTGTGCGGACCCTACGGTTCGAGAACAATGTAGACATGACCGAGACACGTCTCCGGTCAATAACCAATAGCGGGACCTGGATGCCCATATTGGCTCCTACATATTCTACGAAGATCTTTATCGGTCAGACCGCATAACAACATACGTTTGTTCCCTTTGTCATCGGTATGTTACTTGCCCGAGATTTGATCGTCGGTATCCAATACCTAGTTCAATCTCGTTACCGGCAAGTCTCTTTACTCGTTCCGTTATACATCATCTCGCAACTAACTCATTAGTTGTAATGCTTGCAAGGCTTATGTGATGTGCATTACCGAGAGGGCCCAGAGATACCTCTCCGACAATCGGAGTGACAAATCCTAATCTCGAAATACGCCAACCCAACATATACCTTTGGAGACACCTGTAGAGCACCTTTATAATCACCCAGTTACGTTGTGACGTTTGGTAGCACACAAAGTGTTCCTCCGGCAAACGGGAGTTGCATAATCTCATAGTCATAGGAACATGTATAAGTCATGAAGAAAGCAATAGCAACATACTAAACGATCGGGTGCTAAGCTAACGGAATGGGTCATGTCAATCAGATCATTCATCTAATGATGTGATCCCGTTAATCAAATAACAACTCTTTGTTCATGGTTAGGAAACATAACCATCTTTGATTAACGAGCTACTCAAGTAGAGGTATACTAGTGACACTCTGTTTGTCTATGTATTCACACATGTATTATGTTTCCTGGTTAATACAATTCTAGCATGAATAATAAACATTTATCATGATATAAGGAAATAAATAATAACTTTATTATTGCCTCTAGGCATATTTCCTTCAGTCTCCCACTTGCACTAGAGTCAATAATCTAGTTCACATCGCCATGTGATTTAACAGCAATAGTTCACATCACCATGTGATTAACACCCATAGTTCACATCGATATGTGATCAACACCCAAAGGGTTTACTAGAGTCAGTAATCTAGTTCACATCGCTATGTGATTAACACCCAAAGAGTACTAAGGTGTGATCATGTTTTGCTTGTGAGATAATTTTAGTCAACGGGTCTGTCACATTCAGATCCGTAAGTATTTTGCGAATTTCTATGTCAACAATGCTCTGCATGGAGCTACTCTAGCTTATTGCTCCCACTTTCAATATGTATCTAGATCGAGACTTAGAGTCATCCAGATCTGTGTCAATACTTGCATCGACGTAACTTTTTACGATGAACCTTTTTGTCACCTCCATAATTGAGAAATATTTCCTTATTCCACTAAGGATAATTTTGACCGCTGTCCAGTGATCTACTCTTAGATCACTATCGTACTCCCTTGCTTAACACAGTGTAGGGTATACAATAGATCTGGTACATATCATGGCATACTTTATAGAACCTATGGCTGAGGCATAGGGAATGACTTTCATTCTATTTCTATCTTCTGCCGTGGTCAGGCTTTGAGTCTTACTCAATTTCACACCTTGTAACACAGGCAAGAACTCTTTCTTTGACTGCTCCATTTTGAACTACTTCAAAATCTTGTCAAGGTTTGTACTTATTGAAAAAACTTATCAAGCGTCTTGATCTATCTCTATAGATCTTGATGCTCAATATGTAAGCAGCTTCACCGAGGTCTTTCTTTGAAAAACTCCTTTCAAACACTCCTTTATGCTTTGCAGAATAATTCTACATTATCTCTGATCAACAATATGTTATTCACATATACTTATCAGAAATGCTGTAGTGCTCCCACTCATTTTCTAGTAAATACAGGCTTCACCGCAAGTCTGTATAAAACTATATGCTTTGATCAACTTATCAAAGCGTATATTCCAACTCCGAGATGGTTGCACCAGTCCATAAATGGATCGCTGGAGCTTGCATATTTTGTTAGCACTTTTAGGATTGACAAAACCTTCTTGTTGCATCACATACAACTCTTCTTTAATAAATCCATTAAGGAATGCAATTTTGTTTATCCATTTGCCAGATTTCATAAAATGCGGCAATTGCTAACATGATTCGGACAGACTTAAGCATAGATACGAATGAGAAACTCTCATCGTAGTCAACACCTTGAACTTGTCGAAAACTTTTGCGACAATTCTAGATTTGTAGATAGTAACACTACTATCAGTGTCCGTCTTCCTCTTGAAGATCCATTTATTATCAATGGCTTGCCGATCATCGGGCAAGTCCACCAAAGTCCACACTTTCTTCTCATACATGGATCCTATCTCAGATTTTATGGCCTCAAGCCATTTATCGGAATCTGGGCTCATCATCGCTTCCTCATAGTTCATAGGTTTGTCATGGTTAAGTAACATGACCTCCAGAATAGGATTACCGTACCACTCTGGTGCGGATCTCACTCTGGTTGACCTATGAGGTTTGGTAGTAACTTGATCCGAAGTTACATGATCGTCATCATTATCTTCCTCACTAATTGGTGCAGGAGTCACAGGAACAGATTTCTGTGATGAACTACTTTCCAATTATGGAGCAGGTACAGTTACCTCATCAAGTTCTACTTTCCTCCCACTCACTTCTTTCGAGAGAAACTCCTTCTCTAGAAAGGATCCATTCTTAGCAACGAATGTCTTGCCTTCGCATCTGTGATAGAAGGTGTACCCAACTGTCTCCTTTGGGTATCCTGTGAAGACATATTTCTCCGATTTGGGTTTGAGCTTATCAGGATGAAACTTTTTCATATAAGCATGGCAACCCCAAACTTTAAGAAACGACAACTTTGGTTTCTTGCCAAACCATAGTTCATAAGGTGTCGTCTCAACGGATTTTGATGGTGCCCTATTTAACGTGAATGCAACTGTCTCTAATGCATGACCCCAAAACGATAGTGGTAAATCGGTAAGAAACATCATAGATTGTACTATATCCAATAAAGTACGGTTATGATGTTCGGACACACCATTATGCTGTGGTGTTCCAGGTGGCATGAATTTGTGAAACTATTCCACATTGTTTTAATTGAAGACCAAACTCGTAACTCAAATATTCGTCTCCGCGATCAGATCATGGAAACCTTATCTTCTTGTCACGATGATTTTCCACTTCACTCTGAAATTCTTTGAACTGTTCAAATGTTTCAGACTTATGTTTCATCAAGTAGATATCCCCATATCTGCTCAAATCATCTGTGAAGCTCAGAAAATAATGATACCTGCTGCAAGCCTTAATATTCATCGGACCACATACATCAGTATGTATGATTTCCAACAAATCTGTTGCTTGCTTCATTGTTCCGGAGAACGGCGTTTTAGTCATCTTGCCCATAAGGCATGGTTCGCAAGCATCAAGTGATTCATAATCAAGTGATTCCAAAAGCCCATCAGCATGGAGTTTCTTCACGCGCTTTACTCCAATATGACCTAAACGGCAGTGCCACAAATAAGTTGCGCTATCATTATTAATTTTGCATCTTTTGGTTTCAATATTATGAATATGTGTATCACTACGATCGAGATCCAATGAACTTGTTTCATTGGGTGTATGACCATCGAAGGTTTTATTCATGTAAATAGAACAACAATTATTCTCTGATTTTAATGAATAACCGTATTGCAATAAACATGATCAAATCATATTCATGCTCAACGCAAAAACCAAATAACACTTATTTAGGTTCAACACTAATCCCGAAAGTATAGGGGAGTGTGTGATGATGATCATATCAATCTTGGAACTACTTCCAACACACATCGTCATTTCACCCTTAACTAGTCTCTGTTTATTCTGCAACTCCTGTTTCGAGTTACTACTCTTAGCAACTGAACCAGTATCAAATACCGAGGGGTTGCTATAAACACTAGTAAAGCACACATCAATAACATGTATATCCAATATACCTTTGTTCACTTTGCCATCCTTCTTATCCGCCAAATACTTGGGGTAGTTCCGCTTCCAGTGACCAGTCCCTTTGCAGCAGAAGCACTTAGTCTTAGGCTTAGGTCCAGACTTGGGCTTCTTCACTTGAGCAGCAACTCGCTTGCCATTCTTCTTGAAGTTCCCCTTCTTCCCTTTGCCCTTTTCTTGAAACTAGTGGTCTTGTCAACCATCAACACTTGATGTTTTTCTTGATTTCTACCTTCGTCGATTTCAGCATCACGAAGAGCTTGGGAATCGTTTCCGTTATCCCTTGCATATTATAGTTCATCACGAAGTTCTACTAACTTGGTGATGGTGACTAGAGAATTCTGTCAATCACTATCTTATCTGGAAGATTAACTCCCACTTGATTCAAGCGATTGTAGTACCCAGACAATCTGAGCACATGCTCACTAGTTGAGCGATTCTCCTCCATCTTTTAGCTATAGAACTTGTTGGAGACTTCATATCTCTCAACTCGGGTATTTGCTTGAAATATTAACTTCAACTCCTGGAACATCTCATATGGTCCATGATGTTCAAAACATCTTTGAAGTCCCGATTCTAAGCCATTAAGCATGGTGCACTAAACTATCAAGTAGTCATCATATTGAGCTAGCCAAACGTTCATAACGTCTGCATATGCTCCTGCAATAGGTCTGTCACCTAGCGGTGCATCAAGGACATAATTCTTCTGTGCAGCAATGAGGATAAACCTCAGATCACGGATCCAATCCGCATCATTGCTACTAACATCTTTCAACACAATTTTCTCTAGGAACATATCAAAATAAACACAGGGAAGCAACAACGCAAGCTATTGATCTACAACATAATTTGCAAAATACTACCAGGACTAAGTTCATGATAAATTTAAGTTCAATTAATCATATTACTTAAGAACTCCCACTTAGATAGACATCCCTCTAATCCTCTAAGTGATCACGTGATCCAACTCAACTCATCCATGTCCGATCATCACGTGAGATGGAGAAGTTTAATTGGTGAACATCACTATGTTGATCATATCTACTGTATGATTCACGCTCGACCTTTCGGTCTCCGTGTTCCAAGGCCATATCTGTATATGCTTGGCTCGTCAAGTATAACCTGAGTATTCCACGTGTGCAACTATTTTGCACCCATTGTATTTGAACATAGAGCCTATCACACCCGATCATCACGTGGTGTCTCAGCACGAAGAACTTTCGCAACGGTGCATACTCAGGGAGAACACTTCTTGATAATTAGTGAGAGATCATCTAAAAATGCTACCGTCAAACTAAGCAAAAATAAGATGTATAAAAGATAAACATCACATGCAATCAATATAAGTGATATGATATGGCCATCATCATCTTGTGCTTGTGATCTCCATCTTCGAAGCACCGTCGTGATCACCATCGTCACCGGCGCGACACCTTGATCTCCATCGTAGCATCGTTGTCGTCTCGCCAATCTTATGCTTCCACGACTATCGCTACCGCTTAGTGATAAAGTAAAGCATTACAGCGCGATTGCATTGCATACAATAAAGCGACAACCATATGGCTCCTGCTAGTTGCCGATAACTCGGTTACAAAACATGATCATCTCATACAATAAAATTTAGCATCATCTCTTGACCATATCACATCACAACATGCCCTGCAAAAACAAGTTAGACGTCCTCTACTTTGTTGTTGCAAGTTTTACGTGGCTGCTACGGGCTTAAGCAAGAACCAATCTTACCTACGCATCAAAACCACAACGATAGTTTGTCAAGTTGGTGATGTTTTAACCTTCGCAAGGACCGGGCGTAGCCACACTCAGTTCAACTAAAGTTGGAGAAACTGTCACCCGCTACCCACCTTTGTGCAAAGCACGTCGGGAGAACCGGTCTCGCGTAAGCGTACGCGTAATGTCGGTCCGGCCACTTCGTCCAACAACACCGCTGAACCAAAGTATGACATGCTGGTAAGCAGTATGACTTATATCGCCCACAACTCACTTGTGTTCTACTCGTGCATATAACATCAACACATAAAACCTAGGCTCGGATGCCACTGTTGGGTTTCGTAGTAATTTCAAAAAAATTCCTACGCACACGCAAGATCATGGTGATGCATAGCAATGAGAGGGGAGAGTGTGATCTACGAACCCTTGTAGATCGACAACGGAAGCATTAACTTGGTTGATGTAGTCGTACGTCTTCACGATCCGACCGATCCAAGCACCGTTACTCTGGCACCTCCGAGTTCTTGGCACACGTTCAGCTCGATGACGCTCCCCGGGCTCTGATCCAGCAAAGCTTCGGGGATGAGTTCCATCAGCACGACGGCGTGGTGACGATCTTGATGTTCAACCGTCGCAGGGCTTCGCCTAAGCACCGCTACAATATGACCGAGGTGGAATATGGTGGAGGGGGGCACCGCACACGGCTAAGGAACGATCATGAAGATCAACTTGTGTGTCATGGGGTGCCCCCCTGCCCCCGTATATAAAGGAGCAAGGGGGAGGGGGCGGCCGGCCTAGGAGGGGCTCGCCAAGGGGAGTCCTACTCCCACCCGGAGTAGGACTCCCTCCTTCCTTGTTGGAGTAGGAGAAGGGGAAAGAGGGGGAGAGAAAGAAGGAAAAGGGGCTGCGCCCCTTGTCCAATTCGGACCAGAGGGGGGCGCAGGCCTCCTTCCTTTTGGCCTCTCTCCTCTATTCTCGTATGGCCCAATAAGACCCATATACTCCCCGGTGAATTCCCGTGACTCTCCGGTACTCCGAAAAATACCCGAATCACTCGGAACCTTTCTGATGTCCGAATATAGTCGTCCAATATATCGATCTTTATGTCTCGGCCATTTCGAGACTCCTCGTCATGTCCCCGATCCCATCCGGGACTCCGAACTCCTTCGGTACATCAAAACTCATAAACTCATAATATAATTGTCATCGAAACCTTAAGCATGCGGACCCTACGGTTCGAGAACAATGTAGACATGACCGAGACACGTCTCCGGTCAATAACCAATAGCGGGACCTGGATACCCATATTGGCTCCTACATATTCTACGAAGATCTTTATCGGTCAGACCGCATAACAACATACGTTTGTTCCCTTTGTCATCGGTATGTTACTTGCCCGAGATTCGATCGTCGGTATCCAATACCTAGTTCAATCTCGTTACCGGCAAGTCTCTTTACTCATTCCGTAATACATCATCTCGCCACTAACTCATTAGTTGTAATGCTTGCAAGGCTTATGTGATGTGCATTACCGAGAGGGCCTAGAGATACCTCTCCGACAATCGACGTGAGAAATCCTAATCTCGAAATACGCCAACCCAACATGTACCTTTGGAGACACCTGTAGAGCACCTTTATAATCACCCAGTTACGTTGTGACGTTTGGTAGCACACAAAGTGTTCCTCCGGCAAACGGGAGTTGCATAATCTCATAGTCATAGGAACATGTATAAGTCATGAAGAAAGCAATAGCAACATACTAAATGATCGGGTGCTAAGCTAACGGAATGGGTCATGTCAATCAGATCATTCATCTAATGATGTGATCCCGTTAATCAAATAATAACTTTTTGTTCATGGTTAGGAGACATGACCATCTTTGATTAACGAGCTACTCAAGTAGAGGCATACTAGTGACACTCTGTTTGTCTATGTATTCACACATGTATTATGTTTCCTGGTTAATACAATTCTAGCATGAATAATAAACATTTATCATGATATAAGGAAATAAATAATAACTTTATTATTGCCTCTAGGGCATATTTTCTTCATCACGCCCCATAGCTAGCTCAAGAACACTGATATACAATCCACCAAAGCAGGAGTAGGGTTTTACGCACCCCCGCGGCCCGAACCTGGATAAACGAACCGTGTGTTATATGTTTGATCCGCTCTTCTCACGACCCCGCGCCCCGCAACCGTAGTAGGGATTCTTGTGATCCCATAGCTGTCGATCCCACCGACATCTTGAATAGCTTCGTGTTATTTTACTACGGACTCTTGAATAGATCGATCAGAAAGAATAACTTTGAGGTGGTTTCGTACCCTACAATAATCTCTTCGTTTGTTCTCCGCAATTAGTGACTTTGGAGTGACTCTTTGTTGCATGTTGAGGGATAGTTATATGATCCAATTATGTTATTATTGTTGAGATAACTTGCACTAGTAAGTATGAACCCTAGGCCTTGTTTCAACGCATTGCAATACCGTTTGTGCTCACTTTTATCATTAGTTACCTTTCTGTTTTTATATTTTCAGATTACAGAAACCTATATCTACCATCCATATTGCACTTGTATCACCATCTTTTCGCCAAACTAGTGCACCTATACAATTTACCATTGTATTAGGTGTGTTGGGGACACAAGAGACTCTTTGTTATTTGGTTGCAGGGTTTTTGAGAGAGACCATCTTCATCCTATGCCTCCCACGGATTGATAAACCTTAGGTCATCCACTTGAGGGAAATTTGCTACTGTCCTACAAACCTCTGCACTTGGAGGCCCAACAACGTCTACAAGAAGAAGGTTGTGTAGTAGATATCGGGTGTCATCGTCGGGCGCTGGGAGATCCATTGGAGCCACGGGGAGCACCATTCGAACTGATGGATGTCCTCTTTGTATGTGTTGTCGTGGGTGTGCTTATTGTGTCGTGTGGTGATAACCCACAAGTATAGGGGATCGCAACAGTTTTCGAGGGTAGAGTATTCAACCCAAATTTCTTGATTCGACACAAGGGGAGCCAAAGAATATTCTCAAGTATTAGCAACTAAGTTGTCAATTCAACCACACCTGGAAACTTAGTATATGCAGGAGAGTGTTTAGTAGCAAAGCAATACGATAGTAGTGGTAACGATAGCAAAAGTAATGTTTTTGGTATTTTGTAGTGATTGTAACAATAGCAACGGAAAAGTAAATAAGCGAAGAAATATATATGAAAAGCTCGTAGACAATGGATCGGTGATAGAGAATTATGCCAGATGTGGTTCATCATGTAACAGTCATAACCTAGGGTGACACAGAACTAGCTCCAATTCATCAATGTAATGTAGGCATGTATTCCGAATATAGTCATACGTGCTTATGGAAAAGAACTTGCATGACATCTTTTGTCCTACCCTCCCGTGGCAGCGGGGTCCTAGCGGAAACTAAGGGATATTAAGGCCTCCTTTTAATAGAGTACCGGACCAAAGCATTAGCACATAGTGAATACATGAACTCCTCAAACTACGGTCATCACCGGAAGTGGTCCTGATTATTGTCATTTCGGGGTTGCCCGATCATAACACATAGTAGGTGACTATAGACTTGCAAGATAGGATCAAGAACTCTCATATATTGACACTCGGGCCTAGTGACAAGCATTAAGCATAGAGAAGTCATAGCAACATTAATCTCAGGACATAGTGGATACTAGGGATCAAACCCTAACAAAACTAACTCGATTACATGATAAATCTCATCCAACCCATCACCGTCCAGCAAGCCTACGATGGAATTACTCACGCACGGCGGTGAGTATCATGAAATTTGTGATGGAGGATGGTTGATGATGACGATGGCAACAGATTCCCCTCTCCGAAGCCCCGAACGGACTCCAGATCAGCCCTCCCGAGAGAGTTTAGGGCTTGGCGGCGGCTCCGTATCGTCAAACGCGATGAATCTTTCTCTCTGATTTTTTTCTCTCTGAACACAAATATATAGAGTTGGATTTGAGGCCGGAGGAGCTCCAGGGGGCCCACGAGGTAGGGGCGCATCCCCACCCTCGTGGCTAGGGTGTGGCCCCCCTGGTCTTGATCTTTTGCCGGTATTTTTTATTATTTCCAAAAATAATCTCCGTGAAGTTTCAAGTCATTCCGAGAACTTTTGTTTCTGCACATAAATAACACCATGGCAATTCTGCTGAAAATAGCGTCAGTCCGGGTTAGTTCCATTCAAATCATGCAAGTTAGAGTCCAAAACAAGGGCAAAAGTGTTTGAAAAAGTAGATACAACGGAGACGTATCAACTCCCCCAAGCTTAAAACCTTTGCTTGTCCTTAAGCAATTCAGTTGATAAACTGAAAGTGATAAAGAAAAACTTCTACAAACTCTGTTTGCTCTTGTTGTTGTAAATATGTAAAGCCAGCATTCAAGTTTTCAGCAAAGATTATAAACTAACCATATTCACAATAATGCTTAGGTCTCATGTTTACTCATATCAATGGCATAATCAACTAGCGAGCAATAATAATAAATCTCGGATGGCAACACTTTCTGAAAACAATCATGATATGATATAACAAGATGGTGTCTCGCTAGACCTTTCTGAGACCACAAGACATAAATGCAGAGCACCTTTAAAGATCAAGGACTGACTAGACATTGTAATTCATGGTAAAAGAGATCCAGTCAAGTCATACTCAATGTAAACTAACAATAATGAATGCAAATGACAGTGGTGCTCTCCAACTAGTGCTTTTTAATAAGAGGGTGATGACTCAACATAAAAGTAAATAGATAGGGCCTTCGTAGAGGGAAGCAGGGATTTGTAGAGGTGCCAGAGCTCGGTTTTGAAATAGAGATGAATAATATTTTGAGTGGTATACTTTCATTGTCAACATAACAACCAAGAGATGGTGATATCTTCCATGCAACACACATTATAGGCGGTTCCCAAACAGAATGGTAAAGTTTATACTCCCCTCCACCAACAAGCATCAATCCATGGCTTGCTCGAAACAACGAGTGCCTCCAACTAACAAGAGTCCTAGGGGGAGTTTTGTTTGCAATTATTTTTATTTGATTTGCATAAATCATGGGACTGGGCATCCCAGTGACCAGCCATTTTCTCGTGAGTGAGGAGCGGAGTCCACTCCTCTTTAGAATAACCTGCCTCACATGGAAGATACGGACAGACCTAGTTGATACATGAGCTATTCGAGCATACAAATAGAATGTTTATTTGAAGGTTTAGAGTTTGGCACATACAAATTAACTTGGAATGGCAGGTAGATACCGTATATCGGTAGGTATGGTGGACTCATATGGAATAACTTTGGGGTTTATGGGATTGGATGCACAAGCAGTATTCCCTCTTAGTACAGGTGAAGGCTAGAAAAAGACTAGGAAGCGACCAGCTAGAGAGTGACAACAGTCATGAACATGCATTAAAATTAATCAACACCGAATGCAAGCATGAGTAGGATATAATCCACCATGAACATAAATATCGTGAAGGCTATGTTGATTTTGTTTCAACTACATGCGTGAACATGTGCCAAGTCAAGTCACTTAAATCATTCAGAGGAGGATACCACCCTATCATACCACATCACAACCATTTTAATAGCATGTTGGCACGCAATGTAAACCATTATAAGCTCCTAGCTAATTAAGCATGGCATAAGAAACTATGATCTCTAATTGTCATCGCAAACATGTTTATTCATAATAGGCTGAATCAGGAACGATGAACTAATCATATTTACAAAAACAAGAGAGGTCGAGTTCATACCAGCTTCTCCCATCTCAATCAGTCTATCCTATATCGTCATAATTGCCTTTCAGTTGCACAATCGAATGATGTGAATAATAATAATAATAGTGCGCGTGCATTGGACTAAGCTGGAATCTGCAAGCATTCAATAAACAGGAGAAGACAAGGCAATATGGGCTCTTTTGTCAGATCAACAATAATGCATATAAGAGCCACTTTAACAATTTAATCATGGTCTTCTCCTATCGAACCCCAAAGAAAAGAAAAGAAATAAAACTAATTACACGGGAAAGCTCCCAACAAGCAAAAAAGAAGAACAGGAAATATTTTTGGGTTTTCTTTTTAATTACTACTACAGCATGGAAATTAAAACTAGCTAAAAGTTACAACTAATTTTTTTTTATTTTTCTTAAGGTTTATAAAACACACAAGAAGAAAGCACTAAAAGGAAATAAACTATCATGGATAATACAGTGAAAAAGTATGAGCATCGACAACTAGCAATGAGTGTGTGAACATGAATGTAATGTCGGTGGGAAATACGTACTCCCCCAACCTTAGGATTTTGGCCTAAGTTGGTCTATGGCCACGGCTGGCCCGAAGGATATCCAAAGTAATAGTGGGGGTCGTACTGCGAAGAGGAAGACTCTCATTGCCACTGGTTGGCAATCATCTCCGGATCCCACTGGTAATTAGACTGTCGTGGAGGATCAACTTGGGGTTCCGACTCTAGCTCTGTGGCTGATGTAGGGTTCCAGTAGGCGTGAATAGACTCCAACGGAACAAGCTACTTGCCTGTAGATAAATCAAACAAGGAAGGAGCAGGCAGGGTAATAGTCTCAGGGTGATGTTTATCAAAGAATAATTTGTATTTGAGCTCATTTTCACTATTCTTAACAATAAAATCATGTGCTACCATACTCTTTTAATCCAAATAAACAGGAGGCAAAAAAAAATTTTCCTTCTCATAATGCCTAATAGGTATGCTAAAATGTGCAGCTAGGCGTGAGGCGAAGATGCCTCCAAAGACGGGGCCCTTAGTACGGTTAAGATTTAACCGCTTTGCAATAATAGCACCCATGCTGAATGTATCATCACGAAATAAGGCGTGGCACAAAATAACAATATCAGGGGCACTCAGGTTTCCATAGTTTCCGCGCCCAATTAAGCATCTACTAGCAAATATAGCAAAGTAACGTAGAACAGGAAAGTGTATGTTAGTGGTTCGTGCATCGGAAACCTTCCTCGTTTCCCCTACAGTGATGGTATCAATAAACCCATCCACATCGCCACGATGTGGTTCCTCTATGATGCATGAGGGAGTCCTGGATTAGGGGATCTCCGGGCAGCCGGACTATCTCCATTGGCCGGACTATTAGACTATGAAGATACAAGATTGAAGACTTCGTCTCGTGTCCGAATGGGACTCTACTTAGCGTGGAAGGCAAGCTAGGCAATACGGATATGGATATCTCCTCCTTTGTAACCGACCTTGTGTAACCCTAACCCTCTCCGGTGTCTATATAAACCGAAGAGTTTTTAGTCCGTAGGCCAACAATCACAACATACAATCATACCATGGGCTAGCTTCTAGGGTTTAGCCTCTCTGATCTCGTGGTAGATCTACTCTTGTACTACCCGTATCATCAATATTAATCAAGCAGGACGTAGGGTTTTACCTCCATCAAGAGGGCCTGAACCTAGGTAAAACATCGTGTCCCCTGCCTCCTGTTACCATCCGGCCTAGACGCACAGTTCGGGACCCCCTACCCGAGATCCGCCGGTTTTGACACCGACATTGGTGCTTTCATTGAGAGTTCTGCTGTGCCGTCGCCACCAGGAAGGATGTCTCATCCCATCTTTAAAGAAGGCACTACCGCTGAGGGAGCTTTGGCTATCGACCAAACTCTCCGGCTAGGTGGTTTTCTTATGACCGCCTGTTCGGCCGCTGCGCCGACGATGACTTCTCGGGTCATCGAAAGCAATCTTCACATCAACTCGGAATTCGTCGAGCAGTTTGATCCAATGGAGCTCTCTTCCCTTAATGAGCTCTTGGATCGCATCGCCGCCCTGGGAGTCGCTACAGACTACGATCAGATTGGGCCTAAACCCGATCTGAGAGAGATTAACTCTCCCCAGTTCACCCATCATGTTGCTGTGGTGGAGGAACAATGCGGCAACCCTTCATCTATCTTAAGGACTAGCTATGTCCGGATTCCCGATCCCTCCAAGCCGAAGGGGAGGACGTCACTCAAGGCCTGAACTTAGAATCAAGCAGCGGGCTAGATTTATCGGAAAACATCCAAGAATCCAAACTTCCGAGTTCGGAAACTCCTTGGCCCCTGAGTCTCAGATTGGGTGAGGATTCGGATTAAATTCCACCCACCCACCCAAACATATGCGATCTATCCCAAATTAGGCAAGAGCCTGAAGAAACAGTACACCATTACTGGGCCAGATTCCTCCTGGTCATGAACAGGATAAAGGACTGCCGTGAGGAAGACACAATTTCATTCTTATGCAATAATTGCACGGACAAGGGAATCCTCAACGCCATAAGTCGTCGCAAAATTACATGCTTTGCTGACTTGGTGTCCATAGTACGAAAGTACTGTGCGATGGAAAGTGCCTGGAAAACCGAAATAAAATTTTGGGATAATCCGGCCCTGAATACAAACCCAGTCCGAAATAAAAGGGTGCATTATCACAATACACATGGGTTAACTACCAAAAAGAAAAAGCCCTCTACGAGGCAAGGAACCGTACTGGAGGGATGGCTCAACGGACCCTGCAAAATTCATAGTACAGCGGATGCAATACCAACGCACAGCCTTAGAGCATGTTGGATACTCCAGCAGGTGGCCAAAAGTGGTGAGGATCTACTCCTCCCAAAGACCACAGAGCACCATCTCGTGGACAAGAATACGGTGTTAACGGTCTTTGAGACCTTCGCGTCAAATAATAGACGCAAGCGAACACTCCGCAGCATGGCCGAAATCTGCCACATAGCAGAAATAAATCCTTGGAGTGACATGGCTATTACCTTCAATGCTAGTGACGAACCTAAATTCCGAACAGCCTGAGCACCAGTCGCACTGGTCCTCAGTCCAATCGTGGACGGCTTTCGACTCACCAAGGTACTCATGGACTGCGGTAGCGGATTAAACCTCATCTATGAGGAAACTCTTCAAAAGATGGAAATAGACTAGAGCCGCATTGAGCAAAGTAGCACAACCTTTAGAGGAATCATCCCCAGTCGGGAAGCACGCTGTGCTGGAAAAATCACACTAGATGTGGTATTCGGCACGCCGGATAATTACAGGTCTGAAGAAATTACATTCCAAGTGGCCCCTCTCAGCAATGGATACCACGCCCTATTAGGGTGGGAGGCGTTTACAATCTTCCAAGCCATACCCCAATACGGGTACATGAAGCTCAAAATGCCCGGGCCCAACGAAATCATCACCCTTGCTAGTGATCCGGACATAGCACTCCGCGCCGAAAATAAGACAGCTGCACTGGCCCTTGAGGCACTATTCGAAGCCCTAGCGGCCGAGGAACTAACTGTGTCACGCTCCACGGTGAACAGGGACGACGTGATACTCGATAAAAGATCCAAGTCCACCTCCTTTAAACCGGCGGACGAAATAGTCAAATTCCAAGTCCATCCAACGGAACCTACAAAAACAGCTTCCATCGGGGCACAATTAAACCCTGATGTCGACGCCGCACTACGAGAGTTCCTGCGCGAGAACTGGGACATTTTTGCCTGGCACCCTTCAGACATGCCAGGAATCCCACGCAGGCTAGCTGAGCACAGCCTAAATATCCTAAAAGGATTCAAGCCAGTCAAGCAGGCTCTTCGACATTTCTCTGAGCCTAAAAGACAAGCCATGGGAGAGGAACTAGGCAAGCTATTGGAGGCCGGATGCATCAGAGACATAAAACATCCGGACTGGCTAGGAAACCTGGTGATGGTTCCAAAGAAGGACAAATCCTGGCGCTTGTGCGTCGATTTTAAGGACCTTAACAAGGCCTGCCCAAAGGATCCCTTCCCCCTCCCCCGCATCAATCAAATCATCGATGCTACCGCAGGACACGATTCATTGTGTTTCCTCGACGCATACTCCGGCTACCATCAAATTAAAATGGCAGAGCCAGACCAAGCCGCAACGGCATTCATCACACCATATGGCCCATTCTGCTTCAACACAATGCCCTTCGGGCTAAAAAACGCCGGCGCAACATATCAGCGCATGATTCAGACATGTCTGGCAAACCAGATCGGCAAAACAGTGGAGGCATACGTAGATGACGTGGTCGTTATAACCAAGCATGTCGAAACTCCAGTAGACGACTTGTGGCTCACATTCGACAACCTCCAAACATATGACATCAAGCTCAATCCGAAAAAATGCGTTCTCGGCGTACCAGCCGGAAAGCTCCTGGGATTCATTGTCTCCAGTAGAGGTATTGAAGCTAATCCGGCCAAAATCCGAGCATTGTCACAGTTGGCTACCCCAACAGACCTCAAACAAATACAAAAATTGACTGGATGCGTGGCGGCTTTAAGCCGCTTTATCTCCTGCTTGGGCGAAAAGGCATTACCCCTTTATCGCCTCCTCCGGCGCACCGAGAACTTTGAGTGGACGGATGCCGCCACGGCCGGACTCAACGAAATAAAAGTCATATTGGCAACAAACCCAGTCCCGGCCGCGCCAAACATTGGCAAACCAATGCTATTATACATTGCGGCAACTCATCAAGTCGTAAGCGCAGTGCTCGTCATCGAGCGAGAAGTGGACGGACACAAATTCCCCCTTCAAAAGCCGGTTTACTATGTGTCCACTATCCTTACTCCATGCAAATCACGGTACCCGCATTATTAAAAGATAGTGTACGCGGTATTTATGGCATCCCGGAAGCTGCGACACTACTTTCAAGAGTGTTCGATAACGGTAGCCTCAGAAGTACCACTTAACGATATTATAAACAACCGCGACGCGACAGGCCGGATTGCCAAATGGGCCATTGAGCTCCTCCTGTTCGACATAACTTACAAGCCACGGCGAGCTATTAAGTCGCAAGTTTTGGCTGACTTCGTCACTGAATGGACGGAAGCCGAACTCCCTAAATAGTACGGCACATATTCAAACTGGATCATGCAATTCGACGGCTCCAAAATGTTGGTTGGTCTGGGGGCTAGCGTCGTTTTGACGTCCCCAACAGGAGACACCGTTCAATATGTACTACAGATAATGTATACGGACCCCAACAACGCAGCCGAATATGAGGCCCTCCTACATGGTCTCCGGATGGCAGTATCCATGGGCATTCAACGCCTAGAGGTGCACGGGGATTCGAACCTCGCGATATCGCAAATAAATGGAGACTTTGATGCCAAGATCCGAAAATGGCAGCTTATCGCAATGCCATCCTAAAAATGCCAGCTCGGTTCGAGGGGCTCGAATTTCACCATGTAGCTCGGCAAAACAATCAGGCGGCGGATATCCTCGCCTGCATCCGCGCAAAACGCGACGTGGTCCCTCCCAACATATTTCTGGATAGGCTTTTCAAGCCATCCGTAGCATGGGAAGGGGACACCGGTAACAACAGTCTGGACCCGGCCAAAATACCCGATACCGAACTCTCTGACACAATCGGAGGCTCAGCCACCGAAATAACACAATCAGCCCACGAAATAATGGCCATTATTGTCCCATGGACAGAACCATTCCTGGCCTACCTAACTAGACAGGAACTTCCGGAGGACCAAAATGAGGCACGCTGCATAGTGTGGCCATCCAAGGCCTACAGGGTCCACGAGGGAGAATTGTACAAAAAAAGCGCTACCAGAGTCCTTCAAAGGTGCATCTCCGAAGAGGAAGGGCGGAACCTTTTGGCAGAAATTCACGCCGGACTTGGCGGTCATCATGCACAGCCCGGGCTCTTGTAAGCAAGGCCTTCCGTACAAGATTCTATTGGCCAACGGCCCGGGCAGATGCACAGGACTTGGTCCAACGTTGCGCCGGTTGCCAGCTCTTTGCAAATCAAAGCCACATGCCACCCACCGCCCTCCAAACAATCCCCATTACATGGCCCTTCGCGGTCTAGGGGCTTGATATGGTTGGATCCCTTAAAGGGGGAACCCACAAGAAAAAATACTTATTGGTAATGGTGGATAAATTCACCAAATGGATAGAGGCTAAACCGGTTAAAACAGCCGAATCCGGACCGGTGATAGATTTCATATCCGGGGTTGTACACCGTTACGGCGTCCCCCATAGCATCATCACTGATAACGGCACGAACTTCACGGCCGACGAGGTAAAACTCTGGTGCAGCAAAATGGGCATCAAGCTCGATTATGCTTCATTCTATCACCCACAAACCAATGGTCAAGTCGAACAAGCAAATGGTCTTATAATGAGAGGCATTAAACCCAGATTAGCGCGCTCCTTAACGGAGTCTGACACGCACTGGGTAGAGGAGCTCGACTCCGTACTCTGGGGGCTGCGGACCACGCCGAATCGTAGCACCAGATATACACCGTTTTTTATGGTGTACGGTGCAGAGGCAGTCCTGCCCTGTGACATAATTCATGACTCACCTCGAGTGCGCATGTACGAAGAAAGAGAAGCCGAGCTCGATCGGCAGGACAGTCTAGACACCTTGGAGGAAGAGTGCGACGTAGCCAAAGCCCGTTCCGCATTTTACCACAACAGGCTCGCAAATACCAAAGCAGAGAAGTACGGGCCAAAACTTATAACGTTGGCGATCTAGTTCTACGGCTGCCGGATAAGAAAAAGAACAAGCTCGAGCCCAAATGGGAAGGTCCCTTCATCATTGACCAAGTTCTGACTGGTGGAGCGTACCGACTGCGGGATGCATCGACTAGTCGACTCGAGCCGAACCCATGGAACGCAGCTAGGCTCCGAAGATTCCACGCCTAGCACCGGACTTTATGTTAGTCCCCTCCCTTTGTCCATTTTCTGCATATGCATCATCTGTCTTGTTTCCCTTTCTTTCTTTTATTTCTCTAGGCCTTCAAGGGTCACCTTGTGCCTCACTCATACATCATAGATGTGCTAGCCGCACTCTTCATACCTGGGGGCTTCTTCCACAGAAGCTTAAATTATTTACCTGGGCCTCACGTCCAACACATGTGTTATACTTCTGCATGTACCTTTTTTCACCATTACATGCATCGATATGACTTAAGTTTTGGCCAAGCTGGGTTACCTGGCTCTTGTATTTATGCCCTATGTTCCCGTTAATTCGGCTAAGGCATAAGGGGAGCACCTCTACGATTGTTACCGCCGGGTCAGCCGGACATGTACCTCAGACTGGGTGAAGCCGAAAGTTAGCGTTCTTAAGAGAATATTCGGTCGGTGAAAAAAGGATGACTTTTATTTATTATCCATATCTGCCCCCAGATGCTTTTTCTGCGCTTCTTGTCGCAGTCCGGACATGCACTTTAGGGCATGCTTACCCAGGGAAAGGAACCCTTAATGGAACTATTCTCTCTGGAAGATGTTTCTTACTACCCATGAAATATAACATAACTAGTTGGGCACTTGTCTGATAAAGCAGTAATGACCCCTACGCCTGGTCTCCACGCATGCCCCGGTTCTTGCATAACCGAGAGGGTATTCGGATACACTCCGGACTGTCAGGTCCCGAGGTTGAAGCGAAAAGGTCCGCCGCGACAAACGATCTACAATCCGGCTAGAAGGCATTATACATGTCACTTTAAATTACATAGTCAATTTGACTGGTTGAATTCCTCTTCAGTGCCATCCAATAGGCTGTCTAGTCTACAGTCGTGTTGGGAATACTTTGCGGCCAATTCTACTTGGCCGTACACTAAACTCACAGGGATCTCCTTCCCATCAGGCCCCACAGGTCCGACTTCGGCCATGTGGTTCGGGTCAGCCTTCGTGTACCGTGTCTTCACCATTGCCCAGGCTTCCCTGGCGCCCTGACGGCAGGCCGATATCTTCCATAATCGGAAGCGCCGCCGTGCTCCCTTTAGCTTTTCTGCAAGCTTTCCAAGGCCTTAGGGTATGGAGACGGACGGCCACAAGGCCTGGGCGACGCCTTGCATCACCTGCCGAACTCGTTCGTGCAACTGTGAGAGCTCGGGAAGAAGATCACCCGTTGAACCAGGCATCTCCTCAGCAGGACGACCTGTTAGCATACCTACAGACATAACTCTGTCAGCCAGCTTCCTCGCCGAACTCTTTTTCAAAGTTCGTTCAAGCACTTACTAAATATGCCGCGTCGAAGCCGCTGATTCTCCTTCACAGAGTCCTATAGTTGGGCACGAACATATTTTAGTTCCACGCCCAGCTTGGTGTTGGCATCTAGGAGATCATTCTTCTCCTGCCTCACCCTCGTAAGCACGCTCTCACCGGCCTTCAGCTGGCGTATGAGATGTTGCTTATCCGGATTTACTCCAGCGTCATCTGCAATTTTATCATCAGATCTGCATATACGCCGCATTCTAATATGATACTTATCATTCGAAGGATATGTTACCAGAGGGGTTCTCTTTGGGCTCCCCTACTGCGGCCAGTGCGGCCTGAAGTTGGGCTTTGCACTCTTCCAGCTCTTGGGATAGTTGAGTATTCTTTTCTGTAAGAACCTGCATAACAAATGATCCTTAAATCAGTTATCCAAACTGTTTCAAGTCTCAGGGGCTACTGATATATATATAATCATCAAATTTTCTCACATGTATGTCTTTTACATACTTCTCCATGGCTCTGGCTAGACCATTTTCAGCGGCACGGAGGTGCGCATCTCCCGAGTTGAAGGCATCCAATGCCTCTTGGGAGAAACAAGCGTCACGAAGAACAGTCCAGCGACGCCTGTGGTTCATGGCACTTTCCACCTCGGAATTGCTGGCGGACAGTTTGTCCGCATCCTCTGTCGGAGGAGCGCCCGACAAACGCCTCATATTCGTTCCCGCCTCCGAATCCGGCCTTGGAGCCTGGCTGGTGGAGGCGCGATGGGTAGCCTCTCCGGGTATAGTCCGGCGAGCACTCTTTTTCCTGAAAAGAAGGCATGGGCGTTAGTATGCCTCTGATAATAATGCCTTGCAATAAAGACGGTGCGCCGTACCACTGCGCCGGTGTCTCAATCCGGACTGCGGGTCTTTTTAGCCCGCCTGGCCTCACAGCCCCTTGTTGGCTAGTTGCCACAGGCTCGGCCTTCTGCCCCGAGGACCTCCCCTGTAAAACACGGTTGTTATGTGGCAATCAAAAAAACGCAAGGATGGATCCCTTTTTAAGTGCTGGGACTTCGGTCTTAATCACCTATGAGGTTGGAACTAGCCCAGGGTAATCGGCCATAATGGCCACCAAGGCGTTGTCATTACTCGATTGGTAAAATACCCCATCGATCAGCTCCACAGATATGTCCGGATCCTCCTGGGAGGCCGGGTCAAGGGACCGTCCAGGGTCCTCGGGTTGAGGAGGAGGGTTGTTTGTCTCCTTTATAGCCTGGCGTAGCTCCTGCGATGAAATCCCTAGACTGAATACTTAATTACGGTAATACGAAACGGATGGGCGAGAAAAAGTCTCCACTTACCCAGCTGGGAGGATTGTACATAGAGAATCCGCCCTGCGGGTTGACACGAAGGAATTCCTCCTCTTCTCCCTTGTACAAAGTGGACAAGATCTTTATTAGATCAATAGCCGATCCCGGCCCTTTGCGGCCGTGGCGGGTTGCGTCATCCTCCCCGTTGAAATCCCACATGGGGTGGCCTCTATACTAGAGCGGCTGCACCCCCCGCATGATGCATATGGCCATGACCTCGATCATGGTCAATCCGGATCGAGCTAAGAAACTTATCCAGCTCATCAGGTAAAGAATGTCCCTGTCATCTTCCTCCAGGGAGCTCCATGGACACAAGCTTCGGTGCTTCTTCAAAGGGGCGTTGTCAAACTCAGGAAGGCCGATCCGAATAGGATCCGGGAGGGGGACGTCTTCTATATAAAACCATTCTGAAGGCCAGTCTTCGGATGTCTTCTTTGGGGTCCCAGACAGGTATCCGGTCCCGGCAATACGCCACACTTCGGCTCCGCCCACTTGATATGTTGACCCCTTCTGAGAGCAACTTCTTCCACAGAGCGAAATGAGCCTCACAGCCCAAAAACAACTCGCAAAGGGCTATGAATCCCGCGATATGCAGCAGGGAGGCAGGCATAAGGTTGTGCAACTGGAGGCCGTAGAACTCCAGGAGCCCCCGGAGAAACGGGTGAATTGGGAATCCGAGCCCTCTTACCAAATAAGGGACAAGGAATACCCGCTCTCCCTTGGAGGGATTGGGAAGGCTCTCCGCTTGCTCTCCGCCATTATAGGTGGCGAGCCCGGCTCGAACAGGGACCAGGTACGCTGGGGGAAGAAATCCCTTGGTCTGAAGCATCACTAATTTCCTGTGCGGGATGGAACATCTCTCCCAATCTCCAGGCTTGGAGCTAAGGGGCGAGAGGAGGATCTTAGTCGACCGGCCATATTGGAATGGATCTCTGTCGGGTGCGCTCCGATGAAGGCTCGCCGAGGGAGGATGGTGTGATTTGGATCTGAATCCTCATCTTTTTAATAGGCCGCTCATTCATACAGCTAGGGGGGTAAATGTGAAAACGCCCTGGCTCTTCACATTCGCTCGACACGTGCAAAGTGGCCATTATAAGGCGCGGAAGCCAAGGAGTGCGATATTCATGAGAGACCGGACACTATTTCGACAGGTACACAGGATTTGGAGAGGAACCCGCCTTGCAATGCCGAAGACAATACTGCGCGCCGGACTCATCGTCATTGAAGCCTGGTTCAGGGGCTACTGAGGGAGTCCTGGATTAGGAGGTCTCCGGACAGCCGGACTATCTCCATTAGCCTGACAGTTAGACTATGAAGATACAAGATTGAATACTTCGTCTCGTGTCCGGATGGGACTCTACTTGGCGTGGAAGGCAAGCTAGGCAATACGGATATGGATATCTCCTCCTTTGTAAACGACCTTGTGTAACCCTAACCCTCTCCGGTGTCTATATAAACCGAAGAGTTTTTAGTCTGTAGGCCAACAATCACAACATACAATCATACCATAGGCTAGCTTCTAGGGTTTAGCCTCTCTGATCTCGTGGTAGATCTACTCTTGTACTACCCATATCATCAATATTAATCAAGCAGGACGTAGGGTTTTACCTCCATCAAGAGGGCCCGAACCTGGGTAAAACATCGTGTCCCCTGCCTCCTGTTACCATCCGGCCTAGACGCACAGTTCGGGACCCCCTACCCGAGATCCGCCGGTTTTGACACCGACAATGCCCTCGAAGGGGATCAAACAAACCCGACAAAAATCATGAAGTGACATCTCCTTATGCTCATCATATAAATAAAACTCCACCGTAGGTGGTGAGATCCTAGCATGGAAATGAAAGTTTTGCACAAAGATATTGGTGAGTAAGAGATACTATTCGCGTTGGTTGTGGAGGAAGGCGGTGAGGCCTGCATTCTCAGCCAATTCATAGAAATCATCATAAATCCCGGTTGCTCTCAAGAAATCATCACAAGGCCATTCACACGGCCAAACCTCCGCGATGCGAGGCAGATTATATTTGGGCCTCTTTGCTTCTTCATTTTGCTTTTCCTTCGAGCTTCGGCTCGATGAGCCCCTCAAAAATCTCTTCATTATTTTCTGAAAAATTCTGAAATTTTTAGTAGCTTCAAATAAAAGTGAACCAAACTCAACAATTTGATAGCAACTACTCCTACAAGTGCCTAGAGCCTATATCGTGCATTAGAACTACTTGGAACCATATAAATTTGACATGCAAGGTCAAGAACAGGGTCACCTAAGCAGCAAAAATATGCAATGAATAAAGCACTAGAACAAAAACTAATTGGACCATTGGAGGAGTCACATACCAAGGAACAATCCCACAAAGCAGTTTTGTGAGAGGTGCCTTGAGCAAGGAGATCGAAAATCGCAGCAAAATGAGCTAGAACTCATGCTTGAGCTAGATAGTGGTGTTTGTGGGAGGAAGAAAAAGTGTATGGGTGCAGGAATAAGTGGAGGAGGGCCACCGTGGGCCCATGAGGCAGGGGACGCGCCCAGGGGGTAGGGCGCGCCCTCCACTCTCGTGGCCAGGTGGATGCCCCCATGTTGTGTTCTGAGTGCCAAATATTCTCAAATATTCCAGAAAAAATCATATTTAAATTTCAGGGCATTTGGAGAACTTTTATTTTCGGGGTATTTTTATATTGCACGTATAATTCAGATAACAGACAGAAAATACTATTTTTACTTTATTTAATATAAATAACAGAAAGTAGAAAGAGGGTACAGAGAGTTGTGTTTTCTAACTTCATCCATCTCATGGTCATCAAAAGGAATCCATTAACAAGGTTGATCAAGTCTTGTTAACAAACTCATTCCAAATAACATGAAACCGGAGAATTTTCGAATAACACTAGGTAACCTCAACGGGGATATGCACATCCCCAACAATAAGAATATCATATTTCTTCTTGACAGTAGGAAGAGGGAATTCAAAACCTCCAAAAATAATTGATGGAATTTTTCCAACAGAATTGATATTGTGGACTTGAGGTTGTTTCCTTGGAAAGTGTACCGTATGCTCATTACCATTAACATGAAAAGTGACATTGCCTTTGGTGCAATCAATAACAGCCCCTACAGTATTCAAAAAGGGTCTTCCAAGAATAATAGACATACTATCGTCCTCGGGAATATCAAGAATAACAAAGTTTGTTAAAATAGTAACATTTGCAACCACAACAGGCACATCCTCACAAATACCGACAGGTATAGCAGTTGATTTATCAGCCATTTGCAAAGATATTTCAGTAGGTGTCAACTTATTTAAATCAAGTCTACGATATAAAGAAAGAGGCATAACACTAAGACCGGCTCCAAGATCACATAAAGCAGTTTTAACATAATTTCTTTTAATGGAGCATGGTATAGTGGGTACTCCTGGATCTCCTAACTTATTAGGTATTCCACCCTTAAAAGTATAATTAGCAAGCATGGTGGAAATTTCAGGTTCCGGTATCTTTCTTTTATTTGTAACAATTTCTTTCATATACTTAGCACAAGGATTCATTTTAAGCATATCAGTCAAACGCATACGCAAAAAGATCGGTCTAATCATTTCAGCAAAGCGCTCAAAATCCTCATCATCCTTTTTCTTGAATGGTTTGGGAGGAAAAGGCATGGGTTTTTGAACCCATGGTTCTCTTTCTTTACCATGTTTCCTAGCAACAAAGTCTCTCTTATCATAACGTTGATTCTTTGATGGTGAGTTATCGAGATCAACAACAGGTTCAATTTCTATATCATTATCATTGCTAGGTTGAACATCAACATGAACATTATTATTAACATGATCACTAGTTCATGTTCATTACCAGATTGTGTTTCAGTATCAGAAATAGAAATATCATTTGGATTCTCAGGTGTTCCATCAATAGGTTCACTAGAAGCATGCAAAGTCCTATCATTTTTCTTTTTCTTCCTTTTAGAAGGACTAGGTGCAGCTATATTATTTCTCTGAGAATCTTGGTCAATTCTCTTAGGGTGGCCTTCAGGATACAAAGGTTCCTGAGTCATTTTACCAGTTCTAGTAGCCACTCTAACAGCATCGTCCTTATTCTTACTATTCAATTCATTGAGCAAATCATTTTGAGCCTTAAGTACGTGTTCTACTTGAGTGGTAACCATAGAAGCATGTTTACTAATAAGTTTAAGTTCACCTTTGACATTAGCCATATAATCACCCGAGTGTTCAAGCATATCAGCACTGCGTTTTAATTCTCTACCAAAATAAGCATTGAAGTCTTCTTGCTTAACCATAAATTTATCAAACTCATCTAAGCATGGGCTAGCAAACTTGGTGAATGGGATTTCAGCTTTATCATATCTATAGAGAGAGTTTACCTTTACTACCTGTGTCGGGTTATCAAGACAATGTGTTTCTTCAATAGGTGATGGATTAAAACCATATATTTCTTCAACAGGCGATAAATTAAGACCATGTGTTTCTTCAATAGGAGGTAAATTCTTAACATCTTCAGCTTTAATACCCTTTTCTTTCATGGATTCTTTGTGTCTTGCATATCTTCAGGACTGAGAAATAGAACACCCCTTTTCTTCAGAGTTGGTTTAGGAATAGGCTCAGGGAGTATCCAGTTATTTTCATTTGTCAACATATTATTCAATAGAATTTCAGCTTCATCCGGTGTTCTTTCCATGAAAACAGAACCAGCACAACTATCCAGGTAATCTCTGGAAGCATCGGTTAGTCCATTATAAAAGATCAAGTATTTCATTTTTCTTAAGAGGATGATTAGGCAAAGCATTAAGTAATTGGAGAAGCCTCCCCCAAGCTTGTGGGAGACTCTCTTCTTCAATTTGCACAAAATTATATATATCCCTTAAGGCAGCTTGTTTCTTATGAGCAGGGAAATATTTAGCAGAGAAGTAATAAATCATATCCTGGGGACTACGCACACAACCAGGATCAAGAGAATTAAACCATATCTTAGCATCACCCTTTAATGAGAACGGAAATATTTTAAGGATATAAAAGTAGCAAGTTCTCTCATCATTAGTGAACAGGGTAGCTATATCATTTAATTTAGTAAGATGTGCCACAACAGTTTCAGATTCATAGCCATAAAAAGGATCAGATTCAACCAAAGTAATTATATCAGGATCAATAGAGAATTCATAATCCTTATCAGTAACAAAGATAGGTGAAGTAGCATAAGCAGGATAATATTTCATTCTAGCATTCAGAGTTTTTTCTTTAAGCTTAGCTAATAATTTCTTAAGATCACTTCTATCATTGCAAGCAAGAAAGTCTCTTTTAGTTTCTTCATCCATAACATAGCCCTCAGGCACAACAGGTAATTCATATTTATTAGGAGAGCCTTCGTAATCACTTTCATCAGTGTTATCAGTTTCAATAATTTCCTTCTCTCTAGCCCTAGCGAGTTGTTCGTCAAGAAATTCACCAAGTGGCACAATTGTATCAAGCATAGAAGTAGTTTCATCATAAGTATCATGCATAGCAGAAGTGGCATCATCAATAATATGCGACTTATCAGAATTGGTACCAGAAGCAGGTTTAGGTGTCGCTAGCATACTCAAAACAGAAGGAGAATCAAGTGCAGAGCTAGATAGCAGTTCCTTACCTCCCCTCGTAGTTGAGGGATAAATCTTGGTTTTTGGATCTCTCAAGTTCTTCATAATGATAAGCAGATATAAATCCCAAGTGACTCAAAGAATAGAGCTATGCTCCCCGGCAACAGGGCCAGAAAGTAGTCTTGATAACCCACAAGTATAGGGGATCACAACAGTTTTCGAGGGTAGTGTATTCAACCCAAATTTATTGATTAGACACAAGGGGAGCCAAAGAATATTCTCAAGTATTAGCAGCTGAGTTGTCAATTCAACCACACCTGGAAACTTAGTATCTGCAGCAGAGTGTTTAGTAGCAAAGCAATACGATAGTAGTGGTAACGATAGCAAAAGTAATGTTTTTGGTATTTTGTAGTGATTGTAACAATAGCAACGGAAAAGTAAATAAGTGAAGAACAATATATGAAAAGCTCATAGGCAACGGATCGGTGATAGAGAATTATGCCAGATGTGGTTCATCATGTAACAGTCATAACCTAGGGTGACACAGAACTAGCTCCAATTCATCAATGTAATGTAGGCATGTATTCCAAATATAGTCATACGTGCTTATGGAAAAGAACTTGCATGACATCTTTTGTCCTACCCTCCCGTGGCAGCGGGGTCCTAGCGGAAACTAAGGGATATTAACGCCTCCTTTTAATAGAGTACCGGACCAAAGCATTAGCACATAGTGAATACATGAACTCCTCAAACTACGGTCATCACCGGAAGTGGTCCTGATTATTGTCACTTCGGGGTTGCTGGATCACAACACATAGTAGGTGACTATAGACTTGCAAGTAGGATCAAGAAATCTCATATATTGATGAAAACATAATAGGTTCAGATCTGAAATCATGGCACTCGGGCCCTAGTGACAAGCATTAAGCATAGCAAAGTCATAGCAACATCAATCTCAGAACATAGTGGATACTAGGGATCAAACCCTAACAAAACTAACTCAATTACATGATAAATCTCATCCAACCCATCACCGTCCAGCAAGCCCACGATGGAATTACTCACGCACGGCAGTGAGCATCATGAAATTGGTGATGGAGGATTGTTGATGATGACGATGGCGACGGATTCCCCTCTCCGGAGCCCCAAACGGACTCCAGACCATTCCTCCTGAGAGAGTTTAGGGCTTGGCAGCGGCTCCGTATCGTAAAATGCGATGAATCTTTCTCTCTGATTTTTTCTCTCCGAACACGAACATATAGAGTTGGATTTGAGGTCGGAGGAGCTCCGGGGGGCCCACGGGTAGGGCGGGGGGCAGGTGCGCCCCCACCCTCGTGGCTAGGGTGTGGGCCCCTTGTTCTTGATCTTTTGCCAGTATTTTTTATTATTTCCAAAAATAATCTCCGTGAAGTTCCGGGTCATTCCGAGAACTTTTGTTTCTGCACATAAATAACACCATGGCAATTCTGTTGAAAACAGCGTCAGTCCGGGTTAGTTGCATTCAAATCATGCAAGTTAGAGTCCAAAACAAGGGCAAAAGTGTTTGGAAAAGTAGATACGACAGAGACGTATCATGTGGCGCGAGAGATGAAGGTAAATGGCTGCATGAATAAATGGGGCCGAGCGGCCTGGATTCTCGGTGCGTCCGCATGGCAGTTTTTGCAGCGGGTAACTGCATCATGGCGCCGCGCCCGATAGAACCGCATGCATAATGGCAGCACGAACGTACGTGATCGTGCGCCAGCCCCAAACACTGGCAGCGCGTGTGGAGGGACGAGGGCAGAGCGCCCGGAGGGACGCGAGAGCATAGCGCGCACGGCGGGACGTAGGCAGAGCGCGCCGCGGCCGCCTCAACCGCGAGCAACCACACGCATAGAGCAGTTGAACACGCAGGGAATGGTCGTCTACAAGTCGGCCGACAGTTGCGACACTGCGTAGAGAGCGGCCGTGTGCTACTACCTCCGTCTTGTTCTATTAGTCCCCTTTATATTCTGTGTCATATTTTGACCTTAAATTTAACCGACAAAATGTCAAAATGTTAATGCATATTAGAAACTATGTTCAAATACGAATGCTACAATATAATCTTTGGCGGCATGCATTCATATTTGATTAGTTAAATCTCTAGTCAAAATTAGGCATAAAAATAGAAAGACGACTTATAAACCAGGATGGGGGTGGTAGGTAATTAAATCGCAAACGTTTTTTTATTAACCGCATGTGTACGTGTCCTTTCATGTTCCTCTCCCATGTCTTGTCACCCCGCTACCACAGACGGCTTTGAGCGCAAGCTTGAGCAGCACGCGGGGGCGTTCTTTTGGCCAAACGGTGGCTCGAAGTGGCGCCAATGTATCGTCAGTGAGCCCATTCCCGCGCAACCACGCAGGTTCCCGTGCAAGCTTCCCGCTCGACACGATGAAATCTCCCAAAATCCCAGTGCTTACCGGCCTTCTATATAAACCCTCATGGCCGGCAAGTCCTACGTTGCATTTTCCCCTCCCTCCCTATAGCTTATCTCGTTTGCTTCTCCCACAATCGTCAATGGCACCGGTCTATCGTCGTCGCTCAGTCACTCCGTGCTACCTCTTGAGCATTGCGTTGGTTTTCCTCGAAGAGGAAAGGATGATGCAGCAAAGTAGCGTAAGTATTTCCCTTAGTTTTTGAGAACCAAGGTATCAATCCAGTTGGAGGCTACGCGCGAGTCCCTCGCACCTGCATAAAATTAAGAAATCCTCGCAACCAATGCAAATAGGGGTTGTCAATCCCTATAAGGCCACTTACGAGAGTGAGATCTGATAGATATGATAAGATAATATTTTTGGTATTTTTATGATAAAAGATGCAAAGTAAAATAAAGGAAAAGTAAATAGCAAAGGAAATAACTAAGTAGTAGGAGATCAATATGATAAAGATAGACCCGGGGGCCATAGGTTTCACTAGTGGCTTCTCTCGAGAGCATAAGTATTCTACGGTGGGTGAACAAATTACTGTTGAGCAATTGACAGAATTGAGCAGAGTTATGAGAATATCTAGGTATGATCATGTATATAGGCATCACGTCCGAGACAAGTAGACCGACTCCTGCCTGCATCCACTACTATTACTCCACTCATCGACTGCTATCCAGCATGCATCTAGAGTATTAAGTTAAAAACAGAGTAACGCCTTAAGCAAGATGACATGATGTAGAGGGATAGACTCATGCAATATGAAGAAAACCCCATCTTGTTATCCTCGATGGCAACAATACAATACGTGCCTTGCTGCCCCTACTGTCACTGGGAAAGGACGCCGCAAGATTGAACCCAAAGCTAAGCACTTCTCCCATTGCAAGAAAGATCAATCTAGTAGGCCAAACCAAACTAATAATTCGAAGAGACTTGCAAAGATAACCAATCATACATAAAAGAATTTAGAGAAGATTCAAATATTGTTCATAGATAGAATTGATCATAAACCTACAATTCATCGGTCTCAACAAACACACCGCAAAAAGAAGATTACATCGAATAGTTCTCCACAAGAGAGGGGGAGAACATTGTATTGAGATCCAAAAAGAGAGAAGAAGCCATCTAGCTACTAACTATGGACTCGTAGGTCTGAGGTAAACTACTCACACTTCATCGGAGGGGCTATGGTGTTGATGTAGAAGCCCTCTGTGATCGATGCCCCCTCCGGCGGAGCTCCGGAACAGGCCCCAAGATGGGATCTCGTGGATACAGAAAGTTGCGGCGGTGGAATTAGGGTTTTGGCTTCGTATCTGATCGTTTGGGGGTACGTGGATATATATAGGAGGAAGGAGTACGTCGGTGGAGCAACTGGGGGCCCACGAAGGTGGAGGGCGCGCCTGGTGCGGGTGGGCGCGCCCCCTACCTCGTGGCCTCCTGTTTCCTTTCTTGACGTAGGGTCCAAGTCTCCCGGGTCTTGTTCGTTGAGAAAATCACGTTCCCGAAGGTTTCCTTCCGTTTGGACTCCGTTTGATATTCCTTTTCTTCGAAACCCTAAAACAGGCAAAAAAAACGTAATTCTGGGCTGGGCCTCCGGTTAATAGGTTAGTCCCAAAAATAATATAAAAGTGGAGAATAAAGCCCAATAATGTCCAAAACAGTAGATAATATAGCAAGGAGCAATCAAAAATTATAGATACGTTGGAGACGTATCAAGCATCCCCAAGCTTAATTCTTGCTCGTCCTCGAGTAGGTAAATGATAAAAACAGAATTTTTGATGCGGAGTGCTACTTGGCATAATTTTGATGTAATTCTTCTTAATTGTGGTATGAATATTCAGATCCAAAAGATTCAAGACAAAAGTTCATATTGACATAAAAATAATAATAGTTCAAGCATACTAACTAAGCAATTATGTCTTCTCAAAATAACATGGCCAAAAAAAGTTCATCCCTACAAAATCATATAGTTTAGTCATGTTTCATTTTCGTCACACAAGAATGCTCTCATCATGCACAACGCCGATGACAAGCCAAGCAATTGTTTCATACTATAGTAATCTCAAACCTATAAACTTTCATGCAATATATGAGCCCGAGCCATGGACATAGCACTATGGGTGGAATAGAATATCATGAGGGGGGTTATGTGGAGAAGACAAAAAAGGAGAAAGTCTCACATCAACGAGGCTAATCAATGGGCTATGGAGATGCCCACCGATTGATGGTAATGCAAGGAGTAGGGATTGCCATGCAACGGATGCACTAGAGCTATAAATGTATGAAAGCTCAACAAAAGAAACTAGTGGGTGTGCATCCAACTTGCTTGCTCATGAAGACCAAGGGCACTTGAGGAGGCCCATTGTTGGAATATACAAGCCAAGTTCTATAATGAAAAATTCCCACTAGTATATGAAAGTGACAAAACAAGAGACTCTCTATCATGAAGATTATGGTGCTACTTTGAAGCACATGTGTGGCAAAGGATAGTAACATTATCCCTTCTCTCTTTTTCTCTCATTTTTTTCTTTTTGGGGGGGCCTTCTCTTTTTTTATGGCCTTTCTCTTTTTGGGGGGGGGCCTTCTCTCTTTTTTTATAGCCTTTCTCTTATATATATATATATTCCTCACTTGGGACAATGCTCTAGAAAATGATGATCATCACACTTCTATTTATTTACAACTCAATGATTACAACTCGATACTAGAACAAAGTATGACTCTATATGAATGCCTCCGGCGGTGTACCGGGATATGCAATGGACCAAGAGTGACATGTATGAAATAATTATGAACGGTGGCTTTTCCACCAATACTATGTCAACTACATGATCATGCTAAGCAATATGACAATGACGAATGTGTCATGATGAACGGAATGATGGAAAGTTGCATGGCAATATATCTCGGAATGGCTATGGAAATGCCATAATAGGTAGGTATGGTGGCTGTTTTGAGGAAGATATATGGAGGTTTATGTGTGAAAGAGCGTATCATATCACGGGGTTTGGATGCACCGCCGAAGTTTGCGCCAACTCTCAATGTGAAAAAGGGCAATGCACCGTACCGAAGAGGCTAGCAAGGATGGAAGGGTGAGAGTGCGTACAATCCATGGAATCAACATTAGTCATAAAGAACTCACATACTTATTGCAAAATCCTACAAGTCATCAAAAACCTCGGTACTATGCGCATGCTCCTAGGGGGTAGATTGGTAGGAAAAGACCATCGCTCGTCCCCGACCGCCACTCATAAGGAAGACAATCAAATAACACCTCATGTTTCAAATTTGTTGCATAACGGTTACCATACGTGCATGCTATGGTACTTGCAAACTTCAACACAAGTATTTCTCAATTTCACAACTACTCAACTAGCACGACTTTGATATTATTACCTCTATATCTCAAAACAATCATCAAGCATCAAACTTCTCTTAGTATTCAAAACACTCTTAAGAAAATTTTACTAACTTTGAATACCTAGCATATTAGGATTTTAAGCAAATTACCATGCTATTAATACTCTCAAAATAATCTAAGTGAAGCATGAGAGATCAATAGTTTCTATAAAACAAATCCACCATCGTGCTCTAAAAGATATAAGTGAAGTACTAGAGCAAAATTATATAACTCAAAAGATATAAGCGAAGCACATAGAGTATTCTAAAAAATTCTAACTCATGTATGGCTCTCTCAAAAGGTGTGTACAGCAAGGATGATTGTGCTAAACTAAAAAGCAAAGACTCAAATAATACAAGACTCTCCAAGCAAAACACATATCATGTGGCGAATAAAAATATAGCTCCAAGTAAAGTTACAGATAGAAGTAGACGAAAGAGGGGATGCCTTCCGGGGCATCCCCAAGCTTTGGCTTTTGGGTGTCCTTAGATTATCTTGGGGGTGCCATGGGCATCCCCAAGCTTAGGCTCTAGTCACTCCTTGTTCCATAATCCATCAAATCTTTACCCAAAACTTGAAAACTTCACAACACAAAACTTAAAGTAGAAAATCTCGTGAGCTCCGTTAGCGAAAGAAAATAAAAGACCACTTCAAGGTACTGTAATGAACTCATTCTTTATTTATATTGGTGTTATACCTGCTGTATTCCAACTTCTCTATGGTTTATAAACTATTTTACTAGCCATAGATTCATCAAAATAAGCAAACAACACACGAAAAACAGAATCAGCCAAAAACAGAACAGTCTGTAGTAATCCGTAGCTAGAGCAAGATCTAGAACCCCAAAAATTCTTAAATAAATTTCTGGACGTGAGGAATTTATCTATTAATCATATTCAAAAATAATTAACTAAATATCACTTTCCAAATAAAAATGGCAGTAGTTCTCGTGAGCGCTAAAGTTTCTGTTTTTTACAGCAAGTTCAACAAGACTTTCCCCAAGTCTTCCCAACGGTTCTACTTGGCACAAACACTAATTAAACACAAAAAACACAAACAAAACAGAGGCTAGATAAATTATTTATTACTAAGTATGAGAAAAAATCAAGGAATAAAAATAAAATTGGGTTGCCTCCCAACAGGCGCTATCGTTTAACGCCCCTAGCTAGGCATAACAAGCAAGAATAGATCTAGGTATTGCCATCTTTGGTTTTCAACTTTTTAGTGGAATCAAGCTCGAATCCGGGAGGTTCTTTACGTTTCCCTTCATATTCTGAAATTTTTAGATCTAACGAATCCAACCGCTTATTGCAAAGGGTAATCAACATATTCATGCGGTGAATATTTCCACTAATGTTCTTAAGAGGTTCAAGAGATTTCTGCAAGATTTTAGTAACTTCACAAAAAAATTCAAAAACTTGTGTCTCTTCCTGAGTAGGATGAGGCCCCTTTTGTTGAGGTAGTGTTCCCACTATACCTTCTATAATTTCAAGTGCAATATGGGGATCGATTTCAATAAAATTGCCTTTGGCAACGCAATCCAAGAGTTGTCTATGCGACATATTTAATCCAACACAAAATGGCGAAGCAAAATTCTTAGGTTTATTTTAGAGGTACAATTATGATAAGACTCCATTATTCTCAACCAGGCATCTTTTAAGTTTTCTCCTAGTCTCGTTTTAAAGTGCAAGATTTTGAACTCAGGAGTCAACGGAGAAGATAAGGGACTAGCCATAACGACAAGCAAACAAACTAACACAAGCAAACAAAAAGCAAGCGGGCAAAAAGAGGCAAATAGAGAAAGAGAGGGAGGATAGAGAGAGAGGGCAAATAAAACGGCAAGGGTGAAGTGGGGGAGAGGAAAACGAGAGGCAAATGGCAAATAATGTAATGCGGGAGATAAGGGTATGTGATGGGTACTTGGTATGTTGACTTTTGCGTCACCTCCCCGGCAACGGCGCCAGAAATCCTTCTTGCTACCTCTTGAGCACTGCGTTGGTTTTCCCCGAAGAGGAAGGGATGATGCAGCAAAGTAGCGTAAGTATTTCCCTCAGTTTTTGAGAACCAAGGTATCAATCCAGTTGGAGGCTACGCGCGAGTCCCTCGCACCTGCACAAAACAAATAAATCCTCGCAACCAACGCAAATAGGGGTTGTCAATCCCTATAAGGCCACTTACGAGAGTGAGATCTGATAGATATGATAAGATAATATTTTTGGTATTTTTATGATAAAAGATGCAAAGTAAAATAAAGGCAATGTAAATAGCAAAGGAAATAACTAAGTAGTAGGAGATCAATATGATAAAGATAGACCCGGGGCCATAGGTTTCACTAGTGGCTTCTCTCGAGAGCATAAGTATTCTACGGTGGGTGAACAAATTACTGTTGAGCAATTGACAGAATTGAGCATAGTTATGAGAATATCTAGGTATGATCATGTATATAGGCATCACGTCTGAGACAAGTAGACCGACTCCTGCATGCATCCACTACTATTACTCCACTCATCGACTGCTATCCAGCATGCATCTAGAGTATTAAGTGAAAAACAGAGTGACGCCTTAAGCAAGATGACATGATGTAGAGGGATAGACTCATGCAATATGAAGAAAACCCCATCTTGTTATCCTCGATGGCAACAATACAATACGTGCCTTGCTGCCCCTACTGTCACTGGGAAAGGACAACGCAAGATTGAACCCAAAGCTAAGCACTTCTCCCATTGCAAGAAAGATCAATCTAGTAGGCCAAACCAAACTAATAATTCGAAGAGACTTGCAAAGATAACCAATCATACATAAAAGAATTCAGAGAAGATTCAAATATTGTTCATAGATAGACTTGACCATAAACCCACAATTCATCGGTCTCAACAAACACACCGCAAAAAGAAGATTACATCGAATAGTTCTCCACAAGAGAGGGGGAGAACATTGTATTGAGATCCAAAAAGAGAGAAGAAGCCATCTAGCTACTAACTATGGACCCGTAGGTCTGAGCTAAACTACTCACACTTCATCGGAGGGGCTATGGTCTTGATGTAGAAGCCCTCCGTGATCGATGCCCCCTCCGGCGGAGCTCCGGAACAGGCCCCAAGATGGGATCTCGTGGATACAGAAAGTTGCGGCAGTGGAATTAGGGTTTTGGCTCCGTATCTGATTGTTTGGGGGTACGTGGATATATATATATAGGAGGAAGGAGTACGTCGGTGGAGCAACAGGGGGCCCACGAGGGTGGAGGGCGTGCCTGGTGGGGGTGGGCGCGCCCCCCAACCTCGTGGCCTCCTGTTTCCTTTCTTGACGTAGGGTCCAAGTCTCCCGGGTCTTGTTCGTTGAGAAAATCACGTTCCCGAAGGTTTCATTCCATTTGGACTCCATTTGATATTCCTTTTCTTCGAAACCCTAAAATAGGCAAAAAGCAACAATTCTGGGCTGGGCCTCCGGTTAATAGGTTAGTCCCAAAAATAATATAAAAGTGGATAATAAAGCCCAATAATGTCCAAAAGAGTACATAATATAGCATGGAGCAATCAAAAATTATAGATACGTTGGAGATGTATCACTCCGTCGTCACTAGAGGACAACTCCAGCTGGGAGGCTACACCGCGGTGGCGGCGGTGCAGTCCCTGGTGTAGTGTAGTACGCGTAGCATCCCTATTGGGTGTGCGCGGAACACCCACCACACGCTCTGTTGCCGCTGCCCGTAGGCAGCTGTTACCGACCATCATAATATTCATGTTCATCATGATCTTGTGACTCGTCATTTCCTAGAGAGGGCAATTCATTAGATAAATGATCAAAGTGGTTACTTTTATGAATTCTCAAGGCTTTGAGTATGATATCATTAATGATTCCAACATCCCCTTTAGCATGCTTAAGATTGGCAAGTTCAAGAAGACATTTACCAAAACTAGGATCACTAGAGTTCATCTTACTCAAGGCAATGGATTTATGGAGAATTTCATCCAAAGTTTTCAAGGAATGATTGGGAAATCGATCCTCAAGAAATTGCCATATAGTATAGGCACAATCTTGAGTGGGCAAACTAGCAATCAGATTTTTGGGCAATCCTCTAATGATGAGCTCAATAGTTCTAAGATTGCGAATCATGTCAATATCTTCATCTAGGGTAGGATGCAAGGGATCAATATGGGGTGCACAAGGGCTAGCAATATACTTGTTCAAATGATATTGATTGAAGATTACAAGCATCTCATTTTTCCACTCATGAAAATACTTTCCATCAAGAATAGGCACTCTATGTCTAAGACTCCCTAGAGTAGACACATCCATCTTACTCCAATGGTGATTAGACCAAGGCAATGGAGACCAAAGCTCTGATACCACTTGTAGGATCTAGAAGTAGATGTGTCTAGAGGGGGGTGATTAGACACTTCGTGCTAAAGTTGCAATTTTTAAGCCTTTTTGGTTAAGTGGAGTTTAGGCACAATTTCAGCGCAGACAATACATATCAAGCAAGCAAGCAAAGAGTATATGAGCAGCGGAATGTAAAGCATGCAACTTGCAAGAATGTAAAGGGAAGGGTTTGGAGATTTCAAACGCAATTGGAGACACGGATGTTTTTCCCGTGGTTCAGATAGGTGGTGCTATCCTACATCCACGTTGATGGAGACTTCAACCCACGAAGGGTAACGGTTGCGCGAGTCCACACAGGGCTCCACCCAAGGGCAATGGTTGCACGAGTCCACGGAGGGCTCCACCCATGAAGGGTCCACGAAGAAGCAACCATCCACAAAGGGTCCACGAAGAAGCAACCTTGTCTATCCCACCATGGCCAACGCCCACGAAGGACTTGCCTCACTAGCGGTAGATCTTCACGAAGTAGGCGATCTCCTTGCCCTTACAAACTCCTTGGTTCAACTCCACAATCTTGTCGGAGGCTCCCAAGTGACACCTAGCCAATCTAGGAGACACCACTCTCCAAGAAGTAACAAATGGTGTGTAGGTAATGAACTCCTTGCTCTTGTGCTTCAAATGATAGTCTCCCCAACACTCAACTCTCTCTCATAGGGTTTGGATTTGGTGGAAAGAAGATTTGAGTGGAAAGCAACTTGGGAAGGCTAGAGATAAAGATTCATATGGTAGGAATGGAATGTCTTGGTCTCAACACATGAGTAGGTGGTTTTCTCTCAGAACATATGAGTAGGAATGGTGTGTGTGTTCTGATGGCTCTCTCTTCGAATGAGAAGGAGGTGGAGGGGTATATATAGCCTCCACTCAAAATCCAACCGTTACACACAATTTACCAATCTCGGTGGGACCGAATCAGAAAACTCGGTCTGACCGAAGTAGTAAACCTAGTGACCGTTAGGAATTTCGGTGGGACTGACATGCAACTCGGTAGGACCGATTCGGTTAGGGTTTGGGCATAACGTAATCTCGGTGAGACCGATTACACAAACTCGGTGAGACCGAGTTTGGTAATTAGCTAACCAGAGAGTTGGTCAGGCAAACTCGGTGGGACCGATTTGCTCTTTCGGTGAGACCGAGTGGAACTCGGTGAGACCGAAAAGTTACAAAGGGGAAACACTGAGTTTACATTGCAATCTCGGTGGGACCGATTACACAAACTCGGTGGGACCGAGAATAGTGCAATGGGTAACAGAGAGTTTGCAACCCCATCTCGGTGGGACCGAGATCCTTATCAGTAGAACCGAATTGCTAGGGTTTGGCAGTGGCTTATGACAAGTGAAACTCGGTGGCGCCGGATAGGAAAAATCGGTAGGACCGAATTTGGCTTAGAGTTTAGGTCATATGTGGATGTGGGAAAGTAGTTGAGGATTTTGGAGCATATCATTAAGCACATGGAGCAAGAGGCTCATTAAGCAACACCTCATCCCTCCTTGATAGTATTGGCATTTCCTATGGACTCAATGTGATCTTGGACCACTACAATATAAAATGAAGAGTCTTGAGCTTTTGAGCTTGAGCCAATCCTTTGTCCTTAGTATCTTGAAGGAGTTCCACTTTCACATCCATGCCATGCCATTGTTGAACTTATCTGAAACATGCTAGATAGAAGTGTTAGTCCAAAAAGAGATATGTTGTCATCAATTATCAAAACCACCTAGGGAGCACTTGTGCTTTCAATCTCCCTTGAACGACCGCACTTTGTATGGAAAACCTGTGCGCGGAGGAACCAACTCGTAGCTAGTTGCGCCCTTACTTTGTTTCGAGTCCGCTCAACAACTTAAGTGAGCTGCGACTAGTTGCGACAAGGTTTCTTGTCGGTAGCGGCACCGCCAGCAGGCTGCTGACGTCCGGCACTCAGCGCTCGCGGCTAAGGTGCCTGCACCGGCAAGTTCCCTAAAAGCGTAGGGCAAAAACATACAAAGGGAGGAATCAAGTAAAGGGAATAACATTGCAATCATTACCCGGAATAGAGTTATATTACAAGGTAGCTTGTCACGGCTCTAACAGATTGTTCTCATAACATGACCAGCAGCGACAAGAAAAGAAGAAAATGGGCGGCCTAGTCTACGCGATTGCCCTCAATCCTCTTGATCCCGCTCACCTTATCCACAATGGGTGCGACAAGGGTCTTGAGCGCCTCCAGATCAGCATTCGGCGGCAGGGTCTTGAGGACGTTGGTGAGGTTGAGGCCCGGGTTGCGGAAGGCCACCTTCACCAACACCTTTTGAAGAGCTCCCGCGCAGATCTTGCACGACTCGTCGGCCAGCTGCTTTGGGATCTTCTCCCGGAGCCGCTGGAGGGCCGTCGCCACGCCTTTGAAGAACAAGGTGAGCTTGGCGCTGGGTTGGAGGTTCTCATCAGAGGGATACCCGAGATCCTCCACCCCCAGCTGCGCCAGCTCCCTGTCGATATCTGCGGCAGCATTCACGAGACCCTCCATCCAGTGCTCCACTTTCTCCCTAAAAGCCACCTCCTGCTCCCTGGCGTCGTCCAACGTCTTGGTCAAAGTGGTCAGCTTCAACTCAAGATCTGCGTTGGAGTCCTTGGCGGCGCTAAGCTCTTTGCCCTTCTCGGCGAGACGAACCTACAGCTCTGAGTTGCTGTGGGCGTCCTTCTCCCGCTCACGCTTGAGCGCGGCAAGCTCTTCACCACTCGCCTTGAGATCGACCTCCAGCTGCGCCACCTTCGTCTCCAGCTCCTTCTTGGCGGCCTCGGCAACTGCGGCAGCATCCTCTGCTTGCTTAAGGGCTCCACCGAATTTCTGCTCACGCGTGGCAAGCTCCTCCTCGTGGCTGTCGAGGTTAACTTTCCGCTGCACCAACTCGCCCTCCTGCGCAGACAGCTTCTCAGCGGCAAGCCGTTGTTGCTCTTCAACTTCGGCCTTCTCGAGGAAGAAGGCCTTCTGCTCTTCGGCGAGTTGCTCCCGCTCCTCTGCCAGGGACCGGAGAGCTTCCTGGTTGAGACCCCGGAGCTCTTCCACGCGCTTCTCGATGTCCGCTCCCGCCTTCGCGACAAGCGCCTCGCGGGATTCCAGCTTGGCTTGCCGCGCGCGGTAGAGCGACAACAGCTTCCGCAGCAGCCGCTCCTCCTCAAGCTCGCCGCTGCTACTGCTCGGCGCATCAACTAGCGTCAGCCCAGCGGAGGCGAGCACCTCTCCATCAAAGCTCTCTCCCTCGACCGGCGCCCTGGAGCTTGACGCCCAGGGGAGTTTGATGAAGACGCCATCGCCGGCCTTCAAGTAGACGCCTGGCTGGGGCTCTTCAGAGCCTGGCGCTGCGGCAGCAGCGGACGGGTCGGCGGTCGACGTAGCGCCTGGCGCTCCTGCGGCCTTAGGGCCGTCAGTGCGATCGCCAGACCCCTCGCCAGCTGCTGTGGCGGCAGCTTTGGCGGCCTCGTCGCCGGCGGGATCATCGGCGCTGGCTGCTTCTTCAGTGGCAGCGGCGCCGTCGGCAGCAACCTCGGTCTCCATCGGCTCCGCAGCAGATGGGTCTGATGGCCGGAAAAGTGAGAAAAGTCAAGCAAATACCCAAAAAGAAGAAGAACCCAAGGGAAGCTTTGAAGAGAAGATTACCTGTACTGGGTTCGGCAGTCGTAGTCTCCGCCGCCGGGGGGACGCTGGTGCTGTCCCTTGCCGGAGAACTCTCCCTTGCCGGAGGACACTCCCTTGGCATTTCGGGGGCGGCCTCCGGGCGCTCCTGGTGGGGCTGCTCTGCTCCTACACAAACCAACAGTCAGATGTCAACAAAGAAAGAGTATCCATGCGCGCCTAACAGCGGAAAGCGAACCATATACTTACGCTGGGGGCTACTCTGGAGAACAGTTGCCGGGTCCGGCAAGGTTGTCTCGGACGCACCCCCTGCTGTCGCGGTGGGTTCGTCCTCGATGACAATCACCGGGACCTTGGCTCTCTTCGCTGCTCTCTGGGCAAGAGTCCTAAAAAGGAATAAGTTCAGAGTAAAGCAAATGAGATACAAGACAAAACAGCAAGAATTGAAGAACTACAAGTACAACAAGAGAATCTTACTCTTCTTCTTCCTCGTCGGAGCTGAACGCGGAGAAGTCGAAGTCCGGCTCACGTCCGGCGCGAGGAGGCGGAGAAGTAGTTTCCCTTGGCCGCTTGGTGGGAACAGTGGCGGTGCTCTGAGACGACCCTGCTCCGGCAGCCGCCGCGGCGTGAGAAGCGGCAGGAGCAGAAGCGGTGGTCCGGGTGGACCCCGCTCCAGTTGCCGCAGCAGCGTGAGGTGCTCCCGCAGCAACAGTGCTTACCGCGGTGGAGTGTGTCGCGCGGCGCGGCGACAGTTCACTCGCCCGCTGCCCCGCTACGTCCCCGGCCTTGCGGAGACGCCTTCTTGGTGGGGATGGAGGCTCTGCTTATGGCAAGCTGCCTAAAGATGAGGAGGAAGAGGAGTTGATCTCCAGCGAGCCGCTCGTATCCTCGGCGGGCTCGCTCGACTCGACGTCATGCCCGGCAAGCTCTTTCTCGCCGACGGGCTCCTCTCGCTCGGCACGGCTTGCCGCCTCTGCTGCCTCTGCCTCCTCCACGGTGAATCCAAATTCACCCGCGGCTGCGGCTGCCGCCGCCTCTTCCAGCCTAGTGGCGACGCGTGTCATCTCCGCATCGGTGGTGTCGCGGGTGAGGCTATTCTTTTTGTCGGAGCGGACCGGCACTTCTACCAAGCCGTCAAAGAACTCCTGCACGACGTCGTCTGCGGGCTCTTGCCAAGTTGGGACAATTCCATGCGAATCGCACAGCGGCATCATTGCATGGATGCGGTCGAGCGCGGAGTTGTTGCACAGCGGAACGACACCCTTCGGCAACCTGAACACTTCGGGATGTTGAGGGTCGTACTTGAACAGCTCCTGGAGCATCGCGTTAAGTTCCAGAACAGTGAAGTTGAAGTTGAGGCCCGGACGCAGCCTCATGATATACGCCACATTCTTGAATTCCCAGGCGGGTCTCCTCCATTCCTGCAGGGGGGTGATGCGGCGGCGAAGAAAATCTACGCCAACAGCGCCTACAGTGAGCCCGGCAAGCCTGAGGCGTTGGATCCGGGTGACGGCAATCTTAAGCCTATCGTCTTCCGGGCCACGTCACTCCAATCGCTGCCGCGTGCTACTGGGGCTTGGCGCCGGGCGATAAACGGCTGTGGGTTCTCCTCGACAATCCAGCACCAGTCTGCTCTCCATTCCTCCCACTTGCCACGGAACTCTCCCTCCAGATCAGTGTCCTTCTTGCCGGCCCTCGAGATCCAGGCGATTCCGCCGGATAAAGGATCTCCTCTCTCTACTCGGGGCATAAAGAAGTGGCGAAAAAGGGCTACATTGGGATAGACTCCGACAAAGTTTTCGCAGAGATGTGCGAAAACTTCCATGGTCAGAATAGCATTGGGGGTGAAGTCAAGGAGGCGGAACCCGTAGGTGTTCATAATATCGCAGAAAAACTCAGAGAAGGGCGGGCAGAGCCCGCAGTAGAAGAACAAGGCGAAGAAAGGATATCCGTTTGGAGCCGTTTTCCAAGCGGCGGCTGGAAGTACCTTCGTGCGCGGATGCGCTCGCGTCTCCGTCGACCAGAAGAGGTAGTAATTCTCCCTCAGCTCCCTCGCGGCGAGCTTGGGGGGGAAGATTGCCCGCTCCTTTCGCAGCGCCGCAAGCCGCTGCGCCTCGGTCGACTTCACGACCTTCCCTTTGTCGGCTCTCGGAGCCATGGCGGAAGTGGTGGAAGAGGTCGACGGCGTTGGTGGTGCTGGTGGCGATGGGGGGCGGGGCGCTGCTCTCTTTCAGCTTTGGGAAGACGAGGGAGCGGCGGAGGTTTCCGAGATTGGAGTAGCAACCGGCGAATGGGCGAACTACCCCTGTTTCCCATGCTTATAAAGAGGGAGGGGGCGGACGTTCCGCCTTTCCGAATAAAGAAACCACCCACGATCTATCCCACGACGCCGCATTCAACGCGTGCCGTTCGGGGAGGGCGCGGTGGATACGGGGAGAGATACGGCGTAACCCAGGCTGCGCGTGCCCGTGCCCTGTTTTGGGCCTGGCCGAACAGCGCTCGGCACCGTGTATGGCCCAGGCCCGGGGGCTCCTGTCGGTGTACTAGAGTAGGGGTACCCTAGTATCCCGAACTTGTGCACGGGCAGTCGCAGCATCCCGCGGCAAGGCTTGCCGGGTGACCACCAAGGTCCTCCGTGGTTCCTTTGGAGCCATTCAAGGACAAAGTATCCAAGCCAAGGAGACAAGACCCGGCAAGAGGAGCTTGCCGGGAAGGCCAACCAAGGCATCTCAAGGAACTTGCAGCGACGCGCCACGCGTCCCGGCAAGGTCCGGTGAGCGACAAGCTCCCGGACGCGACAAGACAACAACCGTGGCAAGGCGCTTGCCGCGGCAAGCCACCACTCTGTGTCCGCGCTCCAGCACATCCACCAACGTGTCGCTCGGGGACCCTTCCAGGCGTACGTGGCGGGAGGCTGTGCAGCCAGCAGTGCGCGGTGGCAAGCGGTGCTGACAAGATTGCCATCGTGGCGAGCGGTGGCGTCCCTGACGGTCCCTTTTGCACTATTTAGGCGACGCGGACGGGCATTTAATGCCCTTGTCCCCTGCCGTCAGGGTTAGGTATGATACACTGTAGCAGGTAGCTGTACCAACCGCAGCACCTTTCCATTTTTACCCTTGTCTACGTTGCCACCTGTCGGTGACCCCTTGAGCATATAAAAGGAGGCCCATGCGCAAGGTAGAAGAAAAAGGAGGAAGAGAACACTCACGCTCGGTCTCGTTAGCTGCTGGGGTGTACTGTAGCACTCCGCGCTCCCGAGCAAGAACTCAATACAAACCACAAAGCAGGAGTAGGGTTTTACGCATCCGTGTGGCCCGAACCTGGGTAAACGGCTCGTGTGCTTCGCCTCGATCCGCTCTTCGTGCGACCCTCGCTCCCGCCGAACCGAAAGGGACTCGGTCCGCCGGTCCCATGGGTGCTCGTGGATTAGTCCCCCGACAGTGACCATGTTGCACATCAGTGGTACCATGGGTAACGACTGCTAAGATAGTTGATCCCAATATGCCAAAGTCAGCTACAAGGTTCCAGGTTAGACCGAATCGCGGATGCAGATGCACATCCAGGATCGGCGATCTTATTTTGATCGGGGGATGACTGGTCCCTGCAAAATAATGGAGTACCGTTAGGGATGCAAATGATGGTTTGTGCATTCCGTTTGTAATCTCCCGTACCGTAGGATGTCAACCAGATGAAATAAGTCCCCTGGCTTGTCACCGTGAAGATGCGGCCTAGATGGCACACGGCGTCTTTGAATGTGTAGGGGTACAAATCTGTCGCCGCCAACATGCGCCAGCCTCTACAGTTACTGCCTCCTGCATTGATGGCAATCCTTATGTCGAACACCGCGATGAGATAGTAATCGTCGTAGCCGCGTCGCTTTGTCGGCGGGTCCGCAATTGCTATCTTCTTCAATCTCATGTAGGCATCATCATACGTATTCTTGCCCAGCCAGTCCGGAAGGCCGATCCCAATGGTGGAGAAGGGGTCTACCGGAACGGCCGCACTGCTGTGGATGTTGTGCAAAATGATGGTGGTATCCGGCCGGAGGTATGCAAGCCAATCTTCATTGGCACCGACCCAGACCTATATATTATACGGTGGGCGGCGGAGAAATTACGGGATGGAAATGGAATAACTATGTACTACATGATCAAACTCCATTACTGACCTGCTCATCGGACAAAATCCGACTACCTCTCAACGTCGGCAACTCTAGCGGAGTCAACGTGCAACCATGGCCAGGGAGCGGTGGACTGTTCGAAGGATTGTTCCATAGAAGAACCTTCTCCACGAGGATGCATGGAAGACCAACAAGCATGGCCTGTTTAAGCAGCGTCTTGAAAAAGTTGGTGCAGGAAGCACCGAGTCTTGCAGCGGTGAGGACGTCGGAGCGGCATGCGATTTCTCCCACAGGATCATCGTCTAAGGTCTCCCAGCCCCGACGAGGAGGAGAACCGCCTGGCGAATCCATGGGAGCAGCGACGAACTGCCTTCTCTTTGGGGGGAGGAGAACTGGCGAGGAGGAGATAAGAGCGTAGTAACCGCAGGGCCTCATCCCTTCCAACTATAGATCGTTCCTCAGCGAAGGGGTGAGGCTATTTACTACTAGTACTCCCTCCGATTCTTTTTACTCTACGCATAAGAGCAGACCCGGATACCAAGGCAGGGGCTCGCTGCATGCTTTCTGGACGGATATACCCCTGGCGCATGGATGGGAGGAGTTAGCAGATATAAATGCCCCATGCAGCCCATTGGCTGTCCGCCCACGTTCTCCTCTCTCTGCATGCTGCATGGATGTCTCCCTCTGTCTCACATGACTGCATGCAGTGGCGCTGGCCTATGAGAAGCTCACGTGGAGATAGCAATCTTCTCTCCAGAAGTGATTTTTTTTGAAAGAAAGGGATTATGGAACGTTAGGGGATTGCATTATACTATAAATAATAGCACTAGTAAGAAAATTTTGGCACTAGGTAGTAGTTTTTGGCGTGGATTAAGAAATTTTGGGTATGTTTTTGCCATTTTTTGTACACGCCAACTAGTGTCAAAAAATGTCTTACATTATGTGACGGAGGAGTATGTACTTGTACTGTAGCAGTACTAGTACTACTTTTCTCAACTAGTAGTGCGATGTACTATACTTCTAGTCTAGTCTAGTATAGTGCACCAGTTTTGAACTCTTGAATCTCAGGGCCAAGGAGCTACGGTTGGAAGTGGAGGGTACTACTGTTCTCTAGAACCATCGCTGTACTATCAATGCAGGGGAAGTACACCTGCGTAGTGTCCTAGTGGGTACTCTCGGTGCTCTATTCAGCTGCTCCTCTCACGTAGCTGGCCTACTCAGCCGCTCCTCTCACGCACACACTAGCAGCCTGTTTATCAGCGGCGGTTACTGCGGGGGCAGAACATTTGAGTTATTTGATACAGCGAGACTAGGCTTTTCGCTTCCATTTGTGGAGGTGTAATGGATCTCGTCGAACTTTGTTAGTAGTTCCTTCTTTATGAATGAGATGAAGCAAAGCTTTTGCCTCCGTTTCAAAAAAACACGGCAAGAGGAATTTCTTTTATAGTAGAGCCGATAATGGAGTGAAGTCCATGCATGCAACGCCACAAGCTACAGAGTAGTAGTAGAGCACTTTACGTACAGAGCCATATTGCACAGTTCCCAATGCCCCACCAGGCTTTTCCGGCTACTCAGGATTAATTGGGAGGCACTAGTTTAAATATGCTACTAGCTGGAAGCTGCAAGCAAGGTGCGGCTAGAGCGAGCACGCGAGCCACGGGATGCTGGGAAGGAAAAACCGTTCACATGGCTAGGTTGTCCAGTGCAACCAGATTGTGGGGCCGCACATCTGTTTGACTTCAAAACTCAAACTACCCGTGTAAAATATTGGCTCACAGCGAAGTGTAGTAGTACTATTTTTTTAAAGGCCGCCGTGCGTTCGGCCGGGATCGAACCCACAAAACGAGGTATACACTCCCGCAACCACTAGTAGTACTCGTTGGAGTACAACGCAACCTAGAATTGCCTTTTGTTGCTAGTAGTACGTACATTGTTCCTTACAAGAAACCCCTAAGAGCATTGTTAATAGTATAGCCAGCTGCTGGCTATAAGCCAGTGCCATGTCATCTACAGCCCATCTTATAGCCAACATGTAGTAGTAGTTTATTTCTTATAGCCCGCTGACTCAGCTCTATTGTACTTGCTCTAATAATGCAAGAAACCACTAAAATGCCAAGAAACTAATACCACTTGCATACGTGGCAGACTTAAGATAAGACTACCTTATCAACCATTGTACATGCTCTTACCAACAAAAATCCTCGAGTGACCTCCTACCTCCGGCCCGTCCACCTAGTCATCCTCGGCCATGGGAAGCAGCTACCGCCGCCGGCAGAAGGCGAGGTCAAAACCGCCGGCGGTGCGGAGCCCATGTTGCGGCAGCCCAGATGCCAGCTCCATTCGGCGCTCGCGGCCGCTAGCTAGCCAAGATAGCTCCGTCCAGCTGCTTGTCTGCAAGGTTTGCTAGCTAGATTGGCAAGGCAGCGCGGCGGCTTGCTCGCGTGCGCCACGCTAAGGCCAGCCATCTGGCTCGAGCGAAGGCCAGCGCGGCGGCTTGCTCGCTCGTGAGTCACATTCGGGCCAGCCTGCCAACCCGTGCGGAGGCCAGTGTGGCGTCCGGCCCGTCCGGCGGAGCGGCGGCCAACTCGCTCATCACCGGTGCCACCGACGAACACGCATCAGTACTGTTTGAAGTAATGTTTAGGAAAAATAATGATTTGAGGGGGAATAACAGGATAGAAGGTCAGATGTGGGTCCCTCGTGTCAACGGTCAAACAAAATGTGTTGGTTCAAGCTGCCTCGTTAGCACGGACATGTGGGCCAACCCTGTCATAAATGGGTTTAAACGAACCTAATCGGTAGGAGTACTAGGTAGTTTTTGGCGTGGAGTAATAAATTTTGGGTATGTTTTTTCTATTTTTGTACAACAGATTCCTCCTAGGGCTGGTTGAAAGTGGTAGTTTTTTTGTTAAATACTCTACATATTGTAAGTAGGAGTGGAAGTTAAGCTTTGGAAGCCAATAAGCAAGGCTAGTTACATAGTGCATATGTGTACATGAGAAAGTAAATATCAACCATGAGTGACTAATATCTTGATGGAAAACTCGAAACTATGGAATACTAGGAAAAGAAATGCATGGTTGGAAATACTAGCAATGTTCATGTCTGTTGCAACGAATCATAATTAGAATAATACTTATTCACAAACTTGGTACAAAACACTCTAATTTTGATATACATATGTCACTAGAGATATATTATGTTTCAATTAGAATATATTCCTTGGGCTGTTTTGGTGAGGTCAGGGAGGGATGTGGTTGGTTTTAAGATACTAATTATGAGTTTTTCTGCAAATTGGTAGACAAGTGGGATGTTGGTGAGAAAAGGCAACAACTTACCTCACAATCGTTAGATGTAGATCTAATGGTCAGAAACGACAGATGGCAGACACACCAGCATCACCAACTTAGTCTTGTGTAGGAGTACTAGCAAGATCCGTGCATTGCACGGAACATCAAGATGCATTTTTTTATAAAACACTTGTTGTGATTGACCCTTGCGGGAGTAATCCCATGTGTAAAAACTAATGATATCTCGAGAAATATGAGATAAGGTGAAGAGGAGTGGGGTGTGGTGTGGTGGTGGTTGGTGGTCGAACTGAGTGGAGGCATGGGGATTGACGACGCCGGCAGCGGCCACCAGGCCAGTTTGTTCGAGAGGCTTCCTTTCTTAATTGCTCAGAAATGAGGTTTGTTGGAGATAAGGATGAATGAGGGGAGGCCTTGTCTGCAAATGTGGAGAGGGGTGTGGGTATCTTTTAGTTTAATTTCCATCCATCAGATATAGATCGGACGGTCTATATTGCAAGATGGCACACGTACCATCATCACCAACTCGGTTTTTTATAAGAGAAGAAATATAAGTATGGAGATACAAACGTATTGTCGATACTTGCTTCCGTAAACTAGCATCTACATTCTATTCAACGCCTCGGCATGTGGGCCCTTAGCACAATGACTTCTCGACTGTGTAAAATGAAGATTTTCCCGTCGCCGACAAGGAGGGGGTGACAGCGGCACGCTTTTTGGCTTGCTCTAGTCCTAGTAGTCATACTAGGTGGTCTAAGCACGTGTATATTTATTCTTTTTCACGTCTCGTGTTCGCCGTACTACCACGACTGTTCATGAATAGATGGTAAGTTATTCACGGGGAAACCCTTGTTGAGCGTGTTTGCGAGAGAGAGAGAGAGAGAGAGAGTGTGTGTGCGTGTGTGATATGTTAGAGACTGAGGCAATGATAACAGATTCTTTGTGTCTATGTGTGTGGAGGATAGACAGAGACATGTACATGGGGCTTTGTGTTGTGTAACGTGGAGACACATATACATAATTAGAGAGTGATTGTGTGAGATACACATGCAGACATGAGGAGAGATGAGGATCCAGGGAAATGGGTGTTTGTGTGTGTCTGTGTGTGTTTGTGCACGCGTTTGTGTGTGAGAGGGAGCGAGTGTATGTGGAGTAGAGAGACCACTGATGATGTAAACCTAGTATAAGGGAAGGGGGAATGGTGTGACATGTGTAGTAGCGAGATAGCACGGGTGCGGGCGGGGGGAGCAGACTATTTGGAAGAGACATCGAGTGTGTGGGGGAGAGGGGTGTGAGAGCGAGAGAAAGAGAGAGCTAGTGCCGGAGAGAGAGAGAGAGAGAGAGGGGGGGCGAGAGGGGTCGTTTGTGTCCATAAATGGCATATAGATAGGGAGACAATGTTGATGTTGTCTGAAATTGGCCTATGAACGGAGACGCAAGGGAAGCGAGTCATCGTGTGTGTGATAGGGACTTCATGAGAGACCTAGAATAGATGGTGTAGAGAACAATGTGCGAAATCGAGAACGATTATACATTAGGGAGCTATGCAAAGAGTCACGACATATATGTATACAGGGAAGGAGCTGGGGCGGGTCCGCATGTGAGAGAGATAGAAAGAGGAGAGTGGTGGACAAGGAGACAAAGTGTGCTTGTTTGCAGGAGGTGGTGTGTGAGGTGAGTGCGCGCGAACCACATAACTAGGGAGATAGACGTTTGGGGGCAACGTTTTGTGTGTATGGGAAATATACACTCTACATAGTGTGTGTGCTTGGGTAAGAGAGATAGTGGGAGACCTAGAGAGTGAGGGAAGAGACGTGTGCATGCCCGAGAGACAAAGTGATAGAGACCTATGTTGGGGTCCGGACTTTACAAGAGAGAGGGGTGTTAATGTGCTCGTGTGTTGGTGTTTGGGGGAGAAAACGACTTCTCTGTGTGTGTGTGTGGTGGGGGGTTGACTTTAGATAAAGAGTGAAGTGTCTATATTTGAGGGACTTTAGCGTAATTGAGATATTGTGCACTCATGGTTGATCAATTTGTTTCACAGTTTGTACTATGAGATAACGATACTTTTGAACATGCGTGATATACCTTGATGTACCAGAATTACAAACCTAAGATTGGAATTTTGGAATTCAACTCCATCATTAGCTTTTGTAATTCATTTAAATGGAGGTACATTTTTTAAGCCGGGATTTCGTGATTTCAAATTCATATATCAAACCTAGAGATATACACATACGGGCATGTTCAAACTTTATAATCATCCACTTTATTCATACACATACACATTTTTGCTTTTGTCATCATATTTAGGATAAACACATTTGGAATTTCATTTGAATTGGACCACATGATGGTATTTGCTTGTAGTAGCTCAATGATCCATATTTGAATTGAATGGACAATCTAAGTTTCGAGTAGGAGACATTGATTTTCAGAACTTGCACATTTTTTGCGTGCAAAACAAACAAATTGTCGGCCTTACGAGAGTAGAATACTTATAATTTTAGGTGCCAAAAGCTTTCAAACTTCCCGCTCACATTGAAATATCACGCGCCCGAAAGTTTAGCCCTGCGATATTCCAGTTTTACCCCTGCCACATGAACGGAAAAGGGCTGCTTTGGTAACTCCATTGTTTTCCCCTCCTTGCCCCCAACATTCTTCCCAAGAGCCCCTCCCCTTCCCCCCCCCCCCCCCCCCCCCCCCCCCCGCAAGCTGCTGAATCTAGTCCTCCACCGCAGCGGTGGACCTCACACCCCGCCGGATTTACCTTCCGCACCTTGGAACCCCCAACTGCCAACTCACCACTTCACCGGAGCCGCTTCAGCGACTGGCTTGTCCACCGCTCCAGATCTCCTTGACCGCCATCATGGTCCACTGCACCGGATCTGCTTAACCGGCGCCCTCGTCCACCACAGCGTAGGCCCTTCACTGACTCCCTCGTCCGCCCCTTCGCTGGCCCTTCATACAAGCCCTCCTCTGCCGCAACAGATCCGCCTCACCGAAAGCATTGTACAACGCGTCCGCCAAAGCCTTCGTCCACTGCACCGGACCCGCTCCACGAACGCCATATTCAACTCCACCGGCCCTGCTTTACCGACGCCACAGCCTCATCAGGTTATTTCGATTTGTACTCCTTCGGTTTTTCTCTTTATCGTGCAACTGTTCAATTATCATAGATGAGCTTTCTTGTATGTCGACGGGCGCCGCAATCGTAGCACCGGAGCCGCTACAGTGACGGCGACAGCCGGCCCAAACTCAACCGTAACACGAGCACCATCGACGATCCTTAGCTATCAAGTATGACAACGATACCCATACGCCACCGAGAATCAGGTACTATTATCCAACGGCCGGCGCCTACGTTCACTTTCCTAGCATAAGCACCGCACCTTTGAATTTCTTCAGGGCATCATTCAGTTTTTCATGAGACGTGTTATTCTGCTTGCACCTGTAGGGCCATACTTCTGGCAGTGAACATGTTACATGTGCTAAATTACATACCAGTGCACATATAGTTAATATGCTTTAGTTTTGTTCTGATGCCATCTGTTGGTTCCATCAGACTGATTAATGTTCTCTATGCTTAATTACACATCAGCAAACTAGCATGTGGTTCCACTACTTTTTGTTCGTTTTACCCTACATTTTCTGATGCTAGCTATTACATCACTGCTCCGAGCCTCTGTTCATTACTTGCTTGTGTGTTCTTGATCTTCCCAAGTTGCATGACTAATTTGATGCTTCTATTAATTATGGAGCTGCCAACCCCATCAAGCAAAATATTTGTTCTTTTGGGGCTGGCACCTTGAACAAGCATAAAAATAGAGGGAAGCAGATATACTCCCTCCGATTCTATTTACTCTGCCCATAACTCTTGACCTGCATACCAAGGAGGGCACTGGTTTAATTTTTCTGGACTAATTTGCCAATTAATTAGGGCAGAGGCGGATGGGGCGGGGCACAAAAGGAAACCAGCGCTAGGAATCGGCAACGCGCAGACTAATATGAGAAAACTGAGAAAAAGTTATACGCAAAGTAAAAAGAATCAGAGGGAGTATTGTCGTGTATGCACACACCCTTCTTTCATTAGTTTAGATGAACCATTGATGATCAATTCAGACTAGTCCATGCGATTAAAATTAATTTTACCTAAATAGATGGTGCAGAATAAACTACAACAACTAGATTTGCAACCACGGGATGCTGACGATATCTTCAAAGAACATTGCAACAGCAGCTAGGCTTCACAGCAACATATGGTAAGCCAGTGTGTTTTAGTACATGTGAAATGTAATGCGAGTGCCCTCAACATGTAATCCTACCGAATTACAAAGAGTTCAGTTGTCTTCTTTGCTGTATTGCTTGATTTGAATGCTTATTTGTTGTTACCCTATACCTGAGTTGGCCAATATGTCAGCAGTGCCTAATGTACTATCGTAAAGAAATGCATGCCTATTTCATTTGAGTCCTTAACTTTTCCTCTCAACTTCATCACATGACTATCTTCGTAGTTTATATGAGGCCACACTGTTAAGTGCTTTCTCAGATTATTTCAACTGCTTAGATGCCTTGGCAACTTAAATATAGCGGTTGTACACTCCCTTTCAACTAGGGATGTCAACTGGGTCCGGTTTAATCCCGATTAAAGTCCACTAGTGGTATGATAGTTCAAAAGAGTTTTTGTTTTCTTGAGGAAAATGAACTAGGGAGGTGGCAAAAACTAACTAGATGGGACTGGCGGATTTCGTTTATTTGCCACTTACATCCCTAGTTTCATCTTACCATTTTAATTTCTTTTCGGCTGATGCTGCTTCGAACCATTTAAATATAGTTTGCCATGCTCGGCAATAATTCGTCCGTCGTTTACCATGTAAGCTTACTACCTGGATCATACGATAACTATCTCTTACTGATGTCCAGCGGAAACCTTTCAGGATGCCGTTCACACTAGGACACAATGTACAACCCCAGAATCTATTTGTGGAAGCAGTGCGCCATCCATGTTACCAGATGGTAGCAGTTCAGAGGCAACACCGTCGGAGAGCAGTCTGAGCACAGATATTATAGTGCTTGAGGCTCTACTAGAGGCAGAAAGAGATGGTGTGGCTTCCATGAATGTGGTAATATTTATCTTGAGGCTAGAAATTACGGAATTAGCGGCATGCATTATGCAAGCAACCCAAGAATTGGAGGAAGTAAGAATGTTGCATTTGAAGACGGAGGAGGTCCTGCTGTTTCTGCTATCTGAAGCCCAAGATAATCCCGGTTCTTCTTTAGATACCAGTTCAAATTTTAATTAGATTATTGTACTTGCATGTTGTGTCATGTCTCTGAATGTATTATGTTGCAAGACCCCCTATGTTGTCCATGTGTTTTAATGATCCGAATTTTTTAGGCGAGGTAATCCTCAGAACTTGTATGATTGACATAAGGTGAACTATTTGTCGTGTGAGCATATTGTATTGGATGAAATAACTGTTTGACTCAAAGTGTATCCAACCTACTGAATTCAAAGATCACGGCATTTCTAAATCATAATCATATATAAAGGTGGAATAAATCTTTGTTGTGGTTTTGAAGAAATAAATAACAAAACGTATAATTATCTGTGGATATTCATAATTGAATACAAATTGGATTTGAATTTAGTTTGCCAGGTCCCAGGGCAAACCTGAATGCTAATTCTCCCAAGTTTTGAACGAAGCGGCTAAACACCCACTATAATTTGTGGGCTCCTCGAAGCAAGTGTTTGCGAGATGGAAATTACTATATACCCCTGACACTTGACATCCTTATCGACATGATTTACACTGTTGTCGATAGGGATAGACTAGTAACGTCAATCAGACGTGACACGACGGCCTCTGAGCCCATTCAGACACGATGGGTGCCAAACGTGGGTGGCAAAACACATTTGATTCAAGCTCGTCCGAAATACATGTGTCTCTTCCTCCATTTCCCCATTCATACATGGTGGGCAGCAAAACAAACTCTCCTCGTCCGAAATCGATGTAGGCTTATATTTTAAATAGGGGCAGATGTGTAACTTCCATCAGCTGTGACACAGCCACCCTACCTGCCAGCCCCGTTCATACACCATGGGCGCCAACCGTGGGCGGCAAAACACCCTTTCCTCGCCCGAAATAGTTACCGGCAAATATTTGGGAGATGCAAGATTACCGTCCTATCCCCAACCGACGCGATGTCCGAAATTTTAAACGGGGGATAAGTTCGTAACTTTCCCCCATTTCAGAGAAGCGCGTCCCAAAGTTTGAGATCCCCCCTCCCCTCCATTTCCCCATTCATACACTGTCGGTGGCACGACAACCTCCGCACTGCGGCCACCCTCCTCCGTCCGCCACCCCATCCTCCACCTTGCCGAAGCCGCTACCCCTACCCCGTCGTCCACTGCAAGAGATGGACGTCTCTCATCCACGGCGCTGGACCAGCATCCTTTCATTGCCTCCTCTCGCTTCATCAGCGCCGTCGTCCACCTTGTCGTTGCCGCTCCTACGACCGCCTCGTCCATGGCAACAGGATATATCCCTCGACCCAGCAGTCTGCCGTCTAAAGTCTTCTTCCCCGCCGCCGACAGCCATCGCACCCGCAGCACCCTCAACGTATCAGCATAGGCCTACACGGCATCTCAAGAGAGGTGGTACTCTTCCATATGTGCTTAAGTTATTGATCTCACCCGGAAAATAGATCATAATTTGTTTACTATACTTTTCTTGTCCGTACCAAATCGTAGTGGCTAGTTGAAAGCAAACATTGGTTGTGAAGTAGTTTTGTTCGGTTTGCACCTTCAGATCCGCCATGGCATGGGCACTATACTCATAAAGCTTATGGTTTCCCCCCCCTTTATATTCACTACCATCATCGTAGGTGCTTCGTGTCGTGCTAGCACTGCTCCTCAAGACCTCAACCCAAAGCTTACGTGTTGAAATACGAATCTGATATGATGCTCATATCACTAAAACAGAGAACGTTTAATTGGTCACCTAATGTTCCTATATTCGTTTCGAAAAGCATGTGCGCCACCCACTGGTCCAACTAGTTCCACTTTCCTGATTTTTCTCTTGATGCTTAGGGTTTTCCCCTTTTACCTACTCTACTATGATCTGCGTAGGTGCTTTCTGTCGTACTAGCATTACTCCACCCTTCAAGCTAAACAACACAACACTCAGAATTCGAAAGCTTAGTTGTTCAAATATGATTGTGATATGATACTGATATTAGTTAACCGACACATTTAATTGGTTATCTAAAGGTCCCACTTGAGTTTCCAAATGCATGTCGCGACATATAGAGAGACAGCATAATTGCATTTCTTTATCACTTGTTAACTGTACTTTCTTGTCCATACCAAATCTTAGTTGTTATTTCAAAGCAAACATCGGTTGCTAACTACCCTTTGCGCGGTTTGCAGCTTCAGATCTGCCATCCCACTGCCATGGTCAACACTGTACTCATCATGCTTATGTTTTCTCCATTTTATGATGACCACAATTCAGCCTACGTGGTTCGTGTCATAATAGCACTGCTCCACCCATCGAGCTAAACAAGCTTAGTTGTACAAATTCATATCTGATATTATTGTTGATATTAGTAAAACTGAGAGATGTTTAACTGGTTAGCTAAATGTTCCTACTTTAGTTTTGAAATGCATGTGAGCCACATATGGAGAGACCGGAAAGAATAGTATTTCTCTGTGCGCTCTGGTTCATCATGGGTGGCCAACTGACATTGTATTAAAAGACTTGTAATATCTTCAATCTGCTTGCTCTTCTGCTCTTCTTTAAGATGATACTCTTCTCTTGCGGTCGACTGGTCAGGTCGAGTTGTTCTCCCTTAGTATATTTTGAATCTGTCAGGTCAGGTCGACTTGTTCTTCTTTACTATATGTTGAAGCTATCATCTGCGAAGTGTCATCACTTCTGGAGATCTCATATTTTGAGTAGTAGGCCACATTATATTAATGCACACAACAAATTACAGCATGCATGGCATCTTTTAAAAGAATTGCAGAGATAGAACAAAGGGGTTTACAGGGAGGCAGTATTGGATTAGAATCACTTCTGCATTACAAAGAAAATCTCACTTGTTTTTATGTTTTCATGCATGTCAGATATTGAACATTATCAAAATGAATATGAGAATGGGCGCATGAGAGGAATATTGCGGAATGATCCACTGCCTAACAAACTTGGCATGGTGGAGGATGGCCTATCTTATTCACCCATCAAGGTGCTTGCTCTAACTTTGCAAAGTTGTATTGGTCGCACATATTTTGCTTCTGACCTCTTGCATTACTTCTACTTTGTTACACCATCTGCTTAGTTTAAGCATCATATATGAGTATATGCCATACCTATCCATTTTCTGTACCTATTCCATGTGTCATCACACTATGTTTTTCTAGTCAAATGTTGTTCTTTTGTAATAGGTGTCCAAAAGGAAGAGGGTGAGTGCAGGTCGTCAAGGAGTACAAACTAGGTATTTGGAAAAGGTAGTGATACCTGTTAAATCAGATAGATCAGCAGCCACAGAAAACACAGGCCCAACTGGACCACACTTTACCCCTACTCCAGTGGCCAAACCCCTATTAGAACTGCTGGGAGCCCAGCGTCACGTACTGTCTATGATATCAATTCAAAATTTGAACTCCTAAATTTCTGCTTGTGCCTTACCTTCTCTCTTGTATGAAAACTAATTTCAGATGAATCTCCTTGCTCAAAGGATCATACGATCTCAAAACAATAATGGGCTTTGCATTGCTCTTGCCAGTACCTCTCTCCCTTTTGCCTTGTAACGAATTAATTGCTATTTGATTATGTATCATTAGTCTGCACCTGAGCTTCATTATCCTCTGTTTCTTCCAATATTATTTGATCTATATTTACTCTTTGCAAAATGTAGAATAATGGCAACGATTATAAAGAATTTTCTTTGGGGAATTTATTGAATTATCCTTCCATCAACATGGAGAAGGGCTTTGTCCAGCCTGTGTTAACATGTAATGTAAGTTCATCCATCTCAAGCCTTCAAACTTTGTTCTAGTATAGATTTGGGTAGGCATCATTTCCTCCACTGTTGTTTGCTTTGTTGTTTACATCTGATTGGATGTTTGCAACAACTACCAGTTCCAAATTGTAGTTGTAAAAACATGTTCCTTATGCAGAACAGATCCATTTATTTGCGTATATAATTGTGAAACTTGTTACGTGTCTCCTTGTTTCTCTTTTAGACTCGTATCTCTTACGCCAGGCAGAACTTTAGGGAAGATAGTGAGCCAAACCATCTTGAGGACAGCGAGATGACCCCAAGGTCCTGTCTTGATGAAGACAGTGAGTTGAAGCTACTCACCAGCAGGTGTGAGACAACCTCTATGCAGTCGCTGCCTCAATCAGTTCGACTTCTTCAGTCTCGACTTAAAGCGGAAAGGCTTGCTTCAGCTCAGCTCTGACTTGAAGTCAAAGATGCAATGAAGATGTCAGAGGACTGTCGTGCGCACCATCATGCCTTAAATCTAGTGTTGATGCATCTATCGTTGACACAACTGAGGTCTACTCAGCTTCTTCAGCTGTTTGGGGGGGCGACCTGGCCAGGCCTAGTGCCTTCTGAAGTGCTCTCAGTTTTGTATATTCTTTTGTTGGCGCGTTTATTTGCACTGGTGGCGAACTTTGATGCCTAGTGGATGTAATATGTGTGATAGCCGTGATAGCGTAGCGTAAGTTGCTTTCTTATTTATTTCCTTGTTGTCTTGTTTATTTGTTTGCTTCTAGTCATTGCAGTTCTTTTTCCGTGGTTTGCTAGTGGCTGCAATAACCTATTTTTTAAAACTAGGCCACAATAACCATGGGCTAATATTTACTGTAGTGACACTGGGCCTCCTACGGGCCGTAGAAACAGTGGGCCTTCTATGGGCCGTAGAAACAGTGGGCCTTCTATGGGCCGTAGAAACAATGGGCCTTCTACGGGCCGTATCATCAATGAGCCTTATACGGGCAGTATGATCGATGACCAAACATGGGCCAATAACAGGCCGCATTATGGCCGTAAACGGGCTAGAGTTGGAATCGTCCGTTCATGGGCTGACCATAACGGGCCATCATTAATAGGCCGTATTTGATGACGCTATGAAAACGGCCCAACGTATTAACAGATCACAAACGGGCCGACTGTAACCACGGGCTGAATTTGGCCCACGAGCAGAAAATGACAGTAACGGGTCGTAAGTAAACGAATGCTGGAAATGAGCCCAAGAATAAATGGGCTCTGAGAAGGCTGAAAGATAACATGGGCTGGAAACGGCCCAACGGAATAACGGGCCGTTAATGGGTATAAAGTGATACACTGTTCATTACGGGCCAGTTTCACCACGGGCCGTTAATGGGTGTAAAGTGATGCACTGTTCATTACGGGCCAGTTTCACCACGGGCCGTTAGTAGGCCAAGAGTTACATAGGGCCTAATATGGGCCGAAAGACGTCATGGGCCATACATGGGCCAGAAGTGAAAACGGGCTGGAATCATATTGGATGGCCCAGATGACGCTACTGGGCCTAATTCGGATAGGGCGTAACGCGCCTTGGGTTAGCGGGTTGTAAATGGGCTATATTCGAACAGGTCGTTAACAGGCTTTCCATGGGCCGGCTAGCCAGCTTTTGACCAAGTCAAACGGGCCGGCCTTTTCACAGGAATGGGCCTCTGTTGGGCCGTGCCACGTGTCGACGTATCATAGGCGCCTTCCGTCCAATGAGTAGTTGACATCTGTCCCAACGATGAGCCGACACGTGTTTCCTCTAGCCAATGATGATTTACACGTGGAAAATCCCCATTGGTCGGGGCTGTTAACGGGTTATCGGATCCAAAACCCGACCCGATAGCTTAACGGTGTTCCGTTACGGTGGATGCCATGTGTCGGTCACCCTTGACGAAAGCACTTCTGTGACGCGCGATTTATCGTCATGGAAGTGGACACTTCCGTGATGATAATTTTGGTAATGTCATGGAATACTTCTACGACAGCACAGGTATGACTATCTTGATTCTGTCATAAATTTGTCATGGATGTACATGCATGACAAAAAAAGCGACCTACTGTGACAAACACGTATCATCACGGAAGTGTACTTTTTTGTAGTGAAGGGATGTACAAATCCTGTGTGCCAGATTTTCTCTTGGCTTAGTGCCGAATTCTTGCTTTGCATACCATATACAGTCTGAACCGTTTGCATTGAAGAGATGCAATAATCCTGCGCAGCGAATTTTCCCTTAGCTTACTAGGGAAGACCATAGCTCTCACTTTGCATACGGGTGTTCTATCTAAAACGATTGCGGTGAAGAGCTGCACAAATCCTGCTCGGCATATTTTCCCTTGGCTTCCTGGGGAAGCTGTCGGTTTGCATACGGGTGTTCTATCTAAAATGTCTGCGATCAAGAGCTGCACAAATCCTACTCGGCACATTTTCCCTTGGCTTCCTGGGGAAGCCGTCGGTTTTGCATACGAGTGTTCTATCTAAAACGTTTGTGATGAGTGTTTTATATTTAAAAATCATTGACGCTTTTTTAAAGAAAATCGTTTGATAAGTCTGTACATTCAAAGAGAAAAATGCAAGTTCATTCAAACCATATCTTTCATTCAGTCACACTGTGAATTTATATTCATATGATAGAGATATAGTATTAAACCCAAAAAATTAATTCCAGCGGTGGTGTGCCACACCGGCGTTGTAGTTGTCGTCCTCCGGGACGCCGTTGTTGAAGCCTTCAAGGTAGCACAGAATGTTCTTCACTTGGAAATTAAACACCATGTCATCGTGCATGTTGGCGGGGCGTGGGAGGACGGCAACTCGCGGCGCTACGAGGTAGCAGTCGACGGCTGCGTCCCATGCCGCTGAGGGGGTGTGTGAACGGGCGCGGGCGCGGCGGGTGCAGGCAAACACACGGGGACCGGCGCCGCGGTGGGTGCAGGGGCGCGCACGGGCACGGGCGTTGGCGCTAGCATGTACACGAGCTCATGCGGGTCTGCGGAGACCTCGCTGATGCCCGTGGCTTCCAGCTCTGCGATAGTGCTCGGTGACCTACCCGTCAATACTACTGGGATGGTCGCTGGTGCGGGCGCGGGGGCAGCAACCGCCACGGACAGCTCGTTCAGGGCCATGTCCATGAGGCCCCATTCCTCCTTATTTTCTATCTCGTTCGGCTCGGAATCGACTTCACCAAACTAGAAGAGTAGTGGCAGATAATCTTCTGCGCCATGGTGTTGGTGGAGGTATGTTGGGAGGGGAATGGGAGGTGAACAGTAAGGCCGCCCATATTAAACAGCGGCTCGGGCGCCATTACTGTACAGGATGCGAGCAAGGCGGGTGGCCATGGAAGTCAAAGGGCTCGCTTCCCAGTGAGCATGCGCAGCGTATAGCTCGCATGCTTCCCGATGAGCCTGCGCATTGGAGGACAGCTTGCACACCTCTCGGTCAGCCTACGCAGCGGACTGCACTCGCACGCCTCTTGTTCAGTCAAGCAGCTGTCTGCACGGCACCTCCTAGCCATTAAAAGTGTGACGCGTGGCGTCACATGTATGGTTAACAGAATGCACATGATTTAAATTATACAAACGTTTGAGATGTTAAAGTGGCAGGTATTTGTTTCAAAATTCCTTTGTTGGATGTTATTTGAGTGCGCCTTCTCTCAAAATGGACACGAAAAATACCATAGCATGTCGGGTGCCATTCCATGATAGCATGCGAAGTTTCATAAATTTCAGACGAATTTTGGATTTACTAGAATTTAGAAACAGAGTATCTCAACATTTTGTCGGCAATCAATAGTGCCCTAGTGTTTGAAATTCATTCTCATTTCTTGCATGGGACCTAAGCATGCACCCAAGGACACACATTTGTTATGTCAACCCATTTTTCTGCACTAGAGCATGTGCATGTAGTTCAAATTTGAAGTATGCACATAAAATGCCTAGAAAACTTAGTTAATGTATAAAAATGTCCAAACGAACCGTGAAATTGCAAATTTTAACACGACACTCATGTTGCTCTATATTGCCACTAGGGAAAAATTGAAAATAGGAAAAGGCAACGAATATCGTTTCATCCACCAAGCAGGCACATTCCCTAGCGGAACCATGAGGCTTGTTGTCAAAAGCTCTGGTATGTGAGAAGCTTATACCCAAACCTGCCCCAAATGGAACAAATTTTTTACCACGGCATGTTTATGCTGTTCCATGATAGCATGCCAAGTTTCATGAATTTCAGACGAGTTTTGGATTTAGTAGAATTTAAAAACCATGTATCTCAATGTTTGCGGCCGAGCGATGGTGGCAAGCTGTTTGACATTCATTCACATTTCTTGCATGGGACCTAAGCATGCAACCAAAGACACATATTTGATTTTTCAACCAAATTATATGCACCGAAGCATCTGCTTGTAGTTCAAATTTGAATTATGCACATAAATGCATAGAAAACTCAGTTAATGTATAAAAATGTCCAAACGAAGCCCAAAAAATTCCAAACTTTAACACAACACTCATGTTGTTCCATGTTGACACTAGAAAAAAAAATTGAAATCAAAAAGAGGCAATGGATATCGTTTCGTCCAGAAAGGTGAAACGTTCCCTACTGTAACCATGAGGCTTGTTGTGAGAAGCTCTGGTTTGTGAGAAGCTTATACCCCAACCTGTCCCAAATGGGACAATATTTTTACAACGGCATGTTGATGTTGTTCCATGATAGCATGTCAAGTTTCATAAACTTTAGACGCGTTTTCGAGTTACTAGAATTTAAAAACCATGTATCTCAATGTTAGCGGCCGAGCGACGGTGGCAAGGTGTTTGACATTCATTCCCATTTCTTGCTGGGACTTAAGCATGCAACCAAGGACACACATTTGAATTTTGAACCCATTTATATGCACTGGAGCATGTGCATGTAGTTCAAATTTGAATTATGCACATAAATGCATAGAAAACTCAGTTAATGTATAAAAATGTCCAAGTGAACCCTGAAAAATCCCCAAAATTGACACAACATTCCTATTGTTCTATGTTGACACTAGAAAAAAATTGAAAGCTAGAAGAGGCAACAGATATCGTTTCGTCCACAAAGGACACACGCCCCAAATGGGACAATATTTTTACCGCGGCATGTTGATACCGTTCCATGATATCATGTCAAGTTTCATGAATTTCAGACGAGTTTTCGATGTACTAGAATTTTAAAACCATGTATCTCAATGTTAGCGGCCGAGCGACAATATCATGGTGTTTGACATTCATTCTCATTTCTTGCATGTGACCTAAGCTTGCAACCAAGGACACACATTTGTTTTTTCAACCCGTTTTTATGCACTGGAGCATGTGCATGTAGTTCAATTTTGAATTATTCACATAAATGCCTAGAAAACTCAGTTAACATATAAAAATGTCCAAACGAACCCCGAAAAATTCCAAAATTTAACACGACACTCTTGTTGTTCTATGTTGACACTAGAAAAAAAATTGAAAGCAAGAAGAGACGACGAATATCGTTTTGTCCACAAAGGTGACACGTTTCCCTACCGAAACCATGAGACTTCATGCGAGAAGCTTTGGTTTGTTAGAAGCTTGTACCATAACCTGCCCCAAATGGGACAATATTTTTTACCCCAGCATGTTGATGCCATTCCATGATAGCATGCCAAGGTTCATGAATTTCAGATTAGTTTTGGATTTACTAGAATTACAAAAGCAAGTACCTTAACGTTTTCTAGAGAGCCACAGTGTCGTGGTGTTTGAATTCATCCCCATTTCTTGCATGGGACATAAACATCAACCCATGGACACATATATCATTTTACAACCCATTTTGGTGCACCAGAGCATGTCTAGAAAACCAAGTTAATGTATACAAATGTCCAAACGAACCCTGAATAATTCCAAAAAATTTCACGACACACCTATAGTTGCATGTCCACTGCAGATAAAAGTTCTAGCAATTCAAACACCCTCCTTTGCCGCCATGACCCCATTATGTAATTCAAATGAAGATGAAAAATCAAGTAGATCGCACACAGTTTATTAGCACCAACCGTGTGAGATATAGTACAAAATATCTTGGAGCACCGTCAGAGTATAGTACGCATATGGCTTATGCGAGAAGGTGCGTCGACTACAGTCCACAGCCGGCGTGTCAAGCACACTTGCTCTCTCCCCAAATATCATTTCACTGTTCAATCATTGCCAGTGAAAGATGGGGATGTGGACCCGCGTCATGAGGACAACTTCGGCGACCCACTCCGGCGAGAGCGCAACCGCAGCCGCCATGCGCGTGCTAACAAGCTGTGTGAGCGCGGCCGCAATCTGCGACCGGGCGACCAGAGTAGCCCAAACGGCCGATGTTGCTTCTCAAGTGGTGGCGGCAACATCTACCTCGGGGATAGCAACTAGCGAGAGCGGCAAAATAGTTGTATGTTCCGCAGCGGCGGCCTTAGCCCTGATGGAGGCCGCCCACGACCATGTCGAGGCCGCCCATGCCCAGCTCCTGGTGGTCACAGCACGAATCAAACGAAGCTTCTCCGACAATGGTCGGTAACCCACGGCCGAAGAGTTAGCAATCGCCGAGAGCGTTCGAGCAGCTGTCCATTCATCCGCGGCATACCTTGCCACGACGGAGCCCGTACAATCCCAGATCGCGGTCGCCCACGCCCAGCTCATGGCAGCCTTTTCCCAAGAGATGGCAGACGTGGATGGCAAGATTCTTGCTGAGTATGGTGTGATGGATGCCATAGAGCCCCTTCCCCAGGAGATCGTTGGGCGCGAACTGGACATGGAGGAGGAGGCGGAGATCGATGAGCACCAGTCATAGTATTACTCTTTGTTTTTTTTAATTAAGAGCACTAGTCTTTAATTTGTTAGAATAATGTTTAAGTCAGCTAGCTCTGTTTAATTTCTGAACTTGCTCGATTAAGTATGGGTGTGTTGTAGTCTCCTTTGTGTACCCAAATTATGCAATGACGTGGATGACCACCATAACCAGGGAAATTCAGACCAAAATTTGCACGTTCAAACTCATCACACACGGGGTAAGCTATATGAATTATTTGTGACGTTCACATATCATACACAATGTTGAATAAGGGACCGTGTTTTATGACACTTTACGTGCCAGTTTTTTCGCACCGATCCAAAATTTTCGGCTTCCATGGAAATATCTACCTTCCCGCCCCTCCCCCTTACCAAAAGTCACATTTCCCCTGTTTCCTTCTTCCTTTCCAAGTTAAAACCTTCACTCCTTGCTTGCAGCTCCGCCTCCTCGCCGGCAACCCTCCTTCACGCTGCTCGGCCTCGTCAATCCGGGCAGGTAATCCACACCCGACACCCATCCTCCTCCTTCCACATCCCACATGATCCGACTGTCGGCGCAACACCTTTCACCCAAATCACTGACCCCTCCCCCAAATAAGCACCGCCCTAAGCCATGGTGCACGCAGTATAGCCAGGAGCTCAAGGAGCATTTGGCAGCGGAGAAGAAAATCGTGCCCCCATGCGTGCATGAGGTCGCGATGGCTGCCATTCACGCCGGCCCCCAGATCTAGCAAACTGTTGCATGTGATAAGTGAGCACCAAACAATTAATAAGTGAGCACCACATTACACGACATATAGAACATATACACTAGAGCAACATATTGCATGGTAAAAGTAGATAGGACAATTCACTAGAATTTGTTAAGAAAAGGCAGGAACATCACATGCAACAGGTCAACCAAGCATGCTCAGACAGTTAACCAACCTGTTGCATGTGATGTTCCTGTGTTTTCTTAACAAATTCTAGTGAATTGTCCTATCTACTTTTACCATGCAATATATTGCTCTAGTGTATATGTTCTATATGTCGTGCAATGTGGTGCTCACTTATTAATTGTTTGGTTAATTAGTTGTCGTGTTTAGTTAACTGTTTGGTTCAATTCTGCAAATGTGATGTTCAATTCTTCAGGGTGCAATTTTGTATTGTCTTCTATGTGAGAAATAAATTGAATTTATCTTTACAAAATACATGAGAAACAAATACAATTGCTATATTTCCAAGTTGTCAAGCATGCTTGGTTTGGTTAACTATCTGAGCTTCTAGTATGGTATATATTGTACAATGTGGTTCCCAGTTAATGTTTGGTTCATTTGTTATGGTGTTTAGTTAACTGTTTGGTTCAATTCTGCAATGCGATGTTCAATTATTGTGGGTGCATTTTGTTATTGTATACCATGTGAGAAATAAATCGAATTTGGTTGTACTAAATACATGAGAAACAAATACAATTGCTATATTTTCAAGTTGTTAAGCATGCTTGGTTTGGTTAACTGCCTAATCTTCTATTAGGAGTATGTTATATTGTGCAATGTGGTGCTCAGTTAATATTTGGTTCATTTGTTGAGGTGTTTAGTTAACTGCTTGGTTCAATTCTGCAATGCGATGTCCAATTATCATGGGTAGAATTTAGTATTGTTGTCCATGTGAGGAATAAATCGAATTTGGATGCACTTAATACATGAGAAACATATACAATTGCTATATTTCCTAGTTCTTAATCATGCTTGGTTTGGATAAATGGGCTTTCCATGTGGCTCGAATTAATCTGATGAATCTGCAATGTGCTTATTTTTCATCAATATATTTTATTGATAGCATGCAAACCCTCACTTAACCTAATCACTAACTACCTTATATGTGTTGCAGGGAAATAATGGGAAGCACTGAGGTTTACAATCGAGGTTTGCACATGCATGGTCCTTTGTCTAATAGCACCTTATTGTGCAATTGCAGGAACCATTCAAATATTTAGGTTTTTAACAATTTGGTCTTGCATGTGTAGGTCCCGTTGTCAGAGATTTTGACCCATTGTTCGACCCTTTTTGCATATGGGGAAATGAGTTGCCCATGAATATCAGTCAAGTCAAGAAACTCAGAAAGATTTTAGGATAAAGAAATTAGCGAGAAAAAACAACAAGATCTTTGTCTGCACAATGAAGAAGACATCAGTTCACTACAGGATGGTACTAACTATTATACCTTGGCTTTTTTATTCCTTTGCCCCACTTCCAATCTAGAGAAGATATTTATGCACATCCTTGTTTTCAGGCCTTTGCAAAGCATTTCACTGATGATTACCTCTCAAACCACCTGTATGGACAGGAGGCGAGGAAGGTATTCATACAACACCCACGGTTCAATATTGAAGTGTCCCTGGAGAGGATGAAGGATTGACGGTCAATCATCCACAGGCACTGGCCTAAAGTTGCAAAGACCTTCAACATCAATGAACGCTCAATATTTGCCTTCCACTTTAGCAGTTTTCCAGATGAGATTCATCTTTCTATGTACCGTCTATGATGCTAATTTCGAAAGGTTATAGATGTTGCATCTGAAACTTGGTGCTGGTGCAGTTGTGTAATGGGGTAGCTGAGTGCTGAAGCTATATGATGTTGTACTTTGATGTATTTCAATTATGAAATCATGCTTCCTTAATACGAAAATGAAATATATTGTGTGCTATATATGAAATGTCAATTAGATTAATAAATGTATTATTAATAATAGGACAATTAGCCTGCTAATTTGATTTTTCTATTGCAAACAGTTATTGAGAAAACACCGTGGGTGATGACCTCAGGTAACGCACACAGTTCTAGGAATAAACCGTGTTGGGTCAATGAACAATCACACACGACTTCCTCTTAAAAACTGTTTGTGTTAGGCTACCTTGCGCAAACGGTTACCACATAAAAAGTGTGTGTGATGGACAGCCTATGCCACACAATTTCTTCTACGCACCGTGTGTGATGCATTCAATAACGCAAAAGATAAATTTGTTAATAGCGTCTGAATGGCAACGTTATCACAAACGATTTAATGGGGAAAATTATGTGTGATGTTGAAGGAGATATGCCCTAGAGGCAATAATAAAGTTGTATTTTATATTTCCTTATATCATGATAAATGTTTATTATTCATGCTAGAATTGTATTAACCGGAAACTTGATACATGTGTGGATACATAGACAAAACACAATGTCCCTAGTAAAGCCTCTACTAGACTAGCTCGTTGGTCAAAGATGGTTTAGTTTCCTAACCATAGACATGTGTTGTCATTTGATGAATGGGATAACATCATTAGGAGAATGATGTGATGGACAAGACCCATCCGTTAGCTTAGCATAATGATCATTAAGTTTTATTGCTATTGCTTTTTCATGACTTATACATATTCCTTTGACTATGAGATTATGGAACTCCCGGATACCGGAGGAATACCTTGTGTGCTATCAAACGTCACAATGTAACTGGGTGGTTATAAAGATGCTCTATAGGTATCTCTGAATGTGTTTGTTGGGTTGGCATAGATCGAGATTAGGATTTTCACTTCGAGTATCGGAGAGGTATCTCTGGGCCCACTCGGTAATGCACATCATAAGAAGCCTTGCAAGCAAAGTGACTAATGAATTAGTTACGGGATGATGTATTACGGAACGAGTAAAAAGACTTGCCGGTAATGAGATTGAACCAGGTATGAAGGTACCGGCGATCGAATCTCGGGCAAGTAACATACCGATGGACAAAGGGAATTACGTATGTTGTCACAAGGTTCGACCGATAAAGATCTTCATAGAATATGTAGGAGCCAATATGGGCATCCAGGTTCCGCTATTGGTTATTGACCAGATAGGTTTCTCGGTCATGTCTACATAGTTCTCGAACCCGTAGGGTCCGCACGCTTAACGTTTGTTGACGATATAGTACTATATGAGTTATGTATGTTGGTGACCGAATGTTGTTTGGAGTCCCGGATGAGATCACGGACATGACGAGGAGCTTCGGAATGGTCCGAAGGTAAAGATTGATATATAGGATGATATGGTTCGGCCAAGGGGTGAAGCCCACGGGGCTTTAGGTCGGTGCAAAAGGAGTTTTGCGGAGGCCGGGGGGGCAAACGTCGGAGACCCTGGCATCTGGCCCTGGGCCAGACGCCGAGGCCCATGGCATCTGGTCCTGGAAGTCCGAGAAGGACTCTTCCTTGCGGGCAAAACCGACTTTGAGGAGGCTTTTACTCCAAGTTTCGACCCTAGGGCTCAACATATAAATAGAGGGGTAGAGCTAGCACCTAGAACACATCAAGAATCACCAAGCCGTGTGCCGACAACCCCATCCCCTCTAGTTTATCCTCCGTCATAGTTTCCGTTGTGCTTGGCGAAGCCCTGCGGAGATTGTTCTTCACCAACACCGTCACGACGCCGCCGTGCTGCCGGAACTCATCTACTACTTTGCCCGTCTTGCTGGATCAAGAATGTGAGGACGTCATCAAGCTGAACGTGTGCTGAACGCGGAGGTGTCATACGTTCGGTACTTGATCAGGACGGATCATGAAGGTGTACGACTACATCAAGCGCATTGATAAACGCTTCCGCTTTGCGATCTTCAAGGGTATGAAGATGCTCTCCCCCTCTCGTTGCTATGCATCTCCTAGATAGACCTTGCGTGATCGTAGGAAAATTTTGAAATTGCATGCTACGTTCCCCAACAGATGTACCTGCGAACGGAAACAATTTCCTTGAAGTGACTATGTGGGATGTGTATATGAACGGAAACATACTTCTTAGATTAACTATGTGGGATATACATACTAACGGAAACGTATTCCTTGGACTGATTGTGTGGAATATACATACGAACGGAAACGTTTAGCTGGGACTGACTGTGTAGGATGTACTTACGACTGGAAATGATTTGACATGCATAATTGTATTTTTTTTAGCACAACTGTATGTATAATCGTATTTTCGCACACGACGTCATTTTGCCGAGCATGTGTGACTAGAGGGCCTATCCCCGACGGATACTGGATCATGTGGAAGGACCCCCCCCCCCTATCGCACACCCTCACTTGGCGACGGTTCAAAATGTCATCGCGAAAAGGGGTTAAAACCGTTTGTATAGCACCTCGCTGTACCAGTGGGATCATCACGTTCTTCTTGGACTGCTTTACCTTTACCTTTCTCACAATCAACATTTTTGTCAAACAAGTCATCATCATCTTGAAGATCAATATATGAATCAACAAGCTGTGGATTGAAATCTTCATCTGAATCATGAGTTACTGAATCACCAACTGTATCTTCTGGATCTATGTTTAAAACCCTACAGGTTTTTCTTCTGTCCCTAAACTCAAACTGAAATGTATGCATGTACTCTCCTGGTTGAGGTGGTCCTGGTATGTAATCCTTTTCTTCTGACTCTTCCTCACTTTATGATAGTGCATCTTCAACTTGACCTTGATGTGCCTCATGCTCTTGATCTTGCTCAGTCTACTCTTGTATCACCAGAACTTGCTCAGCATGCTCCTCTTGCTGTTGATGTGCCTGATCCTCTTCACTTGCTCTTTCTTTGGCCTAATTCCACTGAATTTGGCCAATGAAGGATCCTCATCATCAGAATGAACAGGAACAGATGAAATAAATGATCTCATGCTCTCGTCATGATCAAGAAATATCTACTGGAGCTAGTTCCCATTTAGAGCACAATCCTTCATGTTCTCTGTCATAGTGTTGTTCCCTATCTTAATCTCTCTTAATCCATTCTTGTACACTGTCAACCCAGGAACGCACCAGTAAGCCATGATCCTTCCCTCAAACTCAAACCCAATTTCCTCCATTAGATTGGCAACAACAGTAGGTGTCCAATTATATATGTTACAGTAGTCATACCAAATGAAGTGGCCTTTGTGATAATCCCTATGCTTGCATGCACAAAGGAAATAGCCACCATGTATGACCTCAATATAGAAGTGGTCGCTTAGGGGTCCTGCAAAACAATCAAAGTGACAATGTTCAAACCAGAAAAACAGAGACAGGTTCAGACAGTAATGACAGACAGAGACAATAATTAATTCAGACATTTCTGATAAACTAAAAGTTCAGTTAACCTAAGAATGTTTAGTTAACTCCAAGAGTTCAGTTAACTAGCAATTTTGCATCAAACCACAACTACTTTAGTTAACTCCAAAAGCTAAGTTAAAAGTACTAACAATGAATCATAGCAAGTATTGTGAAAGAATCAAAGAAACTACCTAGTTAACTAAGAAAGTTTAGTTAATTACTACGTTATAACTGGATTTTGTCAGAAAATTAAGTAAGCATGCCAGAATCATGGCTACTAAGCAAGCAGTACACAGTGTAATTGGACCAAACCAACCAAAGTGGCAATGTTCAGAAATAGAAATTTTAGACAGGTTCAGACATTACAAAATTCAGACATTTTCAGCACAAAAGCACTGATTCATGGCCTCCGCTGAACAAATATATGAGCTTTCACGTCCAAAAGCATGTTTTTTAGGTGGATCTCACAAGCAAACGGTCATCTCATGGGCACAACGCCTTATGATCAACAACCAGGCCATATAAAGCAAACATTTTGGGCCAATTTGACAGGGCATGGCCTTCCCCTAACATATCCAACAGAAAATCAAACCCTAATTTTGCTCTCCAAACCCTACATCATCTGCAAACACCCCATCCATAGCCCAGACGAAACCCTAACTTTGCTCTAACAATATGTTCAACATCCACTGCTAAAACCCTACACGCACCATCAATGGCAAAGGGGAGAGAAATGGCCCCATACCGTAACACGTGTGCGCAATTGAATCGAACACGCACTCTTTCCCGAAGATAAAACTGACAGATCGACCACAGAAGGTGTTGTCGACGGTGACGTATCGTAGAGGGGGCGGCGAGGCATGGTCCTGACGCCACGTCAATGCGAGAGGTACGTCACGCAGGCCCCTCCCAAACGGCGCGGACAGTGACGGCTCAGCGTCTGACGACGAGCTCATGGCGCCATCGCCACACTTGCCCACGCCGGTGACCTCGATAGCAACGACGAACAGGGAGAAGAGCGAGTGGGGAAAGAAGCACGAGTGGGCGTGGCTCAGTCTGACCAAGGTACGGCTGGCTCGGTCCGACCAGGGGTAGATCTTTTAATCACTGGCATTTTGTAAAAAAAAACTTCTCTGGCATTTTTGTAAAAGAAAAAACCTTCTCAGAGCGAACATGGGAGTCAGCGAACCCGTAGGACGGACCGGATGTGACCCCTATAGAAAGTTTACGGATTGTATTTCAGGTATTTCTAACCACAAGGACTAAAGTGGCCACCCCGGGGCAAGTTTACGGGCCTCATTCTAAAAACATGAGTGCCACACACTTGCATACTTGTTGGAAGTTTTGGATTGGAGGATCTGGGCCAGCGTGAGCCTACAACCCATGACGGCCAGATGGTCCATTGGATTTTACGCACGCAGCAAGCAGAGCTGTTTCTCTCAACAACAACAACAACAAAAAACAACTTAAGCAGTCATCCCATTGCAATCTCACAATGTCATCATAGCGTATCTAATAGTAAAATAAGTTATAAGATGTTAAAAATTACTCCCTCCCAAACAAAATGTAAAACATTTTTCATGCCCTATGCGAAACCAAAAAACGCCTTACATTTTGATACAGTGGTAGCAGTTACTAAGCAAACATCACAAAGAGTTCAACATATAAAGCCAGGAGCACAAACATATTCAATACTATGCATTGTCCATATGGCAGCTTCAACTGCGCCTGCATCTCAACCCTCCAAGTGCCGGCCAAGACAGAATCAGGTTGTGGAGTTGGTTGTACTAATTGTGCCATCCACCAAGACATTTCTGCAAGCAAACAATACTCCGGTGCTCACACATGAAAAATTCTGCTAGAACGTGTAAAAGTTTCAACACGTAAACAATCAGTTACATTTTTAAAGAGTTTGCCTTTCTCATATGCAGTCTAATAACATGGCGGTTAACAACAAACAAATGCCAAAAGCAAATGAAACTGCTATATAAGTGATGTGTGATGGTGATCAAAGGATGATATTATCAACACAAGATGTAAGCAATAGCAAAAGAGCATTGTTTTGTTCTACGGAACAGAAACACGACAAAATTAATCAGTACTAAGCTTAGTTCCTTCTTCCTTGGCAACTACAAGGCCAAAACAATAACAATTCCAATAGCATGCCACCTATAAAACCATTGCATAATCCTCACATAAGGTAGACACTGCTCAACGGTATTGCACCAACATAAACCAATGTGGAAATAATAAATGCAAACTTCTACTGCCCATTAATGGAAAAGCTGAAAAGGTTATATCTCACAATTTTTGCATGAGTTGGAACAGTACAAGTTAACATGAAAATTATAACAAAAAAAAACAAAGCTGAATTGTTTCAGCATTACTGGACAAAACCAACAATAGAAACACTAAACAAACAAGATCAGTCTATTTATGCTACCAAAAAATCAACTTCTTTTGTAGACAATCATGTACTCGTGTTTTTGGCTAGATATGATCCCAGGCTTCAGGTTGATAATCAAGTCAAGTGAGAATTAGACTCACAGACTAGAAAGCAAGAGAGCTATGGTATCTAACTCATTGTGGAAATTATAAAAAAGGTTATACGATCGAAAGCTGAATTATTTCAGCATTATTACTAGACAAAACCAACAATAGAAAAATTGAATGAACAAGAATAGAACTAAGTTAATGCGTCAGCACACGTTCTACTTCTATTATTATTGCTGACAATCATGTTCTCCTGTTTTTGGTAACATATGATACCATGGGTGCCTCCATCAAAGACAAATACTTAACTTTCAAGATAATCAGGCCATGTGAGCCTGACTTTGTATTAACATGCATATGAGAGGCTCACAGAGTAGAAAGCAGGAGCGTATGGTATCTAACTCATAGCCATATGTATAAATCTAATAACTAGCTAGTTCAGAAATTAATCAAATCCATACAACAGACATTTTATAGAAAACTAAACAAGAGAACATGCATTACCTGCTAATTGAGCAACCAATCAAAAAGATACAGACAGCAAAAATAAAAACGCAAATCACCTATTCAAACACATCTTAGAGATCTTGTCTGTTCACATTTTCATATTCATCATCTTGTCCGTCATCGCGAGCGTCAACTTCAATGTCTATAAGGGAAAGAAATCTATAAAAATTAAGCTGGATCAACAAGAAAGAAAATTAAATGTGCAAACACAAATAGTTCAATTATCCTTTCAATGAAAGGTAAAGTAGATGAGATTATCTATTGTTGTTGGAAATAATATATGTGATGAATGAGCATTGTTATATCTGCAGAGGATGCTTAGCTTAGCAGGGTAAAGTCATCTAAAGATAGGTAAAACCGCTAGGCCTTTGTCTCAACCTTCTTGAACTCATATGCCTCAGCAAGGAGTATTCTGTTCACATGTGCAATGGCCACATAAGGGGCTTTGTCCTGCAACACAGATCCATCCACGTATGTTCATCAACAATAAATCAGCACGGCAAAAGTTACAGAAGATTAGAAGCTCGCTGTCGGAGTAAGTAGCCATGGGTAGCCTAGCCGGCTTCCCTGGCCCTTCTGAAAAAATTACGAGCCCGTCCGGCTCTCAAGAATCCAAGACATGGGGCCGCCTTCCCCTTGTTGGCTGTCACCCAGGCCGGCTTTCGGAAGGCGGCCCGACTGTAGCCCTCATGAAGAAAGCCATGGGAGGGCCGACTTCAAGAAGCCGGCCGCGAGGAGGCCGACTCCAAGAAGCCGGCTCCCATAAAGCGGTCGAGACCGTACCCTCAAAGTTTGCATCCACCTAGAAGCGATGAGACGGGGCGTGGCTACAGTAAAGCCTGCCACCCCCAAATCCCGGAGCACGATCGGCACAGTGCGCCGTACGGGTGACCATGACCCGCCCGGCGCAACACTGTTGCCGCGCCGACCCTGACGCCATCCACAACGGACTACCAGCGCGGCCCATGGGCGGTGGGTCCCTTCGGGCAGAGAGACACCCGAAGGCGGCCACACCTCCCCCAGTCGGCCCAAGAGAGAGCCGGCCCCCCGCAGCCGGCTTGCCATCTTCCTCGAAGGAGACGCCCCATTAAGGAGACAAGACGTGGTGAGGCTACAGTAATCGCCCGCCGGGCGGCGGTACTGTAGCCACGCCTACCACAACGAAGCCCACGTCACCAAGATGGAGCAACAGTAGCCAGCTGCCGACCAGGTCCCGGACAGTGGGGCCTGCCTGTCGACCGAGGAGCCGGCAGCCGGCGGGACCCACCAGTCGGCGGGCCCCAGCGGCCGGCGAGCGCAATCACAGACGGCTGGGCCCCGCGCCCAGTCGGATTACCATTGTACCCCCGGGGGGTAGGCCTATATAAACCCCCCGGGGCACCCATGCAAAGGGCGGGACCCCCAGCTAGTTTTAGACACCACACAAGGAGAAGAAGCAAGCTAGCCGTGTCCTTCTTCCTCCTCCCACCGAACAGCTCAAGGAGCATTGTGTAGCTACTTGTCCATCTAGTGATCATGCGGAGACCCCGCAGAGCAGCAGTAGGGGTGTTATCTCCACGGAGAGCCCCGAAGCTGGGTAAGATTCGCCGGCGTGCATGTCTTCGCCTCATCCCGTTTCCAGGCACCGGCGACGTCTTACTGGCTCCCACAATGATAAGCCACCCGTTGGCATATGTCGCACCTACCACCCGACATTTGGCGCCCACCGTGGGGCCAGGTGCACCGTCGTCCGGAGACCTGTTCTGGACGGGAACCCTCTTCCTCCCCAGCGAGCGTAGCCAGCCCGGCACGCTCGATGGCGCTTGCCACGACGCGCTACAAGGCGTCACCAGCATCTGCGCGGCGAGCAGCCTCGCCAATCTCCTCGACGAAACCCTCATCTCCGACGAGCTCGCCTCCGATGCGGGCACCGACCACCTCGCCAACCTCCTCGGCCAGCTCCATGTCTCCAGCGAGCCCGCTGTGGATCTGGAGTCGGTTGGCTCCACCGACCCGATGCCTGTCGACTCCGACGCGGCCTCCTTCGACACCTTCCCCACCAACGTCGCGATCTACAACGACCCGCTTCCTCGGACCGACGGTCGCGATACTGTCACCACCGAGGTGATGGTCGTCGGGCACGGCGGCCCGGCCGACGAGAGCGCCCATGACGCCCCGCACGCGGCGGCCCACGACTTGTCCACCCCCCTCCCGGCTGATGCCGACGACGAAGCACTAGAGGCACGCCGCCTCGCCCTCCTCGCAGAGGGCCGGAGGCTGGCTTCTGTGAGACGCCTCACTGAGGCCTACCAGCGCGAAGCTGATCGCGCCGCCTTCGGCACGCCGGCCCCGGGCGGGCCAAGCCGGGCCGGCATTGTCAAACAACGCGACGCCGTCATCGCCGACATGCTGGGAGCCGACCGCCCGGTCTATGCCACTCCACTCGAGAACTTGCGTGCCGCCCAGGCGGCCATGGACGAGTTGGACGGCTTGGAGGCCGAAGAACTCCCCCACATGACCCGGCGCATCCAGCAACTGATTGACGCGGCCGCACGGCGGCACGAAGCCGACGCCCGCGCGGGAAGCCCTCCCCCGCGCCGAGATCACGGCGCGACGTCCCGGACACCGACTACGAGCAACGCCCGCGCGCGGCGCGAGAAAGAGCCAGCGGCCAGCCGAAGCCGGACCCGAATCTCCATCGAGCGAGACGCGGACGGCCATCCCCGAGCCATGGAATGGCGGGGCAACCCGCCTCCGCCTCGACCCCGTGGAGAGAGATATCCCACCCCGCCGACAGTGGCGCACCCGACTCTCAGCGGCCGACTAGGTCGCCGTGAAGGAGTCGGCGAGAACGACGCCCGCCATCGGATCGACCGCCTGGTGCGATCCCTGGCGCTGGAAGAAGACGATGTCGGCCCGCCTTGTTTCGGCCCCCGCATCCGCGATGAGCCTTTCCCCAAAGGGTTCTCGCTCCCAAGAGACACGCCCAAGTACAACGGCTCCGTGAAGCCGGAAGATTGGTTGATCGACTACTCCACGGCGGTCAGCATAGCCAACGGCAACCGGCGCGTTGCCGTGAAGTACGTGCCCCTCATGCTGCAAGGCACGGCGCGGACCTGGCTCAACAGTCTCAAGCCTCTCAGCATCAACAGCTGGCTAGATTTCACCGAAGCTTTCATCCGCAACTTCACCAGCACCTACAAGCGGGCCCCCAAGCCCAGGCAGCTCTCCCTGTGCGTACAGGGCCCAGCCGAGTCCACTCGCGACTACCTCACGCGTTGGGCCGAGCTCCGCAATTCTTGCGAGGGGGTGCACGAGGTGCAAGCCATCGAATACTTCACTGCCGGGTGCCGAGAAGGTACCCTCCTCAAGCACAAGCTCCTCTGCGACGAGCCGACTACCCTCGACGAGCTTCTGGACATAGCAGACAAATACGCCACCGCCGACTCTTCGATGAAGACCGAGCTCCGGGTAGACGCGTCCGGGAAAGTACTCAACCCGGCGCCCAAGACGCCGGCAGGGGATTCCGGCCGACGCCCACACCCGAACGACCACAAGCGCAAGGGCCCTGCGCCGCCTCCCGCCAGTCGGCAGGTGGCCCCGGTCGAAGACGCGCTGCCTGAAGGGCGACCCGCGCCCAAGAAGCCCAAGGGCGGCCGGCCGGCTTGGCAGCCGGCTTTCTCCTACGAGCAAACTCTCGACGCCCCGTGCAAATTCAATAGCGGCGCGAAGCCGTCCAACCACACAACCCGGAAGTGCCATTGGCTCACCCGAATCTCTAAAGGCGAGGGGCTGGCGCCGCCTCCGCCTGCCGGCCCGCAGTCGGAGCCGTGCACGACGAATTCCCCGACGAGCAAGCAACCTACATCGTCTTTACAAGCCAGCTCGAAGACCGGCGCGGCAAACGCCGAGAACACCAGGAAGTCAGCGTGGTCGCTGCCAACCCCGCCGGACACATGCATTGGTCAGAAAAACCCATCAGCTGGAGCCGGGCCGACCATCCAGAGGTGATGCCGTCTCCCGGCTGTTATGCGTTGGTCCTGGAAGCCACCCTCGCGACGGACAGACGCGCTGCCCGCTTCTCCCGTGTGCTGATAGACGGCGGGAGCAGCATCAACATCCTGTACCGTGACACCCTGGAGAACCTAAATGTCAAGACGAAGCAGCTCATGCCTACTCGGGCAGTGTTTCATGGCATCGTACCCGGCTTGTCCTGCGCCCCCATTGGCAAGATCAAGATTGATGTACTCTTTGGGGACAAGGAGCATTTCCGCCGGGAAGCAATATGGTTTGAAGTGGTGGACCTGGAGAGCCCCTACCACGCGTTGCTTGGCCAACCCGCCTTGGCCAGGTTCACGGCAGTTCCCCACTATGCATACCTCAAGATGAAGATACCAAGTTCCAAGGGCGTCATCACCGTAGCCGGCGATTACAAGAAGTCTTCCGAGTGCGCTGCCGCCAGCAGCCGGCTGGCCGAGTCCCTTGTGATTGCCGAAGAGAAGAAGATGTTGGACCGGGTCGTGGCCATGGCCAGCAAGCAGTCAAACCGGTCCCTCGACCCCAAGGAGTATGATGCCCAAGGATCTTTCCAGCTGGCCAAAGAAACCAAGAAGATACCCCTTGACCCCGAGCACCCCGAGAGGTTTGCCGTCATCGGGGCAAGCCTGAACAGCAAATAGGAAGGCGAGCTCGCCAATTTCCTCCGTGAGAATCGGGACATCTTTGCATGGTCCCCCAAGGACATGCCGGGTGTTCCGAAGGAATTCGCCGAGCACAAACTACACGTCCGAAAAGACGCGAAACCAGTCAAGCAGCCCCTCCGCCGACTATCAGAGGAAAAGAGAAGGATTGTAGGGGAGGAGATAGCCCGGCTTCTGGCAGCCGGCTTCATTATGGAAGTCTTCTTTCCAGAGTGGCTTGCCAACCCGGTCCTCGTGTTAAAGAAGAACAACAAATGGCGCATGTGTATAGACTACACAAGCCTCAACAAGGCCTGCCCTAAAGATCCCTTTGCCCTGCCGAGGATTGACCAAGTGATAGACTCCACGGCCGGATGCGAGCTGTTGAGTTTCTTGGATGCTTACTCAGGATATCACCAGATAAAGCTAGATCCGGACGACCGCCTGAAGACCGCCTTCATCACGCCATTTGGAGCCTTCTGCTACCTGACTATGACATTCGGCTTAAGAAATGCCGGTGCCACTTTTCAGCGTTGCATGCAGAAGTGCCTCCTCAAGCAACTCGGCAGAAACGCTCACGTCTACGTGGACAACATTGTGGTGAAGACGGAGAAGCGCGGCACCTTGCTGGAAGACCTCAAAGAAACGTTTGAGAACCTACGCCGGTTCCAAATCAAGCTCAACCCCGAGAAATGCGTGTTCGGAGTGCCAGCCGGCCAGCTCCTAGGCTTCCTGGTCTCCGAACGCGGCATCGAATGCAACCCGGTGAAGATCAAGGCCATCGAGAGAATGGCGATCCCCACCAAGCTCCGAGACATCCAAAAGTTCACCGGATGCTTGGCCTCCTTGAACCGCTTCATCAGCCGGCTCGGAGAGAAAGCTCTCCCCCTCTACCGCCTCATGAAGAAGAGCACTCACTTCGAGTGGAACGACCAGGCCGACCAAGCTTTTCACGAGCTGAAGAAGATGCTGGCCACGCCGCCCGTCCTAGCGGCGCCGACTGAGAAAGAGCCCATGCTCCTTTACATTGCCGCAACCAGCCGGGTGGTCAGCACCGTCATCGTAGTCCAACACCCAGAAGAAGGCCGAGCCCAGCCGGTCCAGAGGCCGGTGTATTATTTAAGCGAGGTGCTGTCCGCATCAAAGCAGAACTACCCGCACTACCAGAAGATGTGTTACGGCGTGTACTTCACCGCCAAGAAGCTGAAGCCCTACTTTCAAGAGCATCCCATCACGGTCGTATGCACCGCCCCGCTGGCTGAGATCATAGGCAACCGGGACGCATCCGGCCGGGTGGCGAAATGGGCCATCGAGCTGGCCCCTTACACAATCTTCTACCAGCCCCGCACCGCCATCAAGTCCCAAGCACTGGCCGACTTCCTCGTCGACTGGGCCGAGACCCAGTACCTGCCGCCGGCTCCCAACTCCACCCATTGGCGCATGCACTTTGACGGGTCCAAGATGCGCACCGGCTTGGGAGCCGGCGTCGTCCTTACCTCTCCCAAAGGCGACAAGCTCAGATACACGCTGCAGATTCACTTTGCCGCCTCCAACAATGTAGCCGAGTACGAGGCACCCATACACGGGCTCCGGCTTGCCAAGGAACTCGGCATCCGCCGGATCCTATGTTATGGCGACTCAAACTTGGTGGTTCAGCAATCATCCGGCGACTGGGACGCCAAGGACGCAAATATGGCAAGCTACCGCTTCCTGGTTCAACAACTCAGCGGATACTTTGAAGGATGCGAGTTCCTCCACGTACCGCGAGCCGACAACGAGCCAGCCGATGCCCTGGCTCGAATAGGCTCCACTCGGCAAGCAATACCAACCGGCGTCGCTCTTCTTCTGCCAGATCCCCCACGACGGGTTGTTCTCGCCCGACCTCCTCATGGAGAACAACCCGTTCCCGTCCATCCCCCTGATCCAGTCGGTGAAGATCTGGCAGAAGTCGTACTTCTACGTGAAGAACGTCGCCCAGCAAGGAGACCACGTCAACCTGCCGGCTTACGTAGCCGGCCCGCCGGCTGGGAGGCAGCCCTCATGGAGTTTCCGGTCCAGGTCACTGTCTCAGGCCGGGAACGCTGCCGTCTCCCGGCTTCGGGTGATGATCCAGTCGGAAGGCCTGAGCGGGGCCGACTTGGTGGCCGCCTTCGTGGAGCGCCGGATACTTCCTCTCCAAAGCCGGCCCCACATGATGTGTCAGATGAGCGGCCGCTTCGACCCAAGCTGGCTGAGCACCAGGGAGATGCCTCATGCGGAGGTGTCGTACATGGTAAATTATATCTCCAATTGCAAGCTCGCTGAGGACTGGCAATACGGCAAGGTGCCGTATTCTCGCGCCAACCCTCCGCCCGTGGTAAGCTTTCCTCTCTTTCTTCTTTTTGTTGGTAGCCGGCTTTATGATGGCCGGCTTCTGATCGGTCGGTTCTTAGCAGAACCCCCTTCTTCCGCCGACGACCAGGGCAGCAGGGATAGAACGCCAGTACGTCCCCGACCGCACGGTGGACGACGTCGACGACCCGGATTAGGGGGCGGCCGCCATGGAAGACGCCGTCGTGGGGGACGACGCCGAGCCCGGAGGCACAAGGCTTACCGCCAGCTTCGAGGACTGGCCGGATGATGCCGAAGCCGAAGTCACCCCGCGTCGCCAGCCGGCGGCCGACCATCAGGGCGCGGGCTCGTCCACCGCGCCGGCTGCCAGCGGCGGCGCACAGAAGCGCCGGGCCGCGTCAATCCTCTTTGGCAGTCGGCCGAAGAAGTCCAAAGCCTCCACCGCGGCGACCAAACGAGATGAGGCGGCCGCGAAAGCGGCCCGCTTCCGCAAGGCAGTGAAGCAGCCTCAGGCGGTCTCAGCGTAAGTCGTCGATTGCCTGGTCGCATGCTTTTCATCGTTCTCTCCTGTTCGAACATTCTTCCTAACCTTTTCCCGCTCACTGGACAAGGCGCTGCTTTCCCTTGAGCGGGGTCCGGGCGGCTCCGTAGTTGGGCCGACTGGAGGGTCTTCGGGCTCCTGCAGCGTGGACCCCCGCGCCGACCTCAGGGAGGCCACGGAGCGGAACGCCCGTGAGGCGCGGGAGGAGCGTGAGGCGGCGGGAAAAGCGGCCGCCCAGGCGGCGAGGGAGCAGGCCGACGCGGCAGCCAAGGCCCAGGCGGAGGCGGCGACCGCGGAAACGGAGGCGGAGGGTTCGCGTAACCAGCCTCCGCTGCTCGCCATTCCCCTCCGAGTCGTGGCCCCTGACACCCCATTGCCCCTGGCGGAGGAAATCGTCCAAGACCCGCCGCTGATGGAGAGGAGGGAGGACCTCGTGGTCTTCGCGGGGAGAGCGCCGCCGGCAGCGCCAACCAGAGCGGGCCAAGGCGGCCAATCGTCAGCGGCGCCAGAGGAGCCGGCCGGGGGTGAGCCGGAGGACGGAGCCGGCTTCGAGGTGCAGCCGGTGACGCGTCGGCGCGCAGGGGGAGGCGCCGCTCCGCCGGAGTCGCGCCGAGTTGCGGGCGCCGGCCAATCGGCGGAGGCTCTGGAGGCGGCCAGCACCGCCACGTCCGAGTGGACTCCCAGCGGGGGGACTGGCGAGCTGAATGTGGCGGCTCAAGAGGTCCGGAGCCGGCTTCGAGCTCAGGCCGCCCTGCTGCAGCAGTACACCCAGGAGTTCCTGTCGACGCGGGCCGCCATCCGGGTGAGTCTTTCATTCTTGGCCGCTTTGATCTCTTGATTTCTTCCGTGGGGGCGCGTCAACGCACCCACTAGGTGTAGTCCCTGAGATTCGGGCCGACTGCTGAGCAGTCGGGTCGGATCTTTCTTGACGACTACCTTATTTTTGCTTCCTGTCTGAACTTCCAGGAATATCATAACTCCCGAGATGCCGCCTTCAACTCCCAGGCTCAGGAGTTGGGTCGGAAGACCAACGACCTGGCCAACAGCCGAAGTGCTTGATCTTGTCTGTCTCCTGTGGGGGCGCGTCAGCGCACCCACTGGGTGTAGTCCCCGAGATTCGGGCCGACTGCTGAGCAGTCGGGTCGGATCTTCCTTGACGACTTTTTCCTTATTGGTTTTTTTTCGTGCTTTCAGGGGCCAACGCCGACTTGAGGAGGGAGCTCGGTGAAGCGCAGGCCGCCCTTCGTACCAAGGATGCTGAGTACGCTGCCTTGGTCCAGGAGCATGACCGCCTGGCCAAGAAGCTGGCTGACCAAGAGGAGAGCCACAAGGCGGCCCTGCAGAAAGCGCAGGATAGCGAGGCCGCCCTGAAGGCAGAGTTTGAGACCGAGGCGGCGAGCTGGGCTGAGACCCGGCGAGCGCTGGATGAAGGCTTCGGCCGCATCGAGGACTTGATCGACGGTAAACCGCCTTCCTCGCTCCTCTCCTGCCCCTTGCCGCCTGGTTTTTGGCCTGACTTGTGCTGCTGCCTATTTTCTTGTGCAGACTACTTTCCCGGCTACTCCGCCTTCGCCGCCCAAACCATCGAGGCCCATCGCGAGGCGTGCCGTCAGGCGGGGGTCAACATCGCGCCGGACGCGAATCGGACGCTTGAGGAGCAGCTCTTGGCTGTCCAAGCGCGGCTGCAGCCGGCTCACCGGATGCTTCGCCGGCTCCAACGTGCCGGGGCGCAGGTGTTGGCCGCCCTCTGGCCCGGCGAGACGATCCCCCGCACCCCAAGCCGGACTGCCGACTGGCTGGAGATCGTAGTCGGTCGCTTTGAAGCTTGGAAGGCGTCAGCGGCCCGTCTTGGAGCCGGGCGGGCGTTGGAGTTCGTTCGAGCTTGGTACCTAGGGCTGAACCTGGACCAGCTGCGCACTTGGCGGCTGGAGGCCGACGCGGAGCTGGAGGAGGTGCGGCCGGCTATCGCCCAGCGTGCTTTGACGATCGCCGAGTGCACCGACATCAATGTTTTTGCACCTGAAATCAATGATGACGGCGTTGCCCAGCCGGAGGAGTGGTTCGGGCTGAACCCGGCGGTGGGCGAGGACTCGGCAGAGGAGATCGCCTCCAGCAACGAGGGCGAGGATAACGAAGAAGAGGACGGTGAAGACGTCGAGCCGGCTAGTGGAACAACCGGCCGGCCTCAGGCTGACCGTGCATCCAGCAACGAGGCGCGTGGAAGCGCGCCCTCTGCGGGAGGCAGTGATCAAGCCGAGGTTCGCCAGCCGGCCACTCCTTCAGCCGGCACAACCGTCTCCGCCGACCAGCCCGGCTCGTCGGTCGCTCCGCCAGCTTGACCTGCCGTCCTTATTTTTCCTGCTTGTTGCCTTTTGAACAATCTTTATTAAGCTTTCGCAGTTCCACCCACTGGGGCTGTATCCAAACTATGTTGAATGCTGGACTCTTGGAGGTCTTTTATGTAAATATTATTATGTGCATGTTTGGTTTCCATTCGCGTATGCTTTTTATCCTTAGGCTTTTTCCTTTGCCGCCTTCCCTCTTTGGGGAGGCAAGTACTCGAGCTTTCTTGGATTGAAGTGAAGTGAATGGAAATCGGCCGGCCGGCTACTTTGGTAGTCGGTCGGTGGTAGGCGGCAAACCGGCTTTCGTTATATTAGTCCGTTAGTCCCTGGCCATTTTTCATGTGGGCATCCTTTCCTGCTTTTGACTCTTGTCAGCCGGACAGCCGGTTCTTCGAACTACGACTTTGGCAAGAGCTAAGCCTGGGTGTCGGCACACTACTTGTCTGACCGCGGGTAGGACTTCTAATATAACTCCAGTCGGCCAGTCCCCGGGCCGACTAGTCGAACCCGGTGCCGGACGGAACAAGTAAATGAAATGACAAGGTCATAAGCATGATACTTTTCATTCATAGATAAAAGATGGCAGTCCCCGAGCCCTCCTCGGGGGGCCTATTGTCTCGTATTTAGTACAAAAGTTAGCGTGATACATACTGCATTTCAACTGTAAAATCTTCGAAGGAGGTTGGCGTTCCATGGTCGTTCCGACTCCTTACCGGAGTCGTCTCTCTTGCGTGTGTTGGGCTTCTGCGCGTCGATTAGGTAGTAGGAGTCGTTGCCTAGAGCTCTGCTGATGACGAAGGGGCCCTCCCAAGGGGACAAGAGCTTGTGCTGGCCGGCTGTTCGCTGGATCAGCCGGAGCACAAGATCGCCCTCTTGGAAAGATCTTGGCCTGACCTTCCGACTGTGGTAGCGGCGCAAACCCTGCTGGTAGATGGCAGACCGGCTGAGGGCTAACAGACGGCCTTCTTCCAGCAGGTCGACGCCGTCTTCTCGTGCTTCCTTGGCCTCCGCCTCCGTGTACATGGTTACCCGGGGCGAGTCGAACTCGATGTCGGTTGGGATGATCGCCTCGGCACCGTACACGAGGAAGAAAGGAGTGAAGCCGGTTGACTTGTTTGGGGTAGTGCGCAGACTCCAGAGGACAGCCGGCAGCTCATCGAGCCAACAGCCGGCTGAACGCTCCAGTGGTACGACCAGTCGGGGCTTGATGCCGGAGAGGATGAGGCCGTTGGCTCGCTCGACCTGGCCGTTTGACTGCGGGTGGGCGACGGACACTAAGTCCAGTCGGATACCTTGGGCTGCGCAGAAACGTGCCAAGGCTTCTTTGGAAAAATTCGTGCCATTGTCGGTGATGATGCTGTGTGGCACACCGTACCGAGTTGTTATGTCTGCGATGAATGTCACAGCAGGCGGCCCATTCAGCTTCTTGATCGGCTTTCCCTCAATCCACTTGGTGAATTTGTCCACGGCGACGAGCAAATGCGTCATGCCGCCGCGCGCCGTCTTGAATGGGCCCACCATGTCCAGTCCCCAAACGGCGAAGGGCCAGGTGAGGGGAATGGTCTTGAGTGCTGAAGCCGGCATGTGTTGCTTGGAGCTGAAGAGTTGGCACCCTTTGCAATATTTAACTAATTCTTTGGCGTCATCCAAAGCAGTCGGCCAGAAGAAACCATGGCGGAAAGCTTTGGCGACGAGTGATCTTGAAGCCGCATGGTGGCCGCATTCTCCTTGGTGAATGTCTCTGAGGATTGCAATGCCCTTCTCTTGCTGGACGCACCGTTGGAGGACTCCAGTGACACTGCGCTTGACGAGTTCTCTGTTGACGATTGTGTATGCTCCGACTCGACGTTGGACTTGTCTTGCCTCTGTTTCGTCAGCCGGCAGATCTTGGTTTACTAGGAAGTTGAGGATGGACTGAGCCCATGACGGAGCCGCGACTTCTCCTACTGCCAATGTGGCTACTGCCACCAGGGTGGGCGGGCTGGGTGGTGAAATGCTAGAGTCGGCCGCCGGCTCTTGTGCTGGTGCAGTCCCCGGGCCGGCTACTGCAGTCCCCGAGCCGGGTGTGGCAGTCCCCGAGCCGGTTGCCGAAGTCCCCGGGCCGACTACTGAAGTCCCGGGGTCGCCTGCTTGGTTCTTCGAGCCGGACCCGGCGGCGTCGGGGTCAGGCGGTACGAAGATGGAATCGGACTCTGGAGATGGCTTGATGGACGGCTTGAGGAGGCGTTGTAGAGCGACGCCGGTTGGTATTGCTTGCCGAGTGGAGCCTATTCGAGCCAGGGCATCGGCTGGCTCGTTGTCGGCTCGCGGTACGTGGAGGAACTCGCATCCTTCAAAGTATCCGCTGAGTTGTTGAACCAGGAAGCGGTAGCTTGCCATATTTGCGTCCTTGGCGTCCCAGTCGCCGGATGATTGCTGAACCACCAAGTTTGAGTCGCCATAACATAGGATCCGGCGGATGCCGAGTTCCTTGGCAAGCCGGAGCCCGTGTATGGGTGCCTCATACTCGGCTACATTGTTGGAGGCGGCAAAGTGAATCTGCAGCGTGTATCTGAGCTTGTCGCCTTTGGGAGAGGTAAGGACGACGCCGGCTCCCAAGCCGGTGCGCATCTTGGACCCGTCAAAGTGCATGCGCCAATGGGTGGAGTTGGGAGCCGGCGGCAGGTACTGGGTCTCGGCCCAGTCGACGAGGAAGTCGGCCAGTGCTTGGGACTTGATGGCGGTGCGGGGCTGGTAGAAGATTGTGTAAGGGGCCAGCTCGATGGCCCATTTCGCCACCCGGCCGGATGCGTCCCGGTTGCCTATGATCTCAGCCAGCGGGGCGGTGCATACGACCGTGATGGGATGCTCTTGAAAGTAGGGCTTCAGCTTCTTGGCGGTGAAGTACACGCCGTAACACATCTTCTGGTAGTGCGGGTAGTTCTGCTTTGAAGCGGACAGCACCTCGCTCAAATAATACACCGGCCTCTGGACCGGCTGGGCTCGGCCTTCTTCTGGGCGTTGGACTACGATGACGGTGCTGACCACCCGGCTGGTTGCGGCAATGTAAAGGAGCATGGGCTCTTTCTCAGTCGGCGCCGCTAGGACGGGCGGCGTGGCCAGCATCTTCTTCAGCTCGTGAAAAGCTTGGTCGGCCTGGTCGTTCCACTCGAAGTGAGTGCTCTTCTTCATGAGGCGGTAGAGGGGGAGAGCTTTCTCTCCGAGCCGGCTGATGAAGCGGTTCAAGGAGGCCAAGCATCCGGTGAACTTTTGGATGTCTCGGAGCTTGGTGGGGATCGCCATTCTCTCGATGGCCTTGATCTTCACCGGGTTGCATTCGATGCCGCGTTCGGAGACCAGGAAGCCTAGGAGCTGGCCGGCTGGCACTCCGAACACGCATTTCTCGGGGTTGAGCTTGATTTGGAACCGGCGTAGGTTCTCAAACGTTTCTTTGAGGTCTTCCAGCAAGGTGCCGCGCTTCTCCGTCTTCACCACAATGTTGTCCACGTAGACGTGAGCGTTTCTGCCGAGTTGCTTGAGGAGGCACTTCTGCATGCAACGCTGAAAAGTGGCACCGGCATTTCTTAAGCCGAATGTCATAGTCAGGTAGCAGAAGGCTCCAAATGGCGTGATGAAGGCGGTCTTCAGGCGGTCGTCCGGATCTAGCTTTATCTGGTGATATCCTGAGTAAGCATCCAAGAAACTCAACAGCTCGCATCCGGCCGTGGAGTCTATCACTTGGTCAATCCTCGGCAGGGCAAAGGGATCTTTAGGGCAGGCCTTGTTGAGGCTTGTGTAGTCTATACACATGCGCCATTTGTTGTTCTTCTTTAACACGAGGACCGGGTTGGCAAGCCACTCTGGAAAGAAGACTTCCATAATGAAGCCGGCTGCCAGAAGCCGGGCTATCTCCTCCCCTACAATCCTTCTCTTTTCCTCTGATAGTCGGCGGAGGGGCTGCTTGACTGGTTTCGCGTCTTTTCGGACGTGTAGTTTGTGCTCGGCGAATTCCTTCGGAACACCCGGCATGTCCTTGGGGGACCATGCAAAGATGTCCCGATTCTCACGGAGGAAATTGGCGAGCTCGCCTTCCTATTTGCTGTTCAGGCTTGCCCCGATGACGGCAAACCTCTCGGGGTGCTCGGGGTCAAGGGGTATCTTCTTGGTTTCTTTGGCCAGCTGGAAAGATCCTTGGGCATCATACTCCTTGGGGTCGAGGGACCGGTTTGACTGCTTGCTGGCCATGGCCACGACCCGGTCCAACATCTTCTTCTCTTCGGCAATCACAAGGGACTCGGCCAGCCGGCTGCTGGCGGCAGCGCACTCGGAAGACTTCTTGTAATCGCCGGCTACGGTGATGACGCCCTTGGAACTTGGTATCTTCATCTTGAGGTATGCATAGTGGGGAACTGCCGTGAACCTGGCCAAGGCGGGTTGGCCAAGCAACGCGTGGTAGGGGCTCTCCAGGTCCACCACTTCAAACCATATTGCTTCCCGGCGGAAATGCTCCTTGTCCCCAAAGAGTACATCAATCTTGATCTTGCCAATGGGGGCGCAGGACAAGCCGGGTACGATGCCATGAAACACTGCCCGAGTAGGCATGAGCTGCTTCGTCTTGACATTTAGGTTCTCCAGGGTGTCACGGTACAGGATGTTGATGCTGCTCCCGCCGTCTATCAGCACACGGGAGAAGCGGGCAGCGCGTCTGTCCGTCGCGAGGGTGGCTTCCAGGACCAACGCATAACAGCCGGGAGACGGCATCACCTCTGGATGGTCGGCCCGGCTCCAGCTGATGGGTTTTTCTGACCAATGCATGTGTCCGGCGGGGTTGGCAGCGACCACGCTGACTTCCTGGTGTTCTCGGCGTTTGCCGCGCCGGTCTTCGAGCTGGCTTGTAAAGACGATGTAGGTTGCTTGCTCGTCGGGGAATTCGTCGTGCACGGCTCCGACTGCGGGCCGGCAGGCGGAGGCGGCGCCAGCCCCTCGCCTTTAGAGATTCGGGTGAGCCAATGGCACTTCCGGGTTGTGTGGTTGGACGGCTTCGCGCCGCTATTGAATTTGCACGGGGCGTCGAGAGTTTGCTCGTAGGAGAAAGCCGGCTGCCAAGCCGGCCGGCCGCCCTTGGGCTTCTTGGGCGCGGGTCGCCCTTCAGGCAGCGCGTCTTCGACCGGGGCCACCTGCCGACTGGCGGGAGGCGGCGCAGGGCCCTTGCGCTTGTGGTCGTTCGGGTGTGGGCGTCGGCCGGAATCCCCTGCCGGCGTCTTGGGCGCCGGGTTGAGTACTTTCCCGGACGCGTCTACCCGGAGCTCGGTCTTCATCGAAGAGTCGGCGGTGGCGTATTTGTCTGCTATGTCCAGAAGCTCGTCGAGGGTAGTCGGCTCGTCGCAGAGGAGCTTGTGCTTGAGGAGGGTACCTTCTCGGCACCCGGCAGTGAAGTATTCGATGGCTTGCACCTCGTGCACCCCCTCGCAAGAATTGCGGAGCTCGGCCCAACGCGTGAGGTAGTCGCGAGTGGACTCGGCTGGGCCCTGTACGCACAGGGAGAGCTGCCTGGGCTTGGGGGCCCGCTTGTAGGTGCTGGTGAAGTTGCGGATGAAAGCTTCGGTGAAATCTAGCCAGCTGTTGATGCTGAGAGGCTTGAGACTGTTGAGCCAGGTCCGCGTCGTGCCTTGCAGCATGAGGGGCACGTACTTCACGGCAACGCGCCGGTTGCCGTTGGCTATGCTGACCGCCGTGGAGTAGTCGATCAATCAATCTTTCGGCTTCACGGAGCCGTTGTACTTGGGCGTGTCTCTTGGGAGCGAGAACCCTTTGGGGAAAGGCTCATCGCGGATGCGGGGGCCGAAACAAGGCGGGCCGACATCGTCTTCTTCTTCCAGCGCCAGGGATCGCGCCAGGCGGTCGATCCGATGGCGGGCGTCGTTCTCGCCGACTCTTTCACGGCGACCTAGTCGGCCGCTGAGAGTCGGGTGCGCCACTGGCGGCGGGGTGGGATATCTCTCTCCACGGGGTCGAGGCGGAGGCGGGTTGCCCCGCCATTCCATGGCTCGGGGATGGCCGTCCGCGTCTCGCTCGATGGAGATTCGGGTCCGGCTTCGGCTGGCCGCCGGCTCTTTCTCGCGCCGCGCGCGGGCGTTGCTCGTAGTCGGTGTCCGGGACGTCGCGCCGTGATCTCGGCGCGGGGGAGGGCTTCCCGCGCGGGCGACGGCTTCGTGCCGCCGTGCGGCCGCGTCAATCAGTTGCTGGATGCGCCGGGTCATGTGGGGGAGTTCTTCGGCCTCCAAGCCGTCCAACTCGTCCATGGCCGCCTGGGCGGCACGCAAGTTCTCGAGCGGAGTGGCATAGACCGGGCGGTCGGCTCCCAGCATGTCGGCGATGACGGTGCCGCGTTGTTTGACAATGCCGGACCGGCTTGGCCCGCCCGGGGCCGGCGTGCCGAAGGCGGCGCAGTCAGCTTCGCGCTGGTAGGCCTCAGTGAGGCGTCTCACAGAAGCCAGCCTCCGGCCCTCTGCGAGGAGGGCGAGGCGGCGCGCCTCTAGTGCTTCGTCGTCGGCATCAGCCGGGAGGGGGGTGGACAAGTCGTGGGCTGCCGCGTGCGGGGCGTCATGGGCGCTCTCGTCGGCCGGGCCGCCGTGCCCGACGACCATCACTTCGGTGGTGACAGTATCGCGACCGTCGGTCCGAGGAAGCGGGTCGTTGTAGATCGCGACGTTGGTGGGGAAGGTGTCGAAGGAGGCCGCGTCGGAGTCGACAGGCATCGGGTCGGTGGAGCCAACCGACTCCAGATCCACAGCGGGCTCGCTGGAGACATGGAGCTGGCCGAGGAGGTTGGCGAGGTGGTCGGTGCCCGCATCGGAGGCGAGCTCGTCGGAGATGAGGGTTTCGTCGAGGAGATTGGCGAGGCTGCTCGCCGCGCAGATGCTTGTGACGCCTTGCAGCGCGTCGTGGCAAGCGCCATCGGGCGTGCCGGGCTGGCTACGCTTGCTGGGGAGGAAGAGGGTTCCCGTCCAGAACAGGTCTCCGGACGACGGTGCACCTGGCCCACAGTGGGCGCCAAATGTCGGGTGGTAGGTGCGACATATGCCAACGGGTGGCTTATCATTGTGGGAGCCAGTAAAATGTCGCCGGTGCCTGGAAACGGGATGAGGCGAAGACATGCACGCCGGCGAATCTTACCCAGCTTCGGAGCTCTCCATGAATATAACAACCCTACTGCTGTTCTGCGGGGGTCCCCGAAGCTGGGTAAGATTCGCCGGCGTGCATGTCTTCGCCTCATCCCGTTTCCAGGCACCGGCGACGTCTTACTGGCTCCCACAATGATAAGCCACCCGTTGGCATATGTCGCACCTACCACTCGACACTCACTTACCGAATCGCTAAAGGATTTCCAGTTTTCAGCAGCTTTCCTTTTAATCTGAAAGTTTTCCACGAGAAACAAATTATCGATTCATCCACAAAACAATGGAAAGAAACCTGTAACGAGGCATTGAAGGATCGAACTGACAGCATCTACGGACGGCTTGTCATAGACGCCTTTGAAGTTGTCCATCCAGAAGTAGTTCCTTACAAAATGATGGTCAAATCAGCACCGTCCAGAAAAGCAAGAAACAGAACAACAATCTGAAAACGTGTGGAGGATCAAATCTCACTGGTAGATGAACAGGGCGTGCTGGGCGAGCTGTTCATCCAACGGCTTCTCCATTGCAATGCTCATCACCGCCAACCCGCGTGTAACATCGGAAAGGTCATGGGTCTTGGGCTTCTCCCTACCATTGCTCTTCACCGCCAACCTGCGTGGAACATCGAAAAGGCCATGGGTCGGCGCACCAAAATTAACCTCTATTGCATCACACAAATCGATTGGATTCTTACTTGCCCTTGGCCTTCTTCCCCTTCCTGCACTTGGTCGAGGGCTTCCGCTCCTCCGCTCCATCTCTCTTCGCTGCCGACCTGCGTAGGAATCCAAGGTTATGGATCGACGCACCAAAACTAGGGATGTCTCGTGCATCACAGAAACAAGATTCAGATTTGATTCTTACTTGCTGTCGGCCTCGTACGTGGCGGCGGCGCCCGTGGATGCGGTCTGCTTGCAAGCAGTCATGTCTGAACAACAGATGAGATCGGCGCCAGGCGAGTTGAGGAGTTCCCGGGAAAAGGAAACGAGGGAGACCAGAGGCGAGCTGCAGCTAGGGCATAAAAGAGATCGGGCCAAGCGCCTCTTTGTCCTTAGGTCAGGCAAATACTGGGCCAAATACAGCCAAGGCCTTATGGCTCTCTCTGTCAGGAAAAAAGTAAGCAAATTGCGGCCCGTTTTGACCTTCAGAGGCCTTATTACAATCTTGATAAAACTTTAGCACATGGATGTACGTGCGAGCTGCTGGACTGTAAATTTGGGACATTGAATTGTGCGCGCGGTCTGCTGCAGGTGAGACCGCCAGATTGGGCATCGTGTTTTTTGCATCTTAAAAATCTCTTTGTTGTTCCAACACGTAAAAAAGCTACTTTGACACTGTAAAAGAATTATATCACGTCAAGTTTGGAGATGCTCTTAACGCATTCTTTTTTACTTTTTCACGCCTTACTTCAATTGGTTTTTCTTGTCCTCTGTGTGTGCTTATGTTATACGGAGTACTATATACGCGACGGAGTTCATATTTTTTATGAAATGGTGATTACCCTTGGCCTTTGTATGCATCCGTTTTATTAATTATTTACCGAGACTTTATAAAGTAGTACATTAGGTAGTCTAAAATCACCATCTTAACAACAACTGTCGCTACTCCTATTCACTTGATGAAAGGGTGTCGATAGTCCGAGCCCAATACCAAACAAACATCACACCAAAGCCTAACAACTAAACCTGGATACCCCAACCGAGTCACATACTGAATTTGGGGTACAAAACGGTCCTACGCGCTCTCATGTGTCATCGGCGCCGTCTTCCACCAATCTATCTTCAGAGAAGAAACTAACGCACCGACCTTGCCAGACCTCTGTCATCGACGCCATAATGACGCCAGACAGCGTCCTCCTTCTACACGAGTCGGTCTCCGCTCATCGGATGCCGAGTCTCCACTACGTCACGTCGCCAAGATTCGCCGCCATCAATGAGTAAGATGAAGCACCACTTCAGCAAAGAAGTCGTCCACTAGTCCCTTAAGCCCGTATACATCTCCAAGAATGACGCTCCGAAGAGGGAAACGACACCAGAGCGTCACTGCCATCCGATCTACGGATCTAGGGTTTCCCCCGGTGATAGCGGACAAAGGTCTGGAGCTTCTCCACGGCGATGCCTTCTAAAAGGTAACAACAGAAAATTGTGCCACCATCGTCGGTCTTGGTAACGAGCCGAGAACGAGGTTTTCATCCAAATCCGCTCGATGAACCTCCATCTCGCATCGTGCGCACGAATCGCCACCGATCTTTGCCGCCGCGGAGCGAGCAAGCCACTCTGGGCAGATCAGATCTGACCGGAGGGCCAATGACGCCCGCAGCCGACCAGTCCACCAAAGCCCTCTACGTCGCCGCCGCCGAGCCGAGGTGCCACAACGCCGCGGCCATCCGTCGCCGCTCGCTGCCGGGAGCGAGCCACCGCCGCGGAGGCTTGGATCCAAGGCACATTTACGCTCGCCCGGGTGCGCGCCACCCTCGCGCGCGAGAAGAAGAGGCTCCTCCGCTAGCCATAAGCCCGGGCGGCTTCCTCGAGGCGGCAGAGGGGAGGGATGGGAAGGGGAATGACTGGCGACAAAGGTTTGGGCTCCTCGGCCGCCCGCGCGGGGGGCGGCGAAGAGGAGAGGAAGGGAGGAAGCAGCGGGCGGCGGCGGCGCTCTCACGCGACGGAGCTCATAATTTGTGCTTATGTCATACGCGACGGAATTCATAATCTGCGCTTATGACATACGCGACAGAGTTCATATCTGAGCCTGAAGGCCAGCTTGTATATATATGGCCAAGAGAAGGGGAGACAGATCCTTATCCAACACCCTTTCCTAGACGGTCGAAAGAAGACGGCGATGGCAGCGCTCGCCGCTCGCAAACATGCTCCGGTTGCCCTGTCTCGGCTTTACCCTTGACACCGCCTTCCGTGAACCAAGCATCTTGGGCGCGATGACACAGTGGCTCTTGCTTGGCCTTTCCCTCGCTTCCGTTCGGCCAAGCAAGAATTTGATGGTGCTCCTGCTCCAGTGGCTCGGCGTCGCCCTCGGTCCATTGAGAAAGAAGGCGGCGATGGCAGCCCGGCTCCGCCGGATGCTTGGATGCGCTGCGCCAATCAGGATAACTCCTTGGCCGAACCTCCCGCCAGAGTTGTTGGGCCTTGTGCTCTCGCGCATGCCATCGCGCGCCGACCGCGTCCGCATCTGCGCTGTTTGCCGCTCGTGGCGCTCCGGTGCGCGGCTGCAGCCGCTGCCCCCGCTGCTCCCCTGGTTCGCCCTACGCGAGGGCAACTTCCTCAGCCTCCCCGACGGTGCAGTCCAGCGCATGCCTGTCCCCGACGATGACGACGTCCTCTACCGCGTGTCCATCGGCAGCATGCTTTTCCTGGTGGACCACGACGGTAGGTGCTCCCTCATGAGCCCTTCCTCCGGGAAGACAATCCCTCTACAGATCAACCCAGATCACCTGGAGCTCAGGTGTCACAAGGACATCCGCAAGGTGGTGGTGTCGGACGATCTGCACACTGTTGTCGTTCTAACCACAAGCAAGACGAACTCCAAGAACGTCACCGTTTATGCTCTTGGGCCGCAAGGGGCCACGGCCATGGAGTGGGCACCGCCCGTAAACAGCCTGGCCATGGACATTGCACACTATGTTTAAATATAAATCTAACTATATAATCTTTGGCGATATGCGTTTATATTTTATTAGTTAAATTATGCATATAAACCAGGACGGGAGTATAATAGATCATTAAATCACAAACGTTTTTTTATTAACCGTATGTGTATGTGGCCTTTCGTCGTTCTCTCGCACGTCTTGTCACCCCGTTGCCGCATACGGTTTACAACGCAAGCTTGCGCAGCGCGCGGGGGCGTTTTTTTGGCCAAACGGTGACGCCAATGAATCATCGGTGAGCCTGTTCCCGCGCAACCTCGCAGGTTCCCGCGCAAGCTTCCTGCCCGGTTCGGTGAAATCCCCCAAAATCCCAATGCTTATCGGCCTGCTATATAAACCCTCACGGCCGACGCGTCCTGCGTCGCATTTTCCCCTCCCTCCCTGTAGATTATCTCGTCTGCTTCTCCCACAATCGCCAATGGCACCGGTCTGTCGTCATTGCTCAGTCACTCCGCCATCATCAGAGGACAGCTTCAACTGGGAGGCTACACCGCGGCGGCGGCGCAGTCCCCGGCATAGTGTAGTGCGCGTGGCGTCCTGTTGGGTGTGCGCGGAACACCCACCACAAGCACTGTCGCCGCTGCCCGTAGGCAGCTGTTGCCGGTCGCCGTTGCCACCACACCACCGTCAAAAGCAGGGCCATCTTCTGCTCCGCCGCCGCAGTCCGAAGACGGGAGGTGTTCGTCGTGGCCACCACCCCACTACCGGCCACCGTGGCCATCACTCGCTCCGCCACCGCAGCCCGAAGGCGGTAGGTGGTGATCCTGGCCGCCACCCCATCATCGGCTGCCGTGGCCGCCAGCCCACCGTCGACCGCCGGGGTCATCTACCGCTCCGCCATGGCCGCCCGAAGGCGGGAGGCAGAGGTGGATGCCCGCACGTGCGTCAGCGACCTTGCGTGCTACACTGAGTTCCTGCGGGAGGAGGAGGAGCGCTGATAACCCACAAGTATAGGGGATCGCAACAGTTTTCGAGGGTACAGTATTGAACCCAAATTTATTGATTCGACACAAGGGGAGCCAAAGAATATTCTCAAGTATTAGCAGCTGAGTTGTCAATTCAACCACACCTGGAAACTTAATATCTGCAGCAAAGTATTTAGTAGCAAAGTAATATGATAGTAGTGGTAATGGTAGCAAAAGGTAACAGTAGCAAAAGTAATGTTTTTCGTATTTTGTAGTGATGATAGCAATAGCAACGGAAAAGTAAATAAGCGAAGAACAATATATGGAAAGCTCGTAGGCAATGGATCGGTGATGGAGAATTATGCCAGATGCAGTTCATCATGTAACAATCATAACATAGGGTGACACAGGACTAGCTCCAATTCATCAATGTAATGTAGGCATGTATTCCGAATATAGTCATACGTGCTTATGGAAAAGAACTTGCATGAAATCTTTTGTCCTACCCTCCCGTGGCAGCGGGGTCCTAATGGAAACTAAGGGATATTAAGACCTCCTTTTAATAGAGTACCGGAACAAAGCATTAGCACATAGTGAATACATGAACTCCTCAAACTATGGTCATCACCGGTAAGTATCCCCGATTATTGTCACTTCGGGGTTAACGGATCATAACACATAATATATGACTATAGACTTGCAAGATAGGATCAACAACTCTCATATATTGATGAAAACATAATAGGTTCAGATCTGAAATCATGGCACTCGGGCCCTAGTGACAAGCATTAAGCATAGCAAAGTCATAGCAACATCAATTTCAGAACATAGTGGATACTAGGGATCAAACCCTAACAAAACTACCTGGATTACATGATAGTTCTCATCCAACCTATCACCGTCCAGCAAGCCTATGATGAAATTACTCACGCACGGCGGTGAGCATCATGAAATTGGTGATGGAGGATGGTTGATGATGACGATGGCGACGGATTCCCCTCTCCGGAGCCCCGAACGGACTCCAGATCAGCCCTCCCAAGAGGTTTTAGGGCTTGGCGGCGGCTCCGTATCGTAAAACGCGATGAATTCTTCTCTTTATTTTTTTCGCCCCGAAAGCAAATATATAGAGTTGGAGTTGAGGTCGGAGGAGCTCTAGGGGGCCCATGAGGTAGGGGGCGTGCCCTAGGGGACAGGCGCGCCCCCACCCTCATGGAGAGGTGATGGGCCCCCTGGTCTTCATCTTTTGCAAGGATTTTTTATTATTTCTGAATAGATGTTCCGTGAAGTTTCAGGTCATTCCGAGAACTTTTGTTTCTGCACATAAATAACACCATAGCAATTCTGCTGAAAATAGCGTCAGTCCGGGTTAGTTTCATTCAAATCATGCAACTTAGAGTCCAAAATAAGGGCAAAAGTGTTTGGGAAAGTAGATACGACGGAGACGTATCAACTCCCCCAAGCTTAAACCTTTGCTTGTCCTCAAGCAATTCAGTTGATAAACTGAAAGAGATAAAGAAAAAAATTTACAAACTCTGTTTGCTCTTGTTGTTGTAAATATGTAAAGCCAGCATTCAAGTTTTCAACAAAGATTATGACTAACCACATTCACAATAACGCTTAGGTCTCAAGTCTACTCATATCAATGGCATAATCAACTAGCAAGCAATAATAATAAATCTCGGATGACAACACTTTCTCAAAACAATCATAATATAATATAATAAGATGGTATCTCGCTAGCCCTTTTTGAGACCGCAAAACATAAATGCAGAGAACCTTTAAAGATCAAGGACTGACTAGACATTGTAATTCATGGTAAAAGAGATCCAGTCAAGTCATACTCAATGTAAACTAACAATAATGAATGCAAATGACAGTGGTGCTCTCCAACTGGTACTTTTTAATAAGAAGATGATGACTCAACATGAAAGTAAAAATAGATAGGCCCTTCGCAGAGGGAAGCAGGGATTTGTAGAGGTGCCAGAGCTCGGTTTTGAAATAGAGATGAATAATATTTGAGCGGTATACTTTCATTGTCAACATAACAACTAAGAGATGGCAATATCTTCCATGCTACACACATTATAGGCGGTTCCCAAACAGAATGGTAAAGTTTATACTCCCCCTCCACCAACAAGCATCAATCCATGGCTTGCTCGAAACAACGAGTGCCTCCAACTAACAACAGTCCCAGGGGGAGTTTTTTTGCAATTATTTTGATTTAGTTTGCATAAAGCATGGGACTGGGCATCCCGGTGACCAGCCATTTTCTCGTGAGTGAGGAGCGGAGTCCACTCCTCTTGAGAATAACCCGCCTAACATGGAAGATACGGACCGGCCTAGTTGATACATGAGCTATTCGAGCATACAAAACGGGATATTTATTTGAAGGTTTAGAGTTTGGCACATACAAATTTACTTGGAATGGCAGGTAGATACCGTATATAGGTAGGTATGGTGGACTCATATGGAATAACTTTGGGGTTTATGGAGTTGGATGCACAAGCAGTATTCCCGCTTAGTACAGGTGAAGGCTAGCAAAAGACTGGGAAGCGACCGGCTAGAGAGCAACAACAGTCATGAACATGCATTAAAATTAATCAACACCGAATGCAAGCATGAGTAGGACATAATCCACCATGGACATAAATATCATGAAGGCTATGTTGATTTTGTTTCAACTACATGCGTGAGCATGCGCCAAGTCAAGTCACTTAAATCATTCAGAGGAGGATACCACCCTATCATACCACATCACAACCATTTTAATAGCATGTTGCACGCAAGGTAAACCATTATAAGCTCCTAGCTAATCAAGTATGAAACAAGAAACTATGATCTTTAGTTGTCATTGAAAACATGTTTATTCATAATAGGCCGAATCAGGAACGATGAACTAATCATATTTACAAAAACAAGAGAGGTCGAGTTCATACTAGCTTTTCTCATCTCAGTCAGTCCATCATATATCGTCATAATTGCCTTTCACTTGCACGACCGAACGATGTGAATAATAATAGTGCACGTGCATTGGACTGCGCTGGAATCTGCAAGCATTCAATTCAAGAGAGAAGACAAGGTGATATGGACTCTTTTGTCAGTTCAACAATAATGCATATAAGAGCCACTTCAACAATTTAATCATGGTCTTCTCTCCTATCAACCCCCAAAGAAAAGAAAAGAAATAAAACTATTTACGCGGGAAAGCTCCTAACAAACAAAAGAAGAACATGAAATCTTTTTAGCTTTTCTTTTTAATTACTACTACAAGCATGGAAAGTAAACTAATTAAAAACTACAACCAATTTTTTTGGTATTTCCTAAGGTTTTATTAAACACACAAGAAGAAAGCATAAAAAGGAAAATAAACTAGCATGGATGATACAATGAAAAAGTACGAGCACCGACATCTAGCAATGAGTGTATGAACATAAATGTAATGTCGGTGAGAAATGCGTACTCCCCCAAGGTTAGGCTTTTGGCCTAAGTTGGTCTATGGCCACGGTTGGCCTGACGGATATCCATAATAATAATTGGAGTCGTACTGTGATGAAGAAGACTCTGATTGCCACTGGTTGGCAATCATCTCTGGATCCCAATGGTAATTAGACTGTCGTGGAGGATCAACTTGTGGTTCTGACTCTGGCTCTGTGGCTGATGTAGGGTTCCGGTAGGCGTGAATAGCCTCTAACGGAACAACGTACTAGCCTGAAGATAAATCAAACAAGGAAGGAGCAGGCACGGTAAGTCTCAGGATGATGTTTATGAAAGAACAATTTGTATTTAAGCTTCCCTTCCCTATTCTTAACAATAAAATCGCGTGCCACCATACTCTTATAATCTAAATAAACACGAGGCAACAATTTTTCTTCCTTCTCATAATGCCTAATAGGTATGTTAAAATGTGCAGCTAGGCGTGAAGCATAGATTCCTCCAAAGATGGGGCCCTTTGTACGGTTCAGACTTAACCGTTTAGCAATAATACCACCATACTAACAGAGTTATCACCAAATAAACCGTGGAACAAAATAATAATATCAGGAACACTAAGGTTTCCATAGTTTCCGCGACCAATTAAGCAACGACTAGCAAATATTGCAAAGTAGTGTAAAACAGGAGAATGTATGCTAGTGATTCGTGCATCAGAAACCTTCCTCGTTTCCCCTACAGTGATGGTATCAATAAACCCATCCACATCGTCGCGATGTGGTTCCTCTGTCGTGCCCTCAAAAGGGACCAAACAAACCCGACAAAAATCATAAAGTGACATCTCCTTATGCTCATCATATAAATAAAACTCCACCATAGGTGGTGAGCTCCTAGAATGGAAATGAAAGTTTTGCACAAAGATATTTGTGAGTAACAGATACTGGTCGCGTTGGTCGTGGAGGAAAGCGGTGAGGCCTGCATTCTTAGCCAATTCATAAAAATCTTCATAAATCCCGGCTGCTCTCAAGAAATCATCGGAAGGCCATTCACACGACCGAACCTCCGCGGTGCGAGGCAGATTATATTTGGGCTTCTGTGCCTTTTCCTTCGAGCTTCGGCTCGATGAGCCCCTCAAAAATCTCTTCATTATTTTCTGAAAAATTCTGAAATTTTTAGTAACTTCAAAATAAAAGTGAACAAAGCTCAATAATATTGATAGCAACTACTCCTACAAGTGCCTAGATCCTATATCATGCATCAAAACTACATTTGACCATATAAATTTGACATGCAAGCTCAAGAACAGGGTCACCTAAGTAGCACAAATTTGCAATGAATAAAGCACTAGAACAAAAAACTAATTGGACCAATGAAGGAGTCACATACCAAGGAACAATTCCCCCAAGCAGTTTTGTGAGAGGTGCTTTGAGCAAGGAGATCGAAAATGGCAGCAAAATGATCTTGGACTCGGGTTTGAGTTGGATATTCATGTTTGTGGGAGGAAGAAGGAGTGTGTGGGTGGGTGCAGGAATAAGTGGAGGAGGGCCACCCTGGGCCCACGAGGCAGGGGCGCGCCCCTGATCCTCGTGGCCAGGTGCCAGCTCCTCCTGATGTGTTCTCGGTGCCAAATATTCTCAAATATTTCAGAAAAAATCATATTTAAATTTCAGGGCATTTGGAGAACTTTTATTTTCGGGGTATTTTTATATTGCATGGATAAATCAGATAACAGACAGAAAATACTATTTTTATTTTATTTAATATAAATAACAGAAAGTAAGAAGAGGGTACAGAAGGTTGTGCCTTCTAGTTTCATCCATCTCATGCTCATCAAAAGGAATCCACTAACAAGGTTGATCAAGTCTTGTTAACGAACTCATTCTGAATAACATGGAACTGGAGAAATTTCGAATAACACTATTTTACCTCAACGGGGATATGCACATCCCCAATAATAAGAATATCATATTTCTTCTTGATAGTAGGAAGAGGAAATTCAAAACCTCCAAATATAATCGATGGAATTTTTCCAATAGAGTTGATACTATGAACTTGAGGTTGTTTCCTCGGAAAGTGTACCGTATGCTCATTACCATTAACATGAAAATTGACATTGCCTTTAGTGCAATCAATAATAGCCCCTGCAGTATTCAAAAAGGGTCTTCCAAGAATAATAGACATACTATCGTCCTCGGGAATATCAAGAATAACAAAGTCCGTTAAAATAGTAACGTTTGCAACTACAACATGCACATCCTCACAAATACCGACAGGTATAGCAGTTGATTTATCAGCCATTTGCAAAGATATTTCAGTAGGTGTCAACTTATTCAAATCAAGTCTACGATATAAAGAGAGAGGCATAACACTAACACCGGCTCCAAGATTACATAAAGCAGTTTTAACATAGTTTCTTTTAATGGAGCATGGTATCGTTGGTACACCGGGATCTCCAAATTTCTTTGGTATTCCACCCTTAAAAGTATAATTAGCAAGCATGGTGAAAATTTCAGCTTCCAGTATCTTTCTTTTATTTGTAACAATATCTTTCATATACTTAGCATAAGGATTCATTTTGAGCATATCAGTTAATAGCATACGCAAAAACATAGGTCTAATCAATTCAGCAAAGCGCTCAAAATCCTCATTATCTTTTTCTTGGATGGTTTGGGAGGAAAAGGCATGGGTTTCTGAACCCATGGTTCTCTTTCTTTACCATGTTTCCTAGCAACAAAGTCTTTCTTATCATAACATTGATTTTTGATTGTGGGTTATCAAGATCAACAGCAGGTTCAATTTCTATATCATTATCATTACTAGGTTGAGCATCATCATGAATATTATCATTAACATTATCACTAGTTTTAGGTTCATTACCAGATTGTGTTTCAGCATCAGAGATAGAAATATCATTTGGATTCTTAGGTGGTTGAGCAATAGGTTCACTAGAAGCATGCAAAGTCCTATCATTTTTTCTTTTTCTTCCTTTTAGAAGGACTAGGTGCATCTATATTATTTCTCTGAGAATGTTGCTCAATTCTCTTAGGATGGCCTTCAGGATGCAAAGGTTACTGAGTCATTTTACCACCTCTAGTCACAACTCTAACAGCATTATCATTATCCTTACTATTCAATTCATTAAGCAAATCATTTTGAGCCTTAAGTACTTGTTCTACTTGAGTGGTAACCATAGAAGCATGTTTACTAATAAGTTTAAGTTCACCTTTAACATTAGCCATATGATCACCCAAGTGTTCGAGCATATTTGAATTGTATTTCAATTGTCTACCAAAATAAGCATTGAAGTCTTCTTGCTTAACCATAAATTTATCAAACTCATCTAAGCATGGGCTAGCAAACTTAGTAAATGGGATTTCAGCTTTATCATATTTATAGAGAGAATTTACCTTTACTACATGTGTCGGGTTATCAAGACCATGTACTTCTTCAATAGGTAATGGATTAAGATCATATATTTCTTCAGTGGGCGGTAAATTAAGACCGTGTATTTCTTCAATAGGAGGTAAATTCTTAACATCTTCAGCTTTAATACCTTTTTCTTTCATAGATTTCTTTGTCGCTTGCATATCTTCAGGACTGAGAAATAGAACACCTCTTTTCTTCGGGGTTGGTTTAGGAATAGGCTCAGGAAGTGTCCAATTATTTTCATTAGTAAACATATTATTTAATAGATTTCAGCTTCATCCGGTGTTCTTTCCCTGAAAACAGAACCATCACAACTATCCAGGTAATCTTTGGAAGCATCGGTTAGTCCATTATAAAAGATATCAAGTATTTCATTTTTCTTAAGAGGATGATCAGGCAAAGCATTAAGTAACTTGAGAAGCCTCCCCCAAGCTTGTGGGAGACTCTCTTCTTCAATTTGCACAAAATTATATATATCCCTTAAGGCAGCTTGTTTCTTATGAGCAGGGAAATATTTAGCAGAGAAGTAATAAATCATATCCTGGGGACTACGCGCACAACCAGGATCAAGAGAATTAAACCATATCTTAGCATCACCCTTTAATGAGAATGGAAATATTTTAAGGATATAAAAGTAACGAGTTCTCCCATCATTAGTGAACAGGGTGGCTATATCATTTAATTTAGTAAGATGTGCCACAACAGTTTCAGATTCATAGCCATGAAAAGGATCAGATTCAACCAAAGTAATTATATCAGGATCAACAGAGAATTCATAATCCTTATCAGTAACAAAGATAGGTGAAGTAGCAAATGCAGGGTCGGGTTTCATCCTGGCATTTAGAGATTGCTTATTCCATTTAGCTAATAACCTCTTAAGTTGATAACTATGTTTGCAAGCTAAAATAGCTAAAGAAGCTTCTTTATCAAAAACATAACCCTTGGGAATAACGGGCAAGTCTTCATCATCACTTTCATCAATATTATCAGATTCAATATTTTTATTCTCTCTAACCCTAGCAAGTTGTTCATCAAGAAATTCACCAAGTGGCACGGTAGTATCAAGCATAGAAGTAGTTTCATCATAAGTATCATGAATAGCAGAAGTGCCATCATCAATAACATGTGACATATCAGAACGAATAGCAGAACCAGGTTTAGGTGTCGCAAGCTTACTCAAAACAGAGGTGAATCAAGTGCGGAGCTAGATGTCAGTTCCTTACCTCCCCTCGTAGTTGAGGGATAAATATTGGTTTTTGGATCTCTCAAGTTCTTCATAATGATAAGAAGATATAAATTCCAAGTGACTCAAAGAATAGAGCTATGTTCCCTGGCAACGGCGCCAGAAAATATTCTTGATAACCCACAAGTATAGGGGATCGCAACAGTTTTCGAGGGTACAGTATTGAACCCAAATTTATTGATTCGACACAAGGGGAGCCAAAGAATATTCTCAAGTATTAGCAGCTGAGTTGTCAACTCAACCACACCTAGAAACTTAATATCTGCAGCAAAGTATTTAGTAGCAAAGTAATATGATAGTAGTGGTAATGGTAGCAAAAGGTAACAGTAGCAAAAGTAATGTTTTTGGTATTTTGTAGTGATGATAGCAATAGCAACGGAAAAGTAATAAGCGAAGAACAATATATGGAAAGCTCGTAGGCATTGGATCGGTGATGGAGAATTATGCCGGATGCGGTTCATCATGTAACAATCATAACATAGGGTGACCCAGAACTAGCTCCAATTCATCAATGTAATGTAGGCATGTATTCCGAATATAGTCATACGTGCTTATGGAAAAGAACTTGCATGACATCTTTTGTCCTACCCTCCCGTGGCAGCGGGGTCCTAATGGAAACTAAGGGATATTAAGGCCTCCTTTTAATAGAGTACCGGAACAAAGCATTAGCACATAGTGAATACATGAACTCCTCAAACTATGGTCATCACCGGTAAGTATCCCGATTATTGTCACTTCGGGGTTAACAGATCATAACACATAATAGGTGACTATAAACTTGCAAGATAGGATCAAGAACTCTCATATATTGATGAAAACATAATAGTTCAGATCTGAAATCATGGCACTCGGGCCCTAGTGACAAGCATTAAGCATAGCAAAGTCATAGCAACATCAATCTCAGAACATAGTGGATACTAGGGATCAAACCCTAACAAAACTAACTCGATTACATGATAGATCTCATCCAAACCATCACCGTCCAGCAAGCCTACGATGGAATTACTCACACACGGTGGTGAGCATCATGAAATTGGTGATGGAGGATTGTTGATGATGATGGTGACGGATTCCCCTCTCCGGAGCCCCGAACGGACTCCAGATCAGCCCTCCCGAGAGGTTTTAGGGCTTGGCGGCGGCTCCGTATCGTAAAACGCGATGAATTCTTCTCTCTGATTTTTTTCTCCCCAAAAGCAAATATATAGAGTTGGAGTTGAGGTCGGAGGAGCTCTAGGGGGCCCATGAGGTAGGGGACGCGCCCTAGGGGGCATGCGCGCCCCCCACCCTCGTGGACAGGTGGTGGCCCCCCTGGTCTTCATCTTTTGCAAGGATTTTTTATTATTTCTGAATAGATGTTCCGTGAAGTTTCAGGTCATTCCGAGAACTTTTATTTCTGCACATAAATAACACCATAGCAATTCTGCTGAAAACAGCGTCAGTCCGGGTTAGTTCCATTCAAATCATTCAAGTTAGAGTCCAAAACAAGGGCAAAAGTGTTTGGAAAAGTAGATACGTCGGAGACGTATCAAGCGCCTCGTCAAGCACGCAAAGAGCCTTACCGCCGCCGTGACCGTGACACACGCCGTCTCAGAGGTGAGGAATTAGGAGATCTACGAGGAGAACCACCGCTTCGAGAGGGGTCATCTGGAGCGGTAGAGGGCGTTCAAGGTGAGCGTCGTTGAAGCTGCAGCAGGGGCAGACACCGTATTGCAGTTGTCCAGCTCGTCGGTAGGCTCCTCCTCCTCTGCCTCTTACTAAGCGCGATCGGCAGAGGAGAGGCAGCCGGAAGAGTACAAGCCCCTCCGTAGTAGTAGTATTTAGGGGCTATTTTGTTCAGTTCATCTGACTATAGATGTGGTGGAACTGTACAACGTACTTAAAATTAGCTAGTATATATAGTTCAACTTGCTATTTCAGTACGTGGTTGGCAACAATTGGAAAAAAGTTTGGTCGGTTCAGCTGTCGAGTTGACTGTTTGTATAAATTAAGAACGACTGCTTAATCTATGAATGAAATATATGCTTAATTACTGAATTTTAGTTGGCGGCGGCGCCCGGGCAGCTTCCTCCAGACGGAGGAGGGGAGGGATGGGAGGGGGAGTGACCGGCGGCTTCCTCCAGCAACGGCGGAGGAGAGGTGTGGGAAGGGGAATGACCGGCGGCAAAGGTTTGGGCTCCTCGGCCGCCCGCGCGGGGGGCGGCGAAGAGGAGAGGAAGGGAGGAAGCAGCGGGCGGCGGCGGCGCTCTCACGCGACGGAGCTCATAATTTGCGCTTACGTCATACTCGATGAAATTCATAATCTGTAACGCCCTCGATGCGGCTATATCTCCCACGTGTCGAAGCACGACTTAGAGGCATAACCGCATTGAAAGCAATGTCGCAAGTGAGGTAATCTTCACACAACCCATGTAATACATAAGGGAAAAAGATACATAGTTGGCTTACAATCGCCACTTCACACAATACATGAATAAAGCATTACATCATCCAAATACACTCAAGGTCCGACTACGGAACCAAAATAAAAGAAGACTACCCCAAATGCTATCCAGATCCCCGGTCAACCCCAACTGGGCTCCGCTACTGATCAACTAGAACGAAACAACACAAAGGACAAGATCTTCAAAGAGCTCCTCCTTGAGCTTGGTTGCGTCATCTGCACAGTAACCTCGGAACCTGCAAGCTGGTTTGGAAGTATCTGTGAGTCAACGGGACTCAGCAATCTCACACCCTCGCGATCAAGACTATTTAAGCTTATAGGTAGGGTAAAAGGTATGAGGTGGAGCTGCAGCAAGCGACTAGCATATATGGTGGCTAACATACGCAAAAGAGAGCGAGAAGAGAAGGCAAAAGCACGGTCGAGAAACTATGATCAAGAAGTGATCCTAAAACAACCTACGTCAAGCATAACTCCAACACCGTGTTCACTTCCCAGACTCCGCCGAGAAGAGACCATCACGGTTACACACGCGGTTGATGTATTTTAATTAAGGTCAACTTCAGGTTTTCTACAACCGGAAATCAACAAATTCCCATCTGCCCATAACCGCGGGCATGACTTTCGAAAGTTCAAATCCCTGCAGGGGTGTCCCAACTAGCCCATCACAAGCTCTCACGGTCAACGAAGGATATTCCTTGTCCCAAGACAATCCGGTCAGACTCGGCATCCCGGTTACAAGACATCCTCGACAATGGTAAAACAAGTCCAGCAAGACCACCCAGATGTGCCGACAAATCCCGATAGGAGCTGCACATATCTCGTTCTCAGGGCACACCGGATGAGCAAGACGTCGGGTGGGCCAGCCCAGAGTTGCCCCTGGTAGCTCCGGACATCGCTCGGTTGGACCAACACTTAGAAAAGCACTGACCCCGGGGGGTTAAAAAATAAAGATTACCCTTGGGCTGGCCTAACCCAAGGGAAAAGAGGCTAGGTGGCGAATGGTAAAACCAATGTTGGGCCTTGCTGGAGGAGTTTTATTCAAGGCGAACTGTCAAGGGGTTCCCATTATGACCCAACTGTGTAAGGAACGCAAAATCCGGGAACATAACACCGATATGACGAAAACTATGGCGGCAAGAGTGGAACAAAACACTAGGCATAAGGCCGAGCCTTCCACCCTTTACCAAGTATATAGATGCATTAATTAAATAAGAGATATTGTGATATCCTAACAAATATCCATGTTCCAAACATGGAACAAGCTCCAATCTTCACCTGCAACTAACAACGCTATAAGAAGGGCTGAGCAAAGCGGTAACATAGACAAACAACGGTTTGCTAGGACAAGGTGGGTTAGAGGCTTGGCTTAACAATATGGGAGGCATGATAAACAAGTGGTAGGTATCGCAGCATAGGCATAGCAAAAGAGCGAGCAACTAGCAAGCAAAGATAGAAGTGATTTCGAGGGTATGGTCATCTTGCCTGAAATCCCACAAGGAAGAAGAACGAGTCCATGAAGAAGACAAACGGACGTAGTCGAACGGGTCCTCACAAAAGCGACATTATCGGAACCAACCCGAAGAAGCAACACCGGAAAGAAGCACACAACATAGTAAACAACCAACACAGGAACATGGTATGATATGCGAGATGCGGTATGTGATGCATATGCATGATTTGGAAAGGAATGATTGAACCTGGCCACAACATGGAAATCCAAGAGTGCCACTAGAAAGGGGAGTTGATTTCGGTTGAAATCGATATAAAGATCACCGGAATCGGATGCACGGTCTGAAAATGGCAAGCAAAACAAGCATGGCACCGGTCTGCGATAAACAGCAAGTAGCCATCTAAATGCATCAAGATAAATATGCTATAGCACTCAAACATGGCAACAAAATAAATGGCAGTGATCCACTCATGATGCTTGACAAAAGATGAACACTGAGCTACGGCTAATTCATCCATTAACAGGTTCAAACAAGCATGGCAAAAATGCAAAAGATAACAGGTTTCAGACTTAGTGGAATTAACAGCATGTCAGGAATTTATCATCAGGAAGCAATGTTTAGAGCATGATAACTACATGCTACAGGAACATATCAGAGCAAAGCAAGGCATGGCATGAAGCTACTCAAAGCAATTAACAAAAGTCCCTTAGTGACCTTGAGCCAAAAGGGATCAGAAAATACAATTGCAAGCATGTTAACATAGCAAAAACATAAACAGATTTAGACTCGTTGAAAAACTGGAGCATGCAAAACAACTTAACAAGTAGGCACGTTTGCGAGCTCAATGCACTCACTACAAATCATTGCATGATAATCTAAGCATACACCCATCAAGAATACATGGCATAGAAACTAGACATGGCAAGAACAACAACATAGCATGCACGGATCAATAGCAACATCCTCGGCAAAATCGCTAAACATGTCAACAATCTGCCAGGAACATTTTATAGCAAAAGTAGAGCTCGATTGACTCAAGCTAGGGTGCTCCATAAATGCAAACAAAGACATGGATGGATAGAGCACCACAATATTAACAAAACATCCTTACTGATCATCCTCAAAAGAGGCACGGATCACTAGGAAACAACATGAACATATGGCATAACAACAAAAACAGGACAAGGACTCAGTGAAATTCTAAGTCCCTGAAATCAGCATCATTGAGTAAGCTATTTTGCATGCTTGTGCTAGTCACCACAAAGATCATAAAAATACATGGCATACACCCCTGTAAAGATGGCATGGCATATAACAAAACATATGTAGAGCTCAGGGTCATAGCATGCACACATTAATCATGGCAAAAATGACAAAAGGCCATTTGCTGAAACAGATCTGACATATTCATCACATAGCCCTCTTCCAACAGCATTTCGGGCATCAAGATGAGCTCAAATGACAATGATGCAATGCGACGAAATGATGTACTCGTCGAGACGAACATTTTGATATGCTACACATCCAAAACGGAGCCACAGATGATGAGTTATGATGTGATGAAATATGTATAAAATTACTGGAATCTTGGGACTTAGAAGAATTTCAACCTCTCGGGGAAAGTCAACGGGACGGAGGGATCCGGGACGACGAGATCCAGATCGGGCGAGGATGCGTTTGGTTGGGGGTGCTGGTGGATCTCATCCACCTAGCGACCCGATCCGGTCGGAATTGGATCTCCGACGAGCTTCACGAGCTCCGGCGAGCGGTGCCGACTCCGGCGAGGCACGGTGGAGCTCCGGCGGCTTGGCAGCGGCCGGGAGCCGGAATAGGACGGTGGTGAGGCAAGCTCAACGCGGCGGGGCGGCGGAGCCGCGCCGGCGGGAAGGGGCGATGGCGCCGGACGACGGCCATGGCCGGCGAAGGCGGCGGAGTGCAGCGCAGCGAGGAGGTGGCGGCGCCGGCGATGGTCGGCAGCGGAGCACGGCGTTTCCGGTGAGAGGCGAGTGCGGGCACGCGCCTGTGGGCGACAGCGGCGGCGACCGGGCCCGCGCGAGCCGGATCTGGGCCCCGCGGGCCGCGCGGTGGGGGGAGGCGGCGGCGACACATGGCGGCGCACGAGTGGAGGAGGGGGGGCGGCGGTGCTGAGGTGGCGGCTCCCGATTGGCTGGAGCGACGTGGCGGCGGCGGACACGTCCAGCGGCAGGACGGACATGTCCGGCAGCATGCGGGGGGAAATCTTAGGGTTCATCTGCGCGAATTTTTAGGGAGGGGATCACATATATATAGGTAGAGGTAGCTAGGAGAGTCCAAATGAGGTGCGGTTTTCGGCCACGCGATCATGATCGAACGACCGAGATGATGGAGAGGTCTTAGGTGGGTTTTGGGCCACTTTGGAAGGGTGTTGGGCTGCAACACACACGAGGCCTTTTCGGTTCCTCGGTTAACCGTTGGAGTATCAAACAAAGTCCAAATGGTACGAAACTTGACAGGCGGTCTACCGGTAGTAAACCAAGGCCGCATGACAAGTCTTGGTCCAATCCGAAAATGTTTAACACCCGCACACGAAAAGAGGTAGAAAGGGACAGCGGGTGACGTAGGAGCGCCGGATTGCAAAACGGACAACGGGGAAAATGCTCGGATGCAAGAGACGAACATGTATGCAAATGCAATGCACATGATGACATGATATGAGATGCATGACACGCAAGCAATGACATGGCAACAACAGCGAATAACTGGAAGACACCAGGCACATCGGTCTCGGGGCGTTACAACACTCCACCACTACGAGAGGATCCCGTCCCGAGATCTAGAATGGCAGGGAAAGCGGAAGAGAAAGAGAAGAGGTAAAACTAAGTTGCTTCTTTGACAAATGAGTGAGACCAAAGAACCTTGAAAAGGTTAAGCCATTTCGAGAAAAGAATACAACGGAGATGACAAAGTTAAAAGCACTCCGTTAGCAAAGAGGAACAAGGAAGAACAACTTTGGGCAGCACTCCGGTTGAGGAGGGACGCAAGACTTTATAAGATGAAAAGAACTAGAAGAGATGACACAACACTCCGGTTAGATGGATAAGCATAGGAAATAACATGATCTTGACAAAACAAGAAGATGGAAGAAAATAGCAACATCACAATGCCTCCGGAAGAAAAGAGAGAATGTAATGGAATGAACGGAGGAGAAAAAACAATATATTTTATCTCGAATGAGCTTGAAAGCATCTTAGGAGAAAGGGTCGAACGTAATTGTTGGAAAACCAACAACAAAAAGATTAAGCTTGTAGTGGGCTTATGGAGAACATCTCAAAACTACGAGGTGAAATTCTGCCACTAACGGAAATGATAGATTGGATTGATATGAACAAGGAACGAGAAACTTATTTCACCGGAAGGATAAAAGAAGAACTTGGGTCATTTATAAGCACCATAGATAGCAGCAATCCTTAGGAAAAGCTTTAGGTGAAAGAGAGACAGAGTACGCAGCGGAATACTAATCCACATCGTAATTGATTTGACGACTAACAAAATCGTCAAACCCTTAATCGGCTCTGGTGCCAATGTAAGAAATATACGCACGCGGTCTAACCCCTATTCCTCGATCCTTTTCCGTGGTTCCACTCACAATGATCTATTGAGGCTAGAGGTTAGGGACCTTTATATAGTGCTATTCTAGTTAATTTCAAACTGTATAAACTGCAGACAAATGTCCAGATAAAATCTGTTTAAACAAAGACTCCAGGTTAACTTAACCAACCACGATCATTAGTAAGCAGCAAGGAGTTTCATCTGCAAACTATCCCATAAGCACGTACGTGTGAGTCGCACGCTGAATTTGAATTTTCAAATTCACAGGCTTTACCAATTCATGGAGCCAATCCCATGAACAACCTGGCATTCCATAATATGATGTGCCCGGGAAAAAATACATATAGTATAATAAATATTCCAGCATTAATAAATATTGTTTCCAGCATATATGTACCGGCTTCCATGAACTATATTCCATTCATGTATTCCAAGCACTATTCAAGTGCATCTGTATATTCCATATCGAGGTAAACATATTCCAGGAACTATGTAGTATATAAAAATGTTGCAAGCCACACAAAGTATTTCCTACATCTCCCACTTGGCTAAAACATTCTAATTCCAGAAACGAAGACCCATGTTGCAAACATGTTTACAAAATACTTCCTGACTAAGAGGTTTAGTCAGTGGATCAGCAACCATGTCCACACTAGGTAAATAATCTAAACGAACTGTCCTTAATCTATTAACGACGCCACGAATGTAATGATATCTTCCCTCAATATGTTTGGTTTTGCTATGAAACTTTGGATCCTTTGAGACCTTGATTGCCGCCTGGTTATCACAGAAAAGAGTAATAGGATATGAAGCGCTTTCCACCACCACGAGAGACGCAAGAAACTCCTTTAACCACACACCTTCTTTCATAGCTTCCGACGTAGCAATATATTCAGCCTCCATAGATGAAAGTGCTACAGAATCTTGCTTCTTGCTACTCTAGGAAATAGCTCCTCCTGCTAGTGTAAACAGATAACCAGAAGTTGACTTCCGGTCATCAAGATCCCCTTGCCAATCAGCATCAGTAAACCCCTGCAGCTAAAGACCGTGTCCATTAAAACACAAAAGATAGTCCATAGTTCCTTTGACATAACGCAAAGTGTTCCTAATCTGTTTCCAATGCTCAGGTCCAGGGTTTACTTGATATCTACTCAACAAACCCACAACATGGCATATATCAGGTCTTGTAAATAGCATAGCATACATTAAAGAACCCAATGCAGATGAATAAGGAATATTGCTCATTTGTTTCTTTTCCTCAGGAGTTTTAGCACACATTTCCTCACTAAGTTTAGTTCCCCTAAGAATAGGTACTTTAACAGGCTTGCAATTTTCCATAGAGAATCTCTGAAGTACATTATTGAGATATGCCTTTTGAGACAAACCCAACATTCTGTTCCTTCTATCTCTACGTATTTCCACTCCCAGAACATAGGAAGCTTCCCCCATATCCTTCATGTCAAATTTAGAGGATAACCAGGTTTTAACTTCCATCAGTGTAGATTTATCATTTGAAGCAATGAGAATATCATCAACATAAAGCGATAACAATACAAATTTATTTCCCATTATCTTAAAATAGATACAATGGTCACCTTCCGTCATTGAAAAACCATATGACGTGATTGCATTATCGAAAAGAATATACCACTGACGTGAGGCTTGTTTAAGACCATATATGGACCTGTTTAATTTACAGACCTTCCCTTCATTCCCCCTTTCCACAAAACCTTCAGGTTGGTTCATGTATATTTCTTCTTCAAACATTCCATTTAAGAATGCTGTTTTAACATCCATCTGATGCAATTCCAGATCATAATAAGCGGTTAACGCACTAATGATCCGTATAGAGGTAAATTTAGCAACGGGAGAAAAGGTTTCTATAATATCAACTCCTTCCATTTGTGTAAATCCTTTAGCAACAAGCCTTGCTTTATATTTATCCACTTGACCAGTCGCATTCAGTTTCCTTTTAAAGATCCATTTAGAACCAATAGACTTTCGATTGTTTGGTAATTCAACTAATTCCCAAACATTATTTTTCCTCATAGAGTTTAATTCTTCCTGCATGGCTTCCATCCAAAGATTTGATTCAGGACTTGCCAATGCAGCTTTGAATGATTTTGGTTCTTCCTCTAAGTTCTGAATTTTAGAGTGCACTTCCCCCAGAAAAACAAAATACTCATCTAAATATGCAGGTGGTTGTGTATTCCTCCCACTTCTCCTAGGCATGCTATTCAAAATAGAGTTAGTAGATTGGCTAGCATCATTATTTTCCTGAACTAGAGGTCTAGTTTCAGGTAAAGATATATCTTCAGGTTCTACTAATAATTCCACCCTAGCTCGTTTAGCACGGCGAGGTGTATAAAAACTGCATCTCCACTTTCAATCAATTTCTTTCTTTGAGGATCCCAAAAACGGTAACCATTAAAACCTGATGCATAACCAATAAAAATTCCTGGGGTACTTTTAGATTGTAGTTTGGTGCGCAACTGGTTAGGTATCCTTATTTGAGCATTACACTCCCAAACCGCCAAATGGCGAAGTGAGGACTTCCTTCCCTTCCAAAGCTCATAGAGTGTTACTGTTACAGCTTTAGAAGGTGAGTGATTCAATAAATATACAGCAGTGTGAAGTGCCTCTCCCCAAAAAGACAATGGCAAGTCAGGATAAGCCATCATAGACCTAACCATATCCATTAAAGTCCTATTCCTTCTTTCCGCCACTCCATTCTGTTGTGGAGTATATGGCAAGGTATAGTGATGAATAATGCCATGGTCTTTGTAGAAATCATCTAGTATTCCTGACGTGTATTCACCACCACGGTCAGTTCTAAGTATTTTAATTTTCTTGTTTAGCTGATTTTCCACTTCCGCTTTGAACACTTTAAAAGCATCAAATCCTTCCGATTTGTGTTTAAGCAAATACACATAACCGTATCTTGAATAGTCATCTATGAAAGTGATAAAGTAGATTTTCTGCCCTCCCAAAGTGGGTGTGGAAAATTCCCCACAAATGTCAGAGTGAATAATGGCAAGCTGTTCTGTTGATCTATTTGCTTTGGGAAAAGGCAACCTTGTCATTTTACCCATAATACATGCTTCACAAATACCATAATCCTCCCACTTAAAGTTCAAAATTCCAGAACTAATAAGTCTCTTAATCCTGTTCTTAGATATATGTCCAAGACGCAAATGCCACAAGTAAGATTCTAAACAATTATTCTGTCCATTTATATTCCTCACAACGGAGTTATCTTCGCCTACTAAGCAATTATTTTCCATGATGTCATTTAGAAAATAGAGACCATCATGTCTATCGCCTCAATGTACTAATCTTCCATTTAAGATAATCTTCACCTTCCCATCGGCAAAGAGAATTTTATATCCAATTGACTCTAGCTTGGACACCGAAACAAGGTTCCTTCTCATATTGGGTGAATAAAGTGCATTTTCCAACACTAAGTTTCCTCCATCAGGGAGTTTAAGCACATAGTTTCCAATTCCTAGTATGTCTGCTTTAGCTTGAGTTCCTAAATAGACATGTCTTGTTCCTTTTGGAATTGTTTTGAGTGTGGCAAAAGAGCTAAGTTCTCTAGCTATGTGTGAAGTTGCACCAGAATCTACTACCCAACTATTCTGAAAAGTAGTAGTAAATAAGGATTCAGTGCAAACATAAACATCAGTAATACCTTCAGGGGATTGATTCCCCTTGCGGCTGTCATCCTTGTGAAAATTATTCCTTTCGTTGTTTGGCTTCCTCTTCTTGGTGCATTCTGACCTGAAGTGGCCCATATTATCACAATTATGGCACTTGTAGTTCCTCTTATCAGTTATGTGAAAAGAGTTGTCGTTGCAGCTTTGCCCCCTGTCCCTCCTGTCATCTCTGTAGTTTCTTTGATCCCTATCACGTTTGTAATTGATCTTGTCTCTTAGGTCTGGTCCTCCTCTCTTATTCCAGTTCCTCTGATTCCCACTATTCTTGTACTCACCAAGGTGAAGTTTTGGCTGATAAGAAGCTTTATCTTTGCCTGAGTTGAGCCTGCGGTCCTCCTCCATTAGCAAGTGTTGCCTTAGGTTCCTCATATTGAGTGTGCGCTCTGAATGACAAAAAGAAATCTTGATTTGTTCCCATGATGGTGGTAAAGAGTTCAGGACAACCATGACTTGGACTTCCTCCTGGAACGGATAACCAGCAGTTTTTAACTCTTCCGCCAAGACACAGATCTTATTGAAGTGTTCACTGACTGTTTTATCACCCATCTTTGATGTCAGAAATTTGTTCACAAGACCAAGCACCTTGACAAGGGAAACTTCTCCAAAATCCTATTCCAGCCTGAGCATTATTCCACAGGCCGTTTTATCCGACTCATATTCTGCAGCCAATGAATCAGTCATCGAGCCAAGAATATAAACTCTGGCAGTCTTGTTGTCCTTGGTCCATTGCTTTAGTTCATCACTGTATTCCCATTTGTTTTCATCTGTAGCATCCTCTGCTGGCTCGTTAGGCGCCCCGGTATCAGAAACATAATCTATATTCTCAGCCGTAAGCAAGAACATAATCTTCCTTTTCCAAACCATGTAATTTGTTCCATCAAGTTTGTAGGCATGGAGTAATTCAGCGAAGACACCATTGGAAGCCATTGAAATTCAATATCCAACAATTAGTCGCTTCCTCTGTTACCTTCAAGTTCCTGTCGTGGAGGCCGACAGTTGTCGATGTAGGTCCTTGCCGCTGACGCGAAGCAGGACGGCGAGACTTGGTCAGGGCGAGCTTGACAAGGCAGCAGTAAGCTGACGACGAACACGGCGGGCTCCCTCCGGCTCGGCAAGGTTGACGGGGCGAACGTCGATGGGGAGCGGCGTGAACGTCGGGGAGGAGTCGGTCACGGGCGGTGGCAGGCTTGGCCCGAAGTGGATGGGGGAGGTGGAGGCGGAGGCGCAGCTGGGGCTTGGCCTGGAGGCGATGGCGAAGCGGCGGCATGGATTGGTGGAGGTCGGGCAAAGCGGCGGCGCTTGGCGAGCGGAGTCGAGCAAAGCGGCGGCGCTGGACCAGAGGAATCGAGCGATTCGATCTAATCTGGGTTGACTTGTGTACGTACGGGCCTCCCTCTTTTCCTTTTCTTTTCTTTTGGGGAAAGAGAGACAGAGTATGCAGCGGAATACTAATCCACATCGTAATTGATTCGACGACTAACAAAATCGTCAAACCCTTAATCGGCTCTGGTGCCAATGTAAGAAATATACGCACGCGGTCTAACCCCTATTCCTCGATCCTTTTTCATGGTTCCACTCACAATGATCTATTGAGGCTAGAGGTTAGGGACCTTTATATAATGCTATTCCAGTTAATTTCAAACTGTATAAACTGCAGATAAATGTCCAAATAAAATCTGTTTAAACAAAGACTCCATATTAACTTAACCAACCATGATCATTAGTAACTAGCAAGGAGTTTCATCTGCAAACTGTCCCATAAGCACGTACGTGTGAGTCGCACGCTGAATTTGAATTTTCAAATTCACAGGCTTTACCAATTCATGGAGCCAATCCCATGAACAACCTGGCATTCCATAATATGTTGTGCCCGGGCAAAAATACATATAGTATAATAAATATTCCAGCATTAATAAATACTGTTTCCAGCATATATGTAACGGCTTCCATGAACTATATTCCATTCATGTATTCCAAGCAATATTCAAGTGCATCGGTAAATTCCATATCGAGGTAAACATATTCCAGGAACTATGTAGTATATAAAAATGTTGCAAGCCACACAAAGTATTCCCTACAATATTGAGGAGGACTTTCTCAATTCATGTGTACAACATCAGAGACCAGACAGTGGGGCGGCTGCCGCTGGAGACACCTGCACCGTCAGGTCCTAGTTGGGGGATTTGGTTTCCGACTTGGCTCTTTCCAGCTGAAGTTTGAGTTAACTTGTGTTTTGGATGAGGCAATTTGGATTCTAATCTTTATAATTTATTGTATAGTTAACATTCGGCCACCCATGTAACTTCATTGTAAGCAATGTATTATTGATGCCTCTAGGCTCTACTGGCCAAAGTATGAGCGCAGTAGGGTAGCAGAGAAAGAGTGTAGAGTTCTTCATGTATTGCCAAAGCTACCAAGGTATTATTGTAAAGACTATATTTCTTGATTAATAAAGTGCTTTCTTCCTGAAGAGGAAAATAGTGGCCCTCAGGTCACTGACATTCATAGATGAGCAATGTCGCCTTTCTATACAACTATGTTTGGCTATTTGGAAACAATCTATGTAATTTGTGCAGAGACAAGAGGCAGCTGGTGCGCGCTTCCATTGGTACATGTTTTTACTGATTATAAGATAAATGTGCGAAAGTGTTGTTAAAATCAAAAGAAAATGAATTTATTTATACTAAACGTTATTACAGGGTACATAGATTGCTGCATGTCTGCAAATCAACAAGCTCAAAGACATGAACCCATCTTTTGATGCAACCTGTTAGCAACATCTTGAAGATGAGCGAGCAGCAGAGCTGCTTCTCTCTCCAAAAAAACACCTTGAGCAGTCATCCCCTTGCAATCTCACAATGTCATCATAGGGTTTCTAATAGTGAAATAAGTTATCAGACGTTAAAAATTACTCCCTCCCTCATACCCTATGCAAAACCAAAAAGCATCTTACATTTTGATAGTGGTGGTACTTACTAAGCAAACATTACAAAGAGTTAAACATCTAAAGCTAGGAGCACAAACATATTTAATACTCCCTCCATCCCAAAATAAGTGTCTCAACTTTGTACTATTTTGGGACGGAGGGAGTACTAGTATTGTCCGTATGGCAGCTTCAACTGCACCTGCATTTCAACCCTCCAAGTGTCGGCCCAGACAGAATCAGGTTGTGGAGTTGGTTGCAGTAATTGTACCATCCAACAAGACATTTCTGCAAGCAAACAATACTCCGGTGCTCACACATGAATAGTTCTGCTGGAACGTGTAAAAGTTTCAACACGTAAACAATCAGTTACATTTTTAAAGAGTTTGCCTTTCTCATATACAGTCTAATACCATGGCAGTTAATAACAAACAAATGTCAAAAGCAAATGAAACTGCTATATAAGTGATGTGTGATGGTGTTCAAAGGATGATATTATCGACACAAGATGTAAGCAATAGCAAAAGAGCACTGCTTTGTTCTATGGAACAGAAACACGACAAAATTAACCAGTACTAAGCTTAGTTCCTTCTTCCTTGGCAACTACAAGGCCAAAACAATACCAATTCCAATAGCATGCCACCTATAAAACCATTGCATGATCCTCACATAAGGTAGACACTGCTCAACGGTATTGCACCAACATAAACCAATGTGGAAATAATAAAAACAAACTTCTACTGCCCATTCATGGAAAAGCTGACGAAGTTATATCTCTCATTTTTTGCATAACTTGAACAACACAAGTTAACTTGAAAATTGTGAATATTATAACAAAAAATTTACCCAAAGCTGAATCGTTTCAGCATTAATGGACAAAACCAACAATAGAGATACTGAAAGAAGAATATCATTTTATTTATGCTGGTACAAGATCAACTTCTTTTATTGACAATCATGTTCACATGTTTTTGGCTACATATGATCCCATGCTTCAGGTTGATATTCAAGTCAAGTGAGAATTAGGCTCACAGATGAGTAAGCAGGAGAGCTATGGTATCTAACTCATTGTGGAAATTAAAAAGGTTATCCGATCGAAAGCTGAATTATTTCAGCATTATCACTAGACAAAACCAACAATAGAAACATTGAATGAACAAGAATAGAAGTAAATTAATATGTCAGCACACATTCTACTTGTATTGCTGACAATCATGTTCTCTTGTTTTTGGCAACATATGGTACCATGGGTGCCTCCATCAGAGAATAACTAAATACTGAATTTTCAAGATAATCAAGCTATGTGAGCCTGACTTTGTATTAACATGCATATGAGAGGCTCACAGAGTAGAAAGCAGGAGCGTATGGTATCTAACTCATAGCCATATGTATAAATCTAAAAACTAGCTAGTTCAGAAATTAATTAAATCCATACAATAGACACCTTAAAAAACAAAACAAGAGAAGATGCATTGCCTGCTAATTGAGTAACCAATCAAAAAGATACATATATAGCAAAATGAAAAAAATGCAAATCACCTATTCAGAATTCAGACATATCTTAGAGATCTTGTGTGTTCACATTTTCAGATTCACCATCTTGTTTGTCATCTCCTCCGTCAACACCAGTTTCTACAAGGGAAAGAAATTCATAAAAGTTCAAGGAGAAGCTGGATCAACAAGAAAGAAAATTAAATGTGCAAACACAAATAGTTTAATTATTCTTCCAATGAAAGGTAAAGTAGAAGAGATTATCTATTGTTATTGGAAATAATATATCTGATGAAAGAGCATTATATCTGCAGAGGACGCTTAGCTTAGCACAGTAAAGTCATCTAAAAATAGGTAAAAGCGCTAGGTCTTTGTCTCAACCTTCTTGAAGTCAGCAATCCGAGCCCTGCCTATTTTGAGCAAACGGGCCTTGGCTACATAAGGGGCCTTGTCCTACAACACAGATCCATCCATGTACTCACTGGTGGAGGCCTCCGGTGGGCAAGGTATGGCAGCCGCCATACCTTAGTTTTGAGCAAAACAAAATTGTATATGTACCTACGTATCTTATGGCTGCCTCGCTCGTTCGTTTTGACCACTGGCAGTTTTATGCTAAAGAAAGAGATGGGCCGACGCATCCAGCTAATTGCACAGGAATCGGTCGAGGCCACGCACGACTCGATCGAGCGCCCAAGCACGACTCGATGTCTCGATCCAGCTCCACCTGCTAATTTTGCAAAAATACATATATAGACGCGAGAGTCATAGCATAAAGAGGAGGCTCAGCGGCCGTGATCTGCCGTGACAGCCAGGGCATGTTCTTGGGGAATTTTGCTTTGATTATTGCCGGGGTATTTGATCCCGCAACTCTGGAGGCTATAGCGTGTCGAGAGGCTATCTCATTGGCGCAAGATCTTTAGGTCCAAAACTTTATCATATTGTCAGATTCAAAACAAGTGGCCAGTGATATCTTGAAAGGTAACCATTGAGCGTACGGAGCCATTATCAAGGAAATCAAGTCTAGATCAACTCCTTTTTCCTGTAATTTTATTTCTAAAAGTTATGAAGTTAATTTTGAAGCTCATAGGTTAGCTAAATATGCTCTTACTTTAGCTCAGGGGTGTCATTGTGTGGCTTGGCTAGCCACATGACCCGGCTTGCATCCCACATTCTGTGGAATTTTGATCAATAAAGTGGCTTTTATGCCTAAAAAAATGGGGTCGAGCACGCACGACCTGATTGAGACACACACGCACTCGACCAGACACTTCACCCGACGGCCGACGCGACGCAAACCTAACGAGCGCGTTCTAGACGCCATTGAAAGCTTGATTATCGGTATGTTTAAGGTTGTTTTTATATTGAAACATGTCTTCATTTTGATTCAATTTTGGTGTGTCGAGCCGCCGATCCATAACCTTAGATCAAAATTGAATCTTGTTTCTATTATGCATCACAGAAACAAGATTCAATTTTGATTCTTACTTGCTGTCGGCCTCGTCCGTGGCGGCGGCGCCCGTGGATGCAGTCTGCTTGGAAGCAGTCATGTCTGAACAACAGATGAGATCGGCGCAAGGCAATGCCAGGAATCGAGCGCCCGAATTGAGGAGTTCCGAGGAAAGGAAACGTGGGAGACCAGAGGCGAGCTGCAGCTAAGGTTTAAGGGCGTGTTTGTTAGGATGTAGGGCTTTTCTATCTTCAGTCTGATTGATTTTGCTCGGTTCAATTTTTGATTCTAATTTCAAAATAAAATAATATATAACCTTATAATAAAATCACTAAAATACTGCCCTCAGCTTAAAAACAAATTTCTTTTAGGGAAACTTAAAAACAAATTCTAACTTAGAGCATCTCTAGCCGATCACTTATAATATAGAGGAGCATACGGCCGAGTATTCTTTAGAAAAGTATATATTTGCGTCCCTAAAAGGCATAAACATCAATTTAACATATTGGATAAACTTCACTATGTAAGACCTAAGGTCGTGAAGGAAATATGCCCTAGAGGCAATAATAAAGTTATTATTTATTTCCTTATATCATGATAAATGTTTATTATTCATGCTAGAATTGTATTAACCGGAAACATAATACATGTGTGAATACATAGACAAATAGAGTGTCACTAGTATGCCTCTACTTGACTAGCTCGTTAATCAAAGATGGTTATGTTTCCTAGCCATAGACATGAGTTGTCATTTGATTAACGGGATCACATCATTAGGAGAATGATGTGATTGACATGACCCATTCCGTTAGCTAAGCACACGATCGTTTAGTATGTTGCTATTGCTTTCTTCATGACTTATACATGTTCCTATGACTATGAGATTATACAACTCCTGTTTGCCGGAGGAACACTTTGTGTGCTACCAAACGTCACAACGTAACTGGGTGATTATAAAGGTGTTCTACAGGTGTCTCCAAAGGTACATGTTGGGTTGGCGTATTTCGAGATTAGGATTTGTCACTCCGATTGTCGGAGAGGTATCTCTGGGCCCTCTCGGTAATGCACATCACATAAGCCTTGTAAGCATTGCAACTAATGAGTTAGTTGTGAGATGATGTATTACGGAACGAGTAAAGAGACTTGCCGGTAACGAGATTGAACTAGGTATTGAGATACCGACGATCGAATCTCGGGCAAGTAACATACCGATGACAAAGGGAACAACGTATGTTGTTATGCGGTCTGACCGATAAAAGATCTTCGTAGAATATGTAGGAGCCAATATGAGCATCCAGGTTCCGCTATTGGTTATTGACCGGAGACGTGTCTCGGTCATGTCTACATTGTTCTCAAACCCGTAGGGTCCGCACGCTTAAGGTTTCGATGACAGTTATATTATGAGTTTATGCATTTTGATGTACCGAAGTTTGTTCGGAGTCCCGGATGTGATCACGGACATGACGAGGAGTCTCGAAATGGTCGAGACATAAAGATTGATATATTGGAAGCCTATATTTGGATATCGTAAGTGTTCCGGGTGAAATCGGGATTTTACCGGAGTACCGGGAGGTTACCGGACCCCCCCGGGAGGTATATGGGCCTTAGTGGGCTTTAGTGGAAGAGAGTAGAGGTGGCCAGGGCTGGGCCGCGTGCCCCTCCCCCCTAGTCCGAATAGGACAAGGAGAAGGGGGCGGTGCCCCCCTTCCTTCTCTCTCTCCTCTTTCCCCCTCCCGAATCCTATTCCAACTAGGAAAGGGGGGGATCCTACTCCCGGTGGGAGTAGGACTCCTCCTGGCGTGCCCTCCTCCTGGCCGGCCGCACCCCCTCTTGATCCTTTATATACGGGGGCAAGGGGCACCCCTAGACACACAAGTTGATCCACGTGATCATATTCTTAACCGTGTGCGGTGCCCCCTTCCGCCATAGTCCTCGATAATATTGTAGCGGTGCTTAGGCGAAGCCCTGCGACGGTAGTACATCAAGATCGTCACCATGCCGTCATGCTGACGGAACTCTTCCCCGACACTTTGCTGGATCGGAATCTAGGGATCGTCATCGAGCTGAACGTGTGCTAGAACTCGGAGGTGCCGTAGTTTCGGTGCTAACGCTTCCGCTGTCGGTCTACAAGGGCACGTAGATCACACTCTCCCCTCCCGTTGCTATGCATCACCATGATCTTGCGTGTGCGTAGGAATTTTTTTGAAATTACTACGTTCCCCAACAGTGGCATCCGAGCCTAGATTTTATGTGTTGATGTTATATGCACGAGTAGAACACAAGTGAGTTGTGGGCGATATAAGTCATACTGCTTACCAGCATGTCATACTTTGGTTCGGCGGTATTGTTGGATGAAGCGGCCCGGACCGACATTACGCGTACGCTTACGCGAGACCGGTTCTCCCGACGTGCTTTGCACAAAGGTGGCTAGCGGGTGACAGTTTCTCCAACTTTAGTTGAACCGAGTGTGGCTACGCCTGGTCCTTGCGAAGGTTAAAACAGCACCAACTTGACAAACTGTCGTTGTGGTTTTGATGCGTAGGTAAGATTGGTTCTTGCTTAAGCCCGTAGCAGCCACGTAAAACTTGCAACAACAAAGTAGAGGACGTCTAACTTGTTTTTGCAGGGCATGTTGTGATGTGATATGATCAAGACATGATGCTAAATTTTATTGTATGAGATGATCATGTTTTGTAACCGAGTTATCGGCAACTGGCAGGAGCCATATGGTTGTCGCTTTATTGTATGCAATGCAATCGCGTTGTAATGCTTTACTTTATCACTAAGCAGTAGCGATAGTCGTGGAAGCATAAGATTGGCGAGACGACAACGATGCTACGATGGAGATCAAGGTGTCGTGCCGGTGACGATGGTGATCATGACGATGCTTCGAAGATGGAGATCACAAGCACAAGATGATGGTGGTCATATCATATCACTTATATTGATTGCATGTGATGTTTATCTTTTATGCATCTTATCTTGCTTTGATTGACGGTAGCATTATAAGATGATCTCTCACTAATTATCAAGAAGTGTTCTCCCTGAGTATGCACCGTTGCGAAAGTTCTTCGTGCTGAGACACCACGTGATGATCGGGTGTGATAGGCTCTACGTTCAAATACAACGGGTGCAAAACAGTTGCACACGCAGAATACTCAGGTTATACTTGACGAGCCAAGCATATACAGATATGGCCTCGGAACACGGAGACCGAAAGGTCGAGCGTGAATCATATAGCAGATATGATCAACATAGCGATGTTCACCAATGAAACTACTCCATCTCACGTGATGATCGGACATGGTTTAGTTGATTTGGATCACGTAATCACTTAGAGGATTAGAGGGATGTCTATCTAAGTGGGAGTTCTTAAGTAATATGATTAATTGAACTTAAATTTATCATGAACTTAGTCCTGGTAGTAGTTTGCAAATTATGTTGTAGATCAATAGCTCGCGTTGTTGCTTCCCTGTGTTTATTTTGATATGTTCCTAGAGAAAATTGTGTTGAAAGATGTTATAGCAATGATGCGGATTGGATCCGTGATCTGAGGTTTATCCTCATTGCCGCACAGAAGAATTATGTCCTTGATGCACCGCTAGGTGACGAACCTATTGCACGAGCAGATGCAGACGTTATGAACGTTTGGCTAGCTCAATATGATGACTACTTGATAGTTTAGTGCACCATGCTTAATGGCTTAGAATCGGGACTTCAAAGACATTTTGAACGTCATGGAGCATATGAGACGTTCCAGGAGTTGAAGTTAATATTTCAAGCAAATACCCGAGTTGAGAGATATGAAGTCTCCAACAAGTTCTATAGCTAAAAGATGGAGGAGAATCGCTCAACTAGTGAGCATGTGCTCAGATTGTCTGAGTACTACAATCGCTTGAATCAAGTGGGAGTTAATCTTCCAGATAAGATAGTGATTGACGGAATTCTCTAGTCACCATCACCAAGTTAGTAGAACTTCGTGATGAACTATGATATGCAAGGGATAACGGAAACGATTCCCAAGCTCTTTGTAATGCGGAAATTGACGAAGGTAGAAATCGAGAAAAACATCAAGTGTTGATGGTAGACAAGACCACTAGTTTCAAGAAAAGGGCAGAGGGAAGAAGGGGAACTTCAAGAAGAACAACAAGCAAGTTGCTGCTCAAGTGAAGAAGCCCAAGTCTGGTCCTAAGCCTGAGACTAAGTGTTTCTACTACAAAGGGACTGGTCACTGGAAGCGGAACTACCCAAGTGATTGGCAGATAAGAAGGATGGCAAAGTGAACATAAGTATATTTGATATACATGTTATTGATGTGTACTTTACTAGTGTTTATAGCAACCCCTCAGTATTTGATACTAGTTCAGTTGCTAAGAATAGTAACTCAAAACGGGGGTTGCAGAATGAACAAAGACTAGTTAAGGGTGAAGTGACGATGTGTGTTGGAAGTGGTTCCAAGATTGATATGATCATCATCGCACACTCCCTATACTTTCGGGATTAGTGTTGAACCTGAATAAGTGTTATTTGGTGTTTGCGTTGAGCATGAATATGATTTGATCATGTTTATTGTAATACAGTTATTCATTTAAGTAAGAGAATAAATTGTTGTTCTGTTTACATGAATAAAACCTTATATGGTTACACACCCAATGAAAATAGTTCGTTGGATCTCGATCGTAGTGATACACATAATCATAATATTGAAACCAAAAGATGCAAAGTTAATAATGATAGTGCAACTTATTTGTGGCACTGCCGTTTAGGTCATATTGGTGTAAAGCGCATGAAGAAACTCCATGCTAATGGGTTTTTGGAATCACTTGATTATGAATAAGTTGATGCTTGCGAACCATGCCTCATGGGCAAGATGACTAAAACGCCGTTCTCCGGAACTATGGAGCGAGCAACTGACTTATTGGAAATAATACATACTGATGTATGAGATCCGATGAGTGTTAAGGATCGTGGCGGGTATCATTATTTTCTGACCTTCACAGATGATTTGAGCAGATATGGGTATATCTACTTAATGAAACACAAGTCTGAAATATTTGAAAAGTTCAAAGAATTTCAGAGTGAAGTGGAGAATCATCGTAATAAGAAAATAAAAGTTTCTACGATATGATCGCAAGGGTAAAATATTTGAGTTACGAGTCTGGCCTTCAGTTAAAACAATGTGAAATAGTTTCACTACTCACGCCACCTGGAACACCACAGCATAATGGTGTGTCCGAACATCATAACCGTACTTTATTAGATATGGTGCGATCTATGATGTCTCTTACCGATCTACCACTATCGTTTTGGGGTTATGCATTAAAGACAGCTGCATTCACGTTTAAAAGGGCACCATCTAAGTCCGTTGAGACGACACAATTTGAACTGTGGTTTGGCAAGAAACCAAAGTTGTCGTTTCTTAAAGTTTGGGATTGTGATGCTTATATGAAAAAGTTTCATCCTGATAAGCTCAAACCCAAATCGGAGAAATATGTCTTCATAGGATACCCAAAGGAGACTATTGGGTACACCTTCTATCACAGATCTGAAGGCAAGACATTCGTTGCTAAGAATGGATCCTTTCTAGAGAAGGAGTTTCTCTTGAAAGAAGTGAGTGGGAGGAAAGTAGAACTTGATAAGGTAATTGTACCTTCTCCCTTATTGAAAAGTAGTTCATCACAAGAAATCTGTTCCTGTGACTACTACACCAATTAGTGAGGAAGACTAATGATGATGATCATGTAACTTCAGATCAAGTTAATACCGAATCTCGTAGGTAAACCAGAGTGAGATCCACACCAAAGTGGTACGGTAATCCTGTTCTGGAAGTCATGTTACTAGACCATGACGAACTTGCGAACTATGAGGAAGCGATGATGAGCCTAGATTCCGCGAAATGGCTTGAGGCCATGAAATCTGAGATGAGATCCATGTATGAGAACAAAGCATGGACTTTGATTGACTTGCCCAATGATCGGCGAGCCATTGAGATTAAATGGATCTTTAAGAGGAAGACGGACACTGATAGTAGTGTTACTATCTACAAAGCTAGACTTGTCGAAAAAGGTTTTTGACAAAGTTCAAGGTGTTGACTACGATGAGATTTTCTCACTCGTATCGATGCTTAAAGTCTGTCCGAATCATGTTAGCAATTGCTGCATTTTATGAAATCTGGCAAATGGATAACAAAACTGCATTTCTTAAAGAAGAATTGTATATGATGCAACCAGAAGGTTTTGTCAATTCTAAAGGTGCTAACAAAATATGTAAGCTCCAACGATCCATCTATAGACTGGTGCAAGCATCTTGGAGTTGGAATACATGCTTTGATAAGTTGATCAAAGCATATAGTTTTATACAGACTTGCGGTGAAGCCTGTATTTACTAGAAAGTGAGTGGGAGCACTACATCATTTCTGATAAGTATATGTGAATGGCATATTGTTGATCGGAAATAATGTAGAATTATTCTACAAAGCATAAAGGAGTGTTTGAAAGGAGTTTTTCAAAGAAAGACCTCAGTGAAGCTGCTTACATATTGAGCATCAAGATCTATAGAGATAGATCAAGACGCTTGATAAGTTTTTCAATGAGTACATACCTTGAAAAGATTTTGAAGTAGTTCAAAATGGAACAGTCAAAGAAAAGAGTTCTTGCCTGTATTACAAGGTGTGAAATTGAGTAAGACTCAAAGCACGACCACGGCAGAAGATAGAAAGAGAATGAAAGTCATTTCCTATGCCTTGGCCATATGTTCTATAAAGTATGCCATGCTGTGTACCAGATCTATTGTATACCCTACACTGATTTTGGCAAGGGAGTACAATAGTGATCTAGGAGTAGATCACTGGACAGCGGTCAAAATTATCCTTAGTGGAATAAGGATATGTTTCTCGATTATGGAGGTGACAAAAGGTTCGTCGTAAAGAGTTACGTCGATGCAAGTTTTGACATAGATCTGGATGACTCTAAGTCTCGATCTAGATACATATTGAAAGTGGGAGCAATTAGCTAGAGTAGCTCCATGCTCCGAGCAGAGCATTGTTGACATAGAAATTTACAAAATACATGCGGATCTGAATGTGGCAGACCCGTTGACTAAACTTCTCTCACAAGCAAAACATGATCACACCTTAGTACTCTTTGGGTGTTAATCACATAGCCATGTGAACTAGATTACTGAATCTAGTAAACCCTTTGGGTGTTGGTCACATGGCGATGTGAACTATGGATGTTAATCACATGATGATGTGAACTATAGATGTTAATCACATGGTGATGTGAGCTAGATTATTGACTCTAGTGCAAGTGGGAGACTGAAGGAAATATGCCCTAGAGGCAATAATAAAGTTATTATTTATTTCCTTATATCATGATAAATGTTTATTATGCTAGAATTGTATTAACCGGAAACATAATACATGTGTGAATACATAGACAAATAGAGTGTCACTAGTATGCCTCTACTTGACTAGCTCGTTAATCGAAGATGGTTATGTTTCCTAGCCATAGACATGAGTTGTCATTTGATTAACGGGATCACATCATTAGGAGAATGATGTGATTGACATGACCCATTCCGTTAGCTTAGCACACGATCGTTTAGTATGTTGCTATTGCTTTCTTCATGACTTATACATGTTCCTATGACTATGAGATTATGCAACTCCCGTTTGCCGGAGGAACACTTTGTGTGCTACCAAACGTCACAACATAACTGGGTGATTATAAAGGTGCTCTACAGGTGTCTCCAAAGGTACATGTTGGGTTGGCGTATTTCGAGATTAGGATTTGTCACTCCGATTGTCGGAGAGGTATCTCTGGGCCCTCTCGGTAATGCACATCACATAAGCCTTGTAAGCATTGGAACTAATGAGTTAGTTGTGAGATGATGTATTATGGAACGAGTAAAGAGACTTGCCGGTAATGAGATTGAACTAGGTATTGAGATACCGACGATCGAATCTCGGGCAAGTAACATACCGATGACAAAGGGAACAATGTATGTTGTTATGCGGTCTGACCGATAAAAGATCTTCGTAAGAATATGTAGGAGCCAATATGAGCATCCAGGTTCCGCTATTGGTTATTGACCGGAGACGTGTCTCGGTCATGTCTACATTGTTCTTGTCATTTGATTAACGGGATCACATCATTAGGAGAATGATGTGATTGACATGACCCATTCCGTTAGCTAAGCACACGATCGTTTAGTATGTTGCTATTGCTTTCTTCATGACTTATACATGTTCCTATGACTATGAGATTATACAACTCCTGTTTGCCGGAGGAACACTTTGTGTGCTACCAAACGTCACAACGTAACTGGGTGATTATAAAGGTGTTCTACAGGTGTCTCCAAAGGTACATGTTGGGTTGGCGTATTTCGAGATTAGGATTTGTCACTCCGATTGTCGGAGAGGTATCTCTGGGCCCTCTCGGTAATGCACATCACATAAGCCTTGCAAGCATTGCAACTAATGAGTTAGTTGTGAGATGATGTATTACGGAACGAGTAAAGAGACTTGCCGGTAACGAGATTGAACTAGGTATTGAGATACCGACGATCGAATCTCGGGCAAGTAACATACCGATGACAAAGGGAACAACGTATGTTGTTATGCGGTCTGACCGATAAAAGATCTTCGTAGAATATGTAGGAGCCAATATGAGCATCCAGGTTCCGCTATTGGTTATTGACCGGAGACGTGTCTCGGTCATGTCTACATTGTTCTCGAACCCGTAGGGTCCGCACGCTTAAGGTTTCGATGACAGTTATATTATGAGTTTATGCATTTTGATGTACCGAAGTTTGTTTGGAGTCCCGGATGTGATCACGGACATGACGAGGAGTCTCGAAATGGTCGAGACATAAAGATTGATATATTGGAAGCCTATATTTGGATATCGAAAGTGTTCCGGGTGAAATCGGGATTTTACCGGAGTACCGGGAGGTTACCGGAACCCCCCGGGAGGTATATGGGCCTTAGTGGGCTTTAGTGGAAGAGAGGAGAGGTGGTCAGGGCTGGGCCGCGCGCCCCTCCCCCCTAGTCCGAATAGGACAAGGAGAAGGGGGCGCCCCCCCCTTCCTTCTCTCTCTCCTCTTTCCCCCTCCCGAATCCTATTCCAACTAGGAAAGGGGGGGAATCCTACTCCCGATGGGAGTAGGACTCCTCCTGACGCGCCCTCCTCCTGGCCGGCCGCACCTCCCCCCTTGATCCTTTATATACGGGGGCAGGGGGCACCCCTAGACACACAAGTTGATCCACGTGATCATATTCTTAACCATGTGCGGTGCCCCCTTTCACCATAGTCCTCGATAATATTGTAGCGGTGCTTAGGCGAAGCCTTGCGACGGTAGTACATCAAGATCGTCACCACGCCGTCGTGCTGACGGAACTCTTCCCCGACACTTTGCTGGATCGGAGTCCGGGGATCGTCATCGAGCTGAACGTGTGCTAGAACTCGGAGGTGCCGTAGTTTCGGTGCTTGATCGGTCAGGCCGTGAAGACGTACGACTACACCAACCGCGTTGTGCTAACGCTTCCGCTGTCGGTCTACAAGGGTACGTAGATCACACTCTCCCCTCTCGTTGCTATGCATCACCATGATCTTGCGTGTGCGTAGGAATTTTTTTGAAATTACTACGTTCCCCAACAGGGCGTTCCTAAATGATCCCTTAAGTTCAACGGAGTAAAATATCATTTTGCCAAATTAGTTCAATTTTTTACCGAAGACATAAACTTCACTATTCTATTATTTTATTAAATAACATATTGGATACATACTTCACCAATGCTTCGATAAGAGAACCGATCACAAAAAAAACTACACACTTCAATAGAAACACAACTTCTCTAACAGCTCCTACTAGTCCATCAATGCTTTGTTTATCTCTTCACTGCTTACATTGTTGCTTTTCTCTATTGGCTTCTCGGGATTGTACACTTTTTCTTCTTCTCCGTCTCCTTAAACTTAGACATTGCATCCTCTCTAGTTTCATCTCTAGCAAGTAGTGCACGAACATTTAATAAATTTTTCGCCACTAATACATCAATATACTCTTCTCACCAATACTAAAATGTACATCCATCCTACATACATTTTTGAACAAACAATGAGTTTCAAATTACGACGAATCTGAAGAACAACCGCTGTCCTTTCCGCAATTTTAGAACACCCATCCAGGATGTTTCGGCGTGCTCTAAACTAGGCGCGACACCTGTAACACCCCGATAGTTCAGCTACAGTAATCCCCTTCTAATGATGCCTTGTCATCATTGTTACTGTTACTAATATCACTTTGATTATAATCCAGTCCAAATTTTAACTTCAAATTAAAGTCAAATTTCAAACTTCCCAAATATGCAAAATAAAATGTCTGCATTATTCTACAAATTCCCCTGATCATTTTTCATGTTGAAACCAACATCTTTTGACTCACCAATTAATCCCTAATAAAATATAAAGTGGTCCGATAGCAACAAAAATAACCGTTTTGAAATAAACAAATGTTTACGTAGTTCCAATTGACTTGAAACGTTGTGGGCCTCTCCAAACTAATAACTAATATTTATGTGAAAAGTTTCATAGTCAACTAAATTTATTTGGTATGAATTTTAAATGCAAAACATTGAAGAAAAGTAAAACAGAAGTTAGAAAGTATAAAAGGAAAATGCCATAGTGCAGCTGGACCTTAGTCCACAGTGCAGGCCCAGCCCACCTAAGCCCCCTCATCCCCTACCTCTGTTCATCAGAGGCACGGTGGCCGCCCGTGCGACGTCCGTGGCCACGGATGGCCACATGCCGGCCATCCATTGCCTCCCCGCGTTGATATAGGTCATCGTCGAGCGCCCGGACGAAACCCTAGCCCTTTTTGCCCCTCGCTATCCCCTCTCCCTCTAGGCTGTCCTCGCCTGAGCGCGGACGTCGCCGCGCCGTCGTCGTCCTCGTGCACTGGAGCCACCCCGAGCCACGGAAGGACGTCGAGGAGCGTCTGCGTCTTCGTCTTCGTCCACTACGTGCATGGATTCGAGTGGGAACGCCACCGAGCCGCCGATTTGCCCGTCTCCCTCCGCCACGGCCGCTGCACCTCACCACTCGATCTCCTCGTCCTCGACCGTTATCGGCCTCCCCGAGAACGTCTTCCGCCCCATGGTGAGCTCCTCCATTGAATCCCCCTTCTTTCGACCTCGATCTGTCGTTGTTTGGCCTCCCCCCTCAAGTTTGGCCGCCATGGCAGGGGCCCGAGCCCCTTGCCGCGCGCCGCGACCCCTGCCGATTACTCTACAGCGCAGCTGCGCTCCTGCTGCTCCTCGCGCCGCCTAGCGCTGCCGTCGTGCGGACCGCATCGCAGCCATCCCGCGCCCGCTCACTCCGCCATGCTGCGTGCCTCGTCCATAGTGGCCGAGCCTATCTGCCCTGCAGCTGCTTCGTGCCATGCTGCTCGCCCTGGTGTTGCTCTGCTCGCAGACCGCCGTCCGCCGCAACCCTTCCCGCCTCCGAGCACCGCTGCCTGCCCCCCTGTGCCACTGACCGCAGTCGCCCGCTGCCGTCGGCAAAAGCTCCATGACCGCGCCCGCCCCGCCGCTGCTGTGCTGCCTTCCCTCGCCGCGCCGGGGCTGCGCCTTCACCGCCGCACGCGCGCCCCGCGCCCGTGCCTCTGGACGCGGCCGCTTGCCCTGCTCCCCCGCCTACGCTACAGCCACTGCCGCCCGTGCCCGCTTGCCTCCCGCCGGCGCCCGAGCGCTGCTGCACCCCGCCGCTGCCTACGCCCCGCCTCCGCGTGTCCCACCTCGCCCATCCGTGCCGCCTCCGGCCACCGGCCTCCCGCTCGTCCGGCCGGCCCCGCCGTGGCCGCCGGCGCGTGCACGGCCATGGCCGTGTGCCCGAGCGCCTGTGTGTGTTGTGTGTGTGCGTGTGTGGCTCAGCTGAGCCACTGTTCAATGGCCCCCCCAGAACGTTTGCAAAAAAAATAAAAAATAAAAATAATTAATTATTTAAAGAAATAATTAACTTAATTATTCCTAATTTAATTAACCTAATTAACTACCTAAACTAATTAAACTGTTAGTTAATTAATTAAACAACCAATGACAGATGGGCCTCCTGTCCAGTTTGACCGCTGACGGGACTAGCCTAGTCACTGACCGGCGGGTCCCTGCTGGACCTTTGACCAGTCAAAGCGGACCAGTTGACTGCTGACTTGGCAGTCAACCGGGTCCCACTGTCAGCCTCACAAGCCACTAATGTGTACACTTCTGTGTGCATTTAGCAATTCCCCTTTTTATTTTGAATTAATTTAAATTCCAGAATTTGATTAAAACTTTTAAAACTAATATAAAATAAATCGTAGCTCGGATGAAAATACTTTGTACATGAAAGTTGCTTAGAACGACGAGACGAATCCGGATACGCAGCCCGTTCGTCCGTCACGCATCCCTAGCATAGCAAACACGCAACTTTCCTCCTCCGATTCATCTGTCCAAAAACGCAAAACATTGGGGATCTTTTCCCACATGTTTCCCCCCTTCACCGATGTCACCTCATACCGCGTTAGGGCACCCCTAGCACCGTTACTTGACATGTCATGCATCGTCACGCATATGTTTGCTTAATATTTATTGTTTCTTCCCCCTCTTCTCTCGCTAGACACTGAGACCGACGCTGCTGCTACCCAGTACGACTACGGTGTTGACGACCCCTCTCTCTTGCCAGAGCAACCAGGCAAGCCCCCCCCTTGATTACCAGATATCGCCTACTCTTCTCTATACTACTTCATTAGAGTAGTGTAGCATGTTACTGCTTTCCGTTAATCCTATCCTGATGCATAGCATGTCACTGTTGCTACAACTGTTGATACCTTACCTGCAATCCTACATGCTTAGTATAGGTTACTAGTACTTCATCAGTGGCCCTACATTCTAGTCCGTCTGCCATGCTATACTAGCGGGCCGTGATCACTCGGGAAGTGATCATGGGTATATACATACTATACAGGTGGTGACTAAAGTCGGGTCGGCTCGTTGAGTACCCGCAAGTGATTCTGAAAGTGCAACTATCCCTAGGTGGTTTTGGTAATTCATAACAACATATAGCTCATTGAGCTAATACTATTCCAAGATAATTATTTCAGGAAAGCTCAATGATTGGCATGGCATGGATATGAAAGTGGAACCCTCAAAATGCTAAGGACAATGGATTGGCTCAAGCTCAAAAGCTCAAGACTCTTCTTTTTATATTTTAGTGATCCAAGATCACATTGAGTCCATAGGAAAAGCCAATACTATCAAGGAGGGATGAGGTGTTGCTTAATGAGCCTCTTGCTCCATGTGCTTAATGATATGCTCCAAAATCCTCAACTACTTTTCCATATCCACATATGACCTAAACTCTAAGCCAAACTCGGTCCTACCGATTTTTCTTATCCGGCGCCACCGAGTTTCAAATGTCATTAGCCTCTGCCAAACCCTAGCAATTCGGTCTTACCGATAAGGATCTCGGTCCCACCGAGATGGGGTTGCAAACTCTCTGTTTACCTTTCGTAACTTTTCGGTCCCACCGAAAACGCGAATCGGTCCCACCGAGATTGCAATGTAAACTCAGTGTTTCCCCTTTGTAACTTTTCGGTCTCACCGAGTTCCACTCGGTCCCACCGAAAGAGCAAATCGGTCCCACCGAGTTTGCCTGACCAACTCTCTGGTTAGCTAATTACCAAACTCGGTCCCACCGAGTTTGTGTAATCGGTCTCACCGAGATTACGTTATGCTCAAACCCTAACCGAATCGGTCCTACCGAGTTGCATGTCAGTCCCACCGAAATTCCTAACGGTCACTAGGTTTACTACTTCGGTCAGACCGAGTTTATTTATTCGGTCGCACCGAGATTGGAAATCTGTGTAACGGTTGGATTTTGAGTGGAGGCTATATATACCCCTCCACCTCCTTCTCATTTGGTGAGAGAGCCACCAGAACACACACATCATTTCTACTCATATGTTCTGAGAGAAAACCACCTACTCATGTGCTGAGACCAAGACATTCCATTACTACCATATGAATCTTGATCTCTAGCCTTCCCAAGTTGCTTTCCACTCAAATCTTCTTTCCACCAAATCCAAATCCTATGAGAGAGAATTGAGTGTTGGGGAGACTATCATTTGAAGCACAAGAGCAAGGAGTTCATTACCTACACACCATTTGTTACTTCTTGGAGAGTGGTGTCTCCTAGATTGGCTAGGTGTCACTTGGGAGCCTCCGACAAGATTGTGGAGTTGAACCAAGGAGTTTGTAAGGGCAAGGAGATCGCCTACTTCGTGAAGATCTACCGCTAGTGAGGCAAGTCCTTCGTGGGCGTTGGCCATGGTGGGATAGACAAGGTTGCTTCTTCGTGGACCCTTTGTGGGTGGTTGCTTCTTCGTGGACCCTTCGTGGGTGGAGCCCTTCGTGGACTCGCGCAACCGTTGCCCTTGGGTGGAGCCCTGTGTGGACTCGCGCAACCGGGTGGAGCCCTCCGTGGACTCGCGCAACCATTACCCTTCGTGGGTGGAGCCCTCCGTGGACTCGCGCAACCGTTACCCTTCGTGGGTTGAAGTCTCCATCAACGTGGATGTAGGATAGCACCACCTATCCGAACCACGGGAAAAACATCCGTGTCTCCAATTGCGTTTGAATTCTCCAAACCCTTCCCTTTACATTCTTGCAAGTTGCATGCTTTACTTTCCGCTGCCAATATACTCTTTGCATGCTTGCTTGAATTGTGTGATGATTGCTTGACTTGTCCTACAATAGCTAAAATCTTCCAAGAACTAAAATTGGGAAAAGGTTAAGTTTTTATTTGGTCAAGTAGTCTAATCACCCCCCCTAGACATACTTTCGATCCTACAATGGTATCAGAGCTTTGGTCTCCATTTGCTTTGATCTCCATAGCTTTTGGTGGTCATAGCCTTGGTTTCACAACCTAGGAGAGTATGGCGTCTAGCGAGGGAAATTATCACGTAGAGGTCCTTACTTTGATGGTACTAATTTTGCTAGTTGGAAGCATAAGATGAAAATGCATATTCTTGGACATAACCCCGCCGTTTGGGCTATTGTGTGTGTTGGTTTGCAAGGTGACTTCTTTGATGGGAAAGAACCAAACCGTGAAGCTACCGGCAGATGATGTGAAGATGCTACAATACAATGCTCAAGCTTGTGATATTCTCTTCAACGGATTGTGCCCCGAAGAATTCAACAAAATCAGCCGTCTTGAGAATGCAAAGGAAATTTGGGACACTTTGATTGATATGCACGAAGGTACCGACTCCGTCAAGGAATCCAAGTTGGATGTGCTTCAAAGTCAACTTGACAAGTTCAAAATGAAGGATGGTGAAGGTGTCGCTGAAATGTACTCTAGGCTTGCTCTCATCACAAATGAGATTGCCGGCTTAGGAAGTGAAGAGATGACCGATAATTCATCATCAAGAAGATTCTAAGAGACTTGGATGGAAAATATGATACCATGTGCACATTGATCCAAATGATGCCCAATTACAAAGATCTCAAGCCAACGGAGGTGATTGGAAGAATTGTTGCTCATGAGATGTCACTTAAGGATAAAGAGGAACTTCACAACAAATCAAGTGGTGCCTACAAAGCCTCATGTGAAGCCCCTACATCATCAAGTGAGAAACAAAACTTCAATGAAGAATTGAGCTTAATGGTGAAGAACTTCAACAAGTTCTACAAGAGTAGAAGCAAAGATAGAAGCTTCAAGTCAAGGTCCTACAATGACAAAAGATCTTCTAGTCGAGAGCGAAACTGCTACAGTTGTGGAAGACCCGGACACTATTCCAATGAGTGTACGGCTCCCTACAAGAGAAGAGAAGATTCTCCAAAAAGAAGAAGCAAAGAATCACCACCAAGAGAGAGAAGGAGTAGAGATGATCGTTATGAACGAAGATACTCATGGAGAAGCAAGGATTCGGAAAGGAAGGAAAAATCATCAAGGAGCTACACAAAACAAAGACATCAAGCTCATGTTGGTGAATGGGTATCCGGCTCCGACTCCGACAGCCACTCTGAGAGAAGTTACCACTCCGACTCCGAAGATACTCAAGACGAAGGTGTTGCCGGTCTAGTACTTGTGTCAACCAACTCCTACGACATATTTGACTCACCAAATGAAGGAATTGGAAGATGCTTCATGGCCAAAGGTCCTAAGGTAACACACCCCGAGTATGTTGATTTCAATAGTGATGAAGATGACTTGTTAGGTGATGATTTGCTTGTTGACAACTCTAGTGATGAATACTATGATGAAACTCAATTAATCATGCTAATCAAGATAAAACGAATGACAATGATAAGAGAAGATTGAGCGTCTAACTAAAAAACTAAACACTCTTAAGTTAGCTCATGAAACTACCTTCGAAGATCATCGAGAACTTTTAAAGACTCATGAGATTACGCTTTGAAAAGCTCAATCTTGAGCAAGAGCATGAGTTCTTAAAAGCAATCAATGATGATCCGCAAGAAAAGTTCTTCTTACATTGCCAAGCGTTTACTCTTATCCACTTACATGCCTCAAGTCAAGTCTAGTAACAAGAACAAGAAAGATTCTTCCTCTAGTAGTAACAATGATCATGCTAAATCCAATATTGTTGCTTCTAGTAGTTCTCTTGATTCCACTAATGATTCTCTTAGCCAAGTTACACTTGAGCAAGAAAATAGCTTATTGAAGGGAATTATAGAGAAAGGAGTTTACAAGAGCCTTGCCGGAGTAAGCAATTCGAGGAAATTGTACGCAAGCAAGGAAGCACCGGAAGAATCAAGGTGTTGGTTTTGAACGAAAGTTCAATGCCAATGGAGTTGAGTGGGAAGAAGATCAATACCCCAAGACAAAGTTTGTTCCTCAACAAGAGAAGTATGATACTTCTTTCAAGGGGACACAAGCTCAAGATGATCTTCCACCACAAGACTACAAGCAAAAAGGCAAGGACAAGCTTCAAGAGGAAATTGATGCATTTGAAGAAGCTCCTAAGACCTTAGTCAAGTGGATTCCCAAGACTACTTCAAGTTCCACTTCATCAAGTACGACTACAACTCCAAGGATTCCCATCAAGATGGTGTGGATCCAAAAGAAGAAGAACTAGAGAGTTCTTGAGGGTGACTCCGCCAACATACTTCACTCTATCATTTTGGCAAGAACAAGTGCAATCAACTTCCACATCTTGCACTAGTTCAAGGAGTCACAAACCCTCTTGTTGGTAAGACAAGGGACAAGGTAACCTAAAATTTTCATGGACATCATCTTGTGTGCATCACTCTATGTCTATGGATATCCTTGTTTGTTCCTTGTGGGACTAACCCATGTAGGTATTGAAAGTGCAATTCACTCAAATGGATAGCTCCAAGTATCTACATCAACATTGAGCATCCACATCTTCAACATCTACATGAAGTCATCATCGACAAAACCCAAGGTTAGTTCATCCCTCTTAGGGGGGATATCACATCTAGGGGGAGCTTTACTCTAAGACTTGAGCTAAAGCAACTCTAAAGATGTGAACACAACAATGCTTTATGTAAAAGTGGTAACCCCACTTGAGCTTAAACGATGAGTATGACCTATGATCAAGTGTTCTCACTTGACTCCTAAGTCAATATACTCATATATAGATGACCTTGTCATCGCAAATTTCTTGATAGATGCTAGAATTGGTTGTGCATGCCTTGTCACATATTTCATTTGCCATCTTATTGTGTGAGCATGCTGTTGCATATTTTACTCATTCGAGGACATCCACTTGTTGTTTTGATTGTTTGGTTTTTCCTTTTGCCAAGTGGATGGACAAGAATGCCTAAGAACCTCCTCTAGCTATCTATGCTTTTCTCGTCTCAAACTCTATTCATGCTACATCACAAAATTTGATCAAGTCAGATTTCGAACCACTCTGTGTGAGGAGCGCTCGGAGTCCCCGATTCGTCATAGACTTAAACTTCCAAAACCTCTTTATGATTCTCGGTCTGACCGATACCCTACTTTCGGTCCTACCGAGATCATTAAGTTGATCTAGGTTTTCGATCTCGGTGCAACCGATTTGAACCATTCGGTCACACCGAGTTGCAACAACTGTATACAGTTTTGCATCTCGGTGCCACCGAGTTGTTCCACTCGGTCACACCGACAGGGTCGGGCTATATATAGTCACGGGCAAAAATTTGGAAATTTCTCCGAACCCCTTCGCCCGCGCGATAGCCTGCTCTGCCAACTGTCTCCGGATCGTCTCCTCGCCGCCAGCCGCCTCCAGTCGCTGGTCTCCGTCGCCGTCAAGAAATTCAACCCCCCCCCCGTGCGAGTCTCCGCCGAACTAGGGTATGGACTCGATCTTTGTGCTATTCCCCAATCCGATTCTTAGCACATTGTGATCATCATGATTCTTGCCACGTTTGTTAAACTTCTATCCAGTCAATGAACTCGTAGATTAGGTTTAATTCGAAAATTTTAGGTAGGTTTCCGCCGAAACCATCTCGGACCCACCGAGTTGAAAAACTCGGTCCCACCGATTTGGCTTATGCCATTGCACAAGTGAGACTCGGTCTGACCGAGAATTACTTATCGGTGTGACCGATGGAACTCTAAACCCTAGCAGTCTCGGTGCCACCGAACTGTGACTCGGTCTGACCGAGTTCACTAGTTTAGGTTCCAAAACTGCTTCGTATCACCGAGTTTAAAAATCGGTAGATCCAGATGATTTCAGTGGGAAACTAAAAACTAAGTTTTGATCATTCTTTTGCAAAAATCTCTGCATTTTGTGATGCTCATCCACTCTACTCATCTATAACCTATTCACAGGGTCAGCAGTCAGAGTTTGCAACATGTCAGATCAGAGTGACAGCCAGAACATGTCAGACAGCAAGTGCAGATGAGTGAGGGCACTAGTCCCTCAAGTTCTCAGATGATGGCAGCAGAGCACCTAGCAATCCCTAAAGCTGCCACAGACAGAGAAAGAAGAGAACCTCAGACTCAGAAGATGAGGATTATGTGGCAGAAGAGGAAGCAACTTCCAAGAGAGTTGAGCCAGCACAGGGCATAAAAGCCAGGGATTGAAGATCAAAAGGCCAGCAGGCAGGCAGCCTATGTCAAAGGCCAGAGCTTCAACTGAGAAGCCCACTCCCATTGAGCCAGTTGCTGCTGAAGGCAAGAAGAGAAAGAAGTGAAGAAAACTGTAGCCAGAGTGCTTGGCAAGGCTTCCATCATGGAAGATGAGGAGGAAGAAGAAGAGGTAGCTGCACCAGCACCTAAGGCACCCAAGCTGATGGGTGATGCCATAAGAACAGGGGCAGCTGCTTCCAAGGCCAAGCCAGCTCCAAAGCCAAAGCCAAAGAGGAACACAAGAAGCATCCCAGCTACTGAGAAGAACAAGGCCCCAAGTGCCTGAAGCTGCAGAAGAAGAAGAAGAAGAGAATGTTCTTAGAAAGCTCAAGCCCAAGATCCCAGACCACAGCGATGCTCATCCTGTGGCTGAGGATATGAAACTCAGGAGAGATTCAGGGCTCCGGAAGTGGAGAGAAGCAGACCCGTATTCTTCAAGGAGAAGGACTGCAGTTGACTACAGGTTTCACACCAAGGAGCAGCAAGACTTTTATGAGACAGTGCTGCTAGACAAGAAGCCAATTGTCTGTGATATGAGATGGGTTGATTGGCAATACATCAAGGACAACGAAGAGTACTACCTGGAGTGCAGGACAGCTTCAAGGCATGTGGAGTAGAGGACTTTGTTGGGCAGAAGCTCACAAAGTGGAACGAGGAACTCATCATGCAGTTCTACTCCACAGCCCATTTCTATCCAGATGGCAGGATTGTATGGATGTCAGAGGGTACGAGGTACCAGTCTACAGTTGCTGAATGGGCTCAGCTGATTAATGCCCCAGAAGAGCATGACGATGACTTGGACATTTATGCCAAGAAGAAGATGGACCACAACTCAATGTCAAACATGTACAAGGAGATTCCAAATGAAGCACTTGGTACGTTCAAGTTTGGCTCAGTACACTATCTTTTGTCAGGGCTGCCAACCATCAACTGGATTCTTAGGCACACCCTATTGCCCAAGTCTGGAGATCACAAGATGATCAGGGGCCATGCGATCAACTTGCTTCATATCTTTGACGTGCCACAGAAATTCAAAGTCATGAGCCTTATGATTGAAACAATCAAGAGGACAGCAGCAGACCAGAAGAGGAGCTGTGGATATGCCCCACAGATTCAGGAGCTCATCAACTCTAAGATGGGCACGGGCATATACTTATTGGACAAGGAACACCTGCCCATCCGTCCAGACTTTGAAGATAATCAAGTGGTCATGACTGAGAATGAGCCATCATCTGCCCAAGCACAAGCCAAGAAGGAGAAGGCGGGGAAGGAGAAAGCTGCCAAGATGCCTACTCAAGAGGAGGCATCTCAATATTTCCTGAAAACCAAACAAGAGCAGCTTGGTTACTTGATTGGATCCACCCTGTGGATTGAGCAAGGACTAGCCACCCTAACTCAGAACCAGGCAAGCTTAGAGAGGATCATGGAACAAAAGTTCTATGACTTGGATGTCAAAGTGACAGAGATTCAAACTGTAGTGGAGCAGCTCCAGGATGACATGCAGGAGAGGAGAGGCAAGACTACAACTGATGCCTTTGCCAGAGTGCCACGAGGTCCGAGGTCGTCTGCAGTGCCAGTTGCTGACCCCAGAGCCACCACGTCTGCACCAGCTACAGCCTCAGTTCCACCAGCTCCAGCGTCCACTTCAGCCTCGACTCCGACCACGTCTATAGAAGGCTTCGTCCTTGGAGTGCTCCGGACTCCACCACCACCTGAAGATCAAGCCTGAGTGTCGAATTAGCACTATGCATTTTCTAGGAACTTTTTCGTAACTTGTTGCCAAAGGGGGAGAAAATGTATAGATCATAGGCTTCGAGAGGGAGTGTTGCTTTTATTCTCTCTTGTTTTATTTGGTGGTTTTTCGAACTTTGTTTGCTTTTGTGTGAGATACTATGTCATTGCTCGTGAGACATTGATGATCATGTGTTTGATCATAAGCTACACTTAATGTTTGCTTAATATTATCATCTTATCTATCTTATGTGATCATTCACTATTCTTGGTGATGAGTGCATGTATTTCATTCTTATCATTTTAAGCGCTCCACCAAGATGTATGTGACATGGAAGAGTAACCCATGACTCTAACTCTTTGTGCATTTGCAGTCCAAAGCAAATTTTAAATATGCACAAATTTAGGGGGAGCTCTTACTTGTCACATACTTCTCAAAGCGACGATATATTTCATGCTTATTATCATTTGTCGAAGCTTTGATCTATATGTTGTCATCAATTACCAAAAAGGGGGAGATTGAAAGTGTAACTATCCCTAGGTGGTTTTGGTAATTCATAACAACATATAGCTCATTGAGCTAATGCTATTCCAAGATGACTATTTCAAGAAAGCTCAATGATTGGCATGGCATGGATGTGAAAGTGGAACCCTCAAAATGCTAAGGACAAAGGATTGGCTCAAGCTCAAAAGCTCAAGACTCTTCATTTTATATTTTAGTGATCCAAGATCACATTGAGTCTTTAGGAAAAGCCAATACTATCAAGGAGGGATGAGGTGTTGCTTAATGAGCCTCTTGCTTCATGTGCTTAGTGATATGCTCCAAAACCCTCAACTACTTTCCCATATCCACATATGACCTAAACCCTAAGCCAAACTCGGTCCTACCGATTCTTTCTATCCGGCGCCACCGAGTTTCACTTGTCATAAGCCACTGCCAAACCCTAGCAATTCGGTTCTACCGATAGGGATCTCGGTCTCACCGAGATGGGATTGCAAACTCTCTGTTTCCCTTTCGTAACTTTTCGGTCTCACCGAAAGAGCGAATCGGTCCCACCGAGATTGCAGTGTAAACTCTATGTTTCCTTTTTGTAACTTTTCGGTCTCACCGAAAGAGCAAATCGGTCCCACCGAGTTTACCTGACCAACTCTCTGGTTAGCTTATTACCAAACTCGGTCTCACCGAGTTTGTGTAATCGGTCTCACCGAGATTACGTTATGCCCAAACCCTAACCATATCGGTCCTACCGAGTTGCATGTTAGTCCCACCGAAAATCTCTAACGGTCACTAGGTTTACCTTTTCGGTCCGACCGAGTTTGTTGATTCGGTCCCACCGAGATTGGAAAACTGTGTGTAACGGTTGGATTTTGTGTGGAGGCTATATATACCCCTCCACCTCCTCTTCATTCGTGGAGAGAGCCATCAGAACACATACACAATTCCAACTCATATGTTCTGAGAGAGAACCACCTACTCATGTGTTGAGACCAAGATATTCCATTCCTACCATATGAATCTTGATCTAGCCTTCCCCAAGTTGCTTTCCACTCAAATCTTCTTTCCACAAAATCCAAATCCTATGAGAGAGAGTTGAGTGTTGGGGAGACTATCATTTGAAGCACAAGAGCAAGGAGTTCATCATCAACACACCATTTGTTACTTCTTGGAGAGTGGTGTCTCCTAGATTGGCTAGGTGTCACTTGGGAGCCTCCGACAAGATTGTGGAGTTGAACCAAGGAGTTTGTAAGGGCAAGGAGATCGCCTACTTCGTGAAGATCTACCGCTAGTGAGGCAAGTCCTTCGTGGGCGATGGCCATGGTGGGATAGACAAGGTTGCTTCTTCGTGGACCCTTCGTGGGTGGTTGCTTCGTGGACCCTTCGTGGGTGGAGCCCCCGTGGACTCGCGCAACCGTTACCCTTCGTGGGTGGAGCCCTCCGTGGACTCGCGCAACCGTTACCCTTCGTGGGTTGAAGTCTCCATCAACGTGGATGTAGGATAGCACCACCTATCCGAACCACGGAAAAAACATCCGTGTCTCCAATTGCGTTTGAATTCTCCAAACCCTTCCCTTTACATTCTTGCAAGTTGCATGCTTTACTTTCCGCTGCCAATATACTCTTTGCATGCTTGCTTGAATTGTGTGATGATTGCTTGACTTGTCCTACAATAGCTAAAATCTGCCAAGAACTAAAATTGGGAAAAGGTTAAGTTTTATTTGGTCAAGTAGTCTAATCACCCCCTCTAGACATACTTTCGATCCTACACTACAACGAACATGAACCAACACCGATAGGGCACTGGAAATCCACCTCGTCGTATGACATATACATGGTGGATGCACCCAATGAAGGCAACGGCGACGAGATAGCGGAGGATGACCCCTCCAAGAAGCAACCCAAGCGCCGACGTCGGCGCCGCTCTAAGTCCCGCCAAAGCAAAAGTGGTGATACCGGAACAGGAGATAATAACACTCCGGATAGCGCCGAAGACAATGAAAATCCCCTCCAGCAAGAGTTAGATCAGGAGGATGAAGGTGCCAGCTCTCCTGAGAGAGCGGCTGGCGGAGAGGAGGAGGATGGCAATTACAAGCCCCCCCTCCGAAGACGAGGCAAGCCTCGGCGACGATGAATTCGCCGTACCAGAGGATCCCGTCGAACAAGAGCGCTTCAAGCGCAGGCTTATGGCCACGGCAAATAGCCTGAAGAAAAAGCAGCAGCAGCTTCAAGCTGATCAAGATCTGCTAGCTGACAAATGGACTGAAGTCCTCGCAGCCGAGGAATATAAACTCGAGCGTCCCTCCAAGAGTTACCCAAGGCGCAGGTTACTACCCCGACTGGAGGAAGAAGCGTATGATACGGCTGACCGGCCACCTCGTGGCCACGATAGAGAGGCATTCCTGCCGAAAGCTCAGCCTCCACCCCAACGCCATCCAAATAAAAAGGCATGGGGAGATACGCCAGTCCTGTGAGACATATTGGAGGACAAAGCAAAACACTCAAGATCGATCTACGGATCACGAGGGTGCACCACTCTACGAGACGGTAAACATCACGCCGGATACAGTAAAAGAAAATCCGGCCGGGCCGAACACAGTGGGCAGGACCCATACGAGTTGCACCGCGATATAGCCCAATACAGAGGCGCCGCACACCCCTTATGCTTCACAGACAAAGTAATGGAACATCAATTCCCAGAAGGTTTCAAACCTGTAAACATTGAATCATACGACGGCACAACAGATCACGCAGTATGGATTGAGGACTTCCTCCTCCACATCCACATGGCCCGCGGTGATGACTTACATGCCATCAAGTACCTCCCACTAAAACTCAAAGGACCAGCACGGCATTGGCTTAATAGCTTGCCAGCGGACTCCATTAGCTGTTGGGAAGATCTGGAAGCCGCATTCCTCGACAACTTTCAGGGCACTTATGTGTGACCACCAGACGCCGATGACTTGAGCCACATAATTCAGCAGCCAGAAGAGTCGGCCAGGCAATTCTAGACTCGGTTCCTTCCAAAGAAAAACCAAATCGTCGACTGTCCAATGCGGAGGTCTTAGCGGCTTTCAAGCACAACATCCGAGATGAGTGGCTAGCCCGGCACCTTGGTCAGGAAAAGCCGAAATCTATGGCAGCCCTCACGATGCTCATGACCCGCTTTTGTGCGGGAGAAGACAGCTCGTTGGCTCGCAGTAACAACATATCAAAGAACCATGGTACCTCAGATACCAAGGACGGCAACAGCAGGTCACGTCGCAACAAGTATAAGCGCCGCATTAACGGCGAAAGTACTAAGGATACGGCAGTCAATGCCGGATTCAAAGGCTCTAAACCTGGTCAGCGGAAAAAGCCATTCAAACAAAGTACGTCGGGTCCGTCCAGCTTGGACCGTATACTCTATCGCTCGTGTCAAATACACAGCACCCCAGACAAGCCAGCCAATCACACCAACAGGGATTGTTGGGTGTTCAAGCAGGCCGGCAAGTTAATCGCCGAAAACAAGGAGAAGGGGCTGCATAGCGATGACGAGGAAGAACCCCGGCAGCTGCACACCGGAGGACAGAAGAGGTTTCCCCCGCAAGTGCGGACGGTGAACATGATATACGCAACCCACATCCCCAAGAGGGAGCGGAAGCGTGCGCTCAGGGACGTATATGCGCTGGAGCCAGTCGCCCCGAAGTTCAACCCTTGGTCCTCCTGTCCGGTCACCTTCGATCGCAGGGACCACCCCACTAGTATCTGTCACGGCGGATTCGCCGCACTGGTCCTAGACCCAATCATCGAAGAATTTCACCTCACTCGAGTCCTTATGGACGGCGGCAGCAGCCTGAACCTGCTTTATCAGGACACAATGCGCAAAAGGGTATAGACCCCTCAAGGATCAAACCCACAAAGACGACCTTTAAAGGCGTCATTCCAGGCGTAGAGGCCCACTGCACAGGCTCAATTACACCGGAAGTGGTCTTCGGATCCCCGGATAACTTCCGAAGCGAAGAGTTAATCTTCGATATAGTCCCGTTCCGCAGTGGTTATCACGCACTGCTCGGACGAACCGCATTCGCTAGATTCAATGCGGTACCACATTATGCATACCTCAAACTCAAGATGCCAGGACCTTGCGGAGTTATTACAGTCAATAGAAACACAGAGCACTCTCTCCGAACAGAGGAGCACACCGCGGCCCTCACAGCAGAAGCGCAAAGCAGCCTATCAAGGCAATCTACCAGTTCGGCGTTTCAAAGCCCGGACACCTTCAAGCGCGCTCGGGGCAATCGGCAAATAGACCGCCTGGTGCGATCTGAGCTCACGTAGCAATACGACGGCCACCCCAATCCCAGCCCAACGACGTTGTTCGTGCCGCGCGTACATCATTACGCATTAAAAATACCATGGGCACAGATGGGGAGGGGGAGGCACAACTACGACACGTCCCAAAACGCGGCCTAAACCGCACCAGGGGCTTCCCGTTTGGTTATTTTTCTTTTTCTTTCAGGACTTCAATCTCTGGAAACACTGTCCGGCAGCTCTATTGCCGAACACATGATACAACAACCAAGGAGGCCGACGACTACGGAATTCCCAGGTGGATTACAGATTTCACATAATTCCTCAGCTCGCCCTTGGAAGGGACATAGTCCTACTCTTTTGCTCATTACACTATCTATATCACTCTGCTTTAATGCAATTTTTTAATATACAATGCATGACATTACAATTATTATCGCATTTTTTTATATGTATACATATCTATGTGTTCATTAATGACGCCTAGCAACCGTACACTCTGGTACGGCCAATGCACCAGGGGCTTACATACCCACAATATGGTGTGAAAAGTCCGAACACCTTCACAAGTGCGGCACCCCAAACTTATAGCATTATATGCATCAGCTCCGAATCATGTCTTTGGTCAAATGTTGGGTTTGCCCGGCTCCTATGTTTTGGTACCTTATGTTCCGCTCTATCGGCTAAGGTAGCGCTAGGAGAACTACTGCGATTGTGCCCCGGTTCTGCCGGGCCGAGCACCTCAGTAGAGAAAGCTAAAACTGACTGTCATGATAAGGCGAGAGACTGGTCGCTGTTCGGCGAGGTTTTTCGAGTCCCTAAAGACTTATGCCGCTTAGGGCGAGGGGCCGGCTCCGTCCGGCTTACAGGCGTGTATCGCGCCCCGAATTCGGCCTTCCGAATACCAGGGGCTTCGCCGAAATTTAAAATTATAGAATTCTATGGCTAAGTGAGAGTGATAAAGCATTATTAGTCCGGTTGCCTTGTTAGTTGTGCTGAGCACCTCCCTCGAAGGACCCAAACATGGGAACAAGAGTGCTCGGGTTTATCCCGAACACCCCAGCACTCGTGGCATGGGGGCAGAAGCCGAGGACTAGCCATCTGTCAGATTGGATAAACAGCCAAACAGAAGGTAATATTTTAAATTCACACAAGCGTTGCATAGCGCATATGAAACAAGTTTTCATTACACGGGATAAAAAACGAGCAAGTCTCATTCAAATATTACATTTTGCGAACATCCATCCGCGATAAGACAGGCGCCCGGCAGAACACCCTCGTAGTACATCTCGGGGTGGCGGTGCTCCTTACCTTCCGGCGGCCCCTCCTTGATCAGCTTCACGGCGTCTAGCTTGACCCACTACGTTTTTACACGGGCGAAGGCCCGACGTGCACCTTCAATGTAGACGGATCGCTTGACGACCTCCAGCCGTGGGCAGGCATCCACAAGCCGCCTCACCAGGCCAAAGAAGCTGTTCGGAAGGGCATCGCCAGGCCACAACCGGACTATGAAGCCCTTCATGGCCTGAGCGGCCGCCTTATGTAGCTCGGCCATCTGCTTCAGCTGGTCACTCATCGGCACCGGATGTTCGGCCTCAGCATACTGGGACCAAAACAGCTTCTACGTCAAGCTTCCATCCTCAGCCTGATAAAATTGTGCGGCATCGGACACACTACGGGGCAAATCTGCGAATGCTCCTAAAGAGCTCCGGATTCGGGTAAGTAATCGGTAAATTACTTTTACATGCTTGCTTTGCACATAGAAAGCCTTACCCGCCGCTATCTTCTTCATCGCATCGATCTCCTGAAGGGCCTTCTGGGCCTCGGCCTTGGCACTCATCGTGCTCTCACGGGCCGCAGCAAGCTCAGACTCTCGCGTCTTCAAGTCAAGCTCCAACGCCTTGTGCTTCGTCACGAGAGCCTGGAGCTCTTGCTGCACCTCGCCCACCAGAGCCTCGTGCCTCTCTCGCTCGGTGCGCTCTTGGGCCGCCTTCTCTTCGGCCTTGGACAACGCTTGCTTTAGGGTCGCCACCTCGGTGTCGAAGTCAATGTCGATGCAGGGCGTCGGCGTGATGTAGTAAAGGCATGGCAAAGCCTGAATTCACAGGTCGGTCCGAGCTCCGGATGTGGCGTTCGCCGGACTATGTACGGAAACTGATCAAACCACCACGCGCCCGTCGTTAATGCGGTCACCATTTGATAGACCTGTGTACATATCATGGACAAACCAGAGTAATAATTCCTTGGGAAAAAATGAACCCAAACAAGCAAAAAATATTGAGGTTAATAGCACCTGGTTTATTTGTTGTAGCCATCCGAAGGAAGGTGATTCCCAAAATTGGGACTCGCTCCGCACACCCATTGCCTGATGGGCGATAAAACGATGGCATGACAATGTTGGTAAAGGTTGACTCGCCGAGGCAAAGCCCTCGGCCCAGCTAACGTGACGGAGTTGGTCGGCTAGTGACGCCGAAGTGTCCGGAGTAGGTTGATGAAGAGATGGCGAAGCCCCCGGTCTAGCCGAGATGTCGAAGCCTCGATGTCAGCCGATGAGTCGAAGTAGGTCGGCGTGATGGACACCAGCTTGAAGAAGCAATAGTGCGACCCTGTCAATGCAGGTCGTGACATGGTCGATGCCGGCTTGATGAAGCGACCGTGCGGCGATGCCGGTATGCCCGCTCCGTGTAATCCGCGGGGTGGCGATGTTGGTGATGATTTATCCTTCGCGATGCCGGACTCTTGTTCGGCTTGCCGAGATGATGATCCGAAGAGGTTGAGCTCGGCTCAACAAAGTGACGCCGTGTCTAGCGCAGGTCGGCAGCCGTGGAGTAATATTGCCGGACTGGTTTGGCACCAGCATGATGTTGAAGATCATGTTCAAAAGATCTTAAATTTAGTGGGATGTTTTCGGCAACAAAACACAATACCCCATACAAAACTTCCTTCAAAAGGGATGTCAGAAATCCTGTTCATAAAAAAGATGAACTCGGGTCGGACTCGTTTTCGCGCAGAAAACAGATCCGAAAAGTGATGCACTAATCGGAAGGTTCCCGGAGTTTGGACGGTCGGATCGAGCTGAAAGTTTTAGAGGTGGTAGATACAGGAATTCCGCAACCGATCAACGGTTGGATCTTCCAAAGGACGTCCGAGCTAGAAGCTGGACACCACGCCCTAAACTCATCCAAATTCCCGTCCAGATTTGACAGGGCTCCGGTATACCGTGGATTGCCAAAGATTCCTCCATCAGAACTCGATGAAATTTTCCAGGCTTGTTGTAGACACAATTCTGCATAATTCCACCAAAGCGATCGTCAAAGCGATACTCCAGGAGGTGGTGGCGGCAGATACGAGTTTGCTGTCCAGAAAAACAGCATGATCGCTTGAGGGCAATGTTGACGTTGAGCCCCCGAGCTCCATAGATGATTCCTCCGTGATCTTGATAGAGATCGGAGTTGATGTTTGATGAAGGCCCTCGTCCGAACATGGTGATCCAAACACGGGGCGTAATTCTTGGTCGAACCAAGGTGACCAGTCGAGCTGGTGGCGAAGATGCCGAAGTCGCGGTTGATCTGCAGGCGAGCCATCGATCCTTTTGTCGATCACACAGCAGAACTCTCAATGAAAGCACCAATGTCGGTGTCAAAACCGCGGATCTCGGCTAGGGGGTCCCGAACTGTGCGTGTAAGGTGGATGGTAACAGGAGGCAGGGGACACGATGTTTTACCCAGGTTCGGGCCCTCTTGATGGAGGTAAAACCCTACGTCCTGCTTGATTAATATTGATGATATGGGTAGTACAAGAGTAGATCTACCACGACATCAAGGAGGCTAAACCCTAGAAGCTAGCCTATGGTATGATTGTTGTATATTCTCTATCGACTAGCCTGGCCCTGGTTTATATAATGCACCAGAGGCCTAGGTTAACAAGAGTCCTAGCCGAATACGCCGGTGGGGAGAAGTCCTTGTCTTGATCGCCAAGTCTTGTGGAATCTTCCTTGTATGCGGCAGCTGTCCGAACTGGCCCATGAGTATACGGCCACGGGGGCCCTCGGCCCAATCTATCAGATCGGGAGATGACGTGTTGAGTACCCCCTAGTCCAGGACACCGTCAGTAGCCCCCTAAACCGGTCTTCAAGTTAGGGACGCTCCTCGATTTTTCCGAACTATTCTTCATCTTCGGTTGTCGGTCTTGAAAACTGGTTCAACAAATCTTCTCATCTTCGATCTTGAGGATCGCCGAAATGCATTCGACGAGTTTATACGCCGGGTATCCAAGGAGCCCCTTTAAGTTTACGGCCTTTATCAATGCCTTGCTATTTTTATGCCACACCTCGGGTTTGAGGTTGTTCCTGGGCGGCAGCATCCTCTTGCGTCCGAGCTCCAACGCCGGACTGCATTCGAGGTACCTTTAGCAGCCGAGCACCAACGCTGGACCGCTTCCCAGCTCTAATGCTGGAATGTATCCGAGCTCCAACACCGGACTATGTATCCGAGCTCCAATGCCGGACTGTATCCGAGCTCCAACTCTGGAATATGTATCCGAGCCCCAACGCCGGAATGTATATCCGAGCTCCAATGCCGGACTGTATCCGAGCTCCAACGCCGGACTATATCCGAGGTGTCGTAAATCACCTTGGTTCAAAGAAGTTTGACGGAGTTTAGCCGAGCTTAATGCCGAAAATGCCCTCTATGGAGCCAGCCACTAGCGCCCGAGCTTTATGCCGGATTGCTTCCGAGGTGGTGCACCACCCCGATTGTGGGCTGATTTTTGTCAATATTTTTTATTGGTGCAATTTATTCTCTGCCGAGATATATAGACAGTAGCCCTCAAGGTGGGTATCAGTCTAAAACCCGAGATGCACATGAAGGATGACATAAGACCGCTGATCCCAGTAGCCGCTGAGACTCAGGTCGATTTGCAAAATCGGCCTGAGGATCAAGTCCTAGCTCGGCAGAATACTTCGGGACACTAAAAGCGGCGTGCTCAGTCCTCGAGACTCAGGTTGGGTGCGGCCTACCAACCTGAGGATCAAAATCTCCTCGGAAACTATATTGCACATAAAATTTTCTGCATTGGACAAGCAATGCAGTAGCCCCCGAGACACTGGTCGGGTGGCAACACCAGATCAGGGGATCAATGTGCCCCTTTAATATTTGTAATTAATAAGCCCGAAGCCCAGTAGCCCCCGAGCCTTAATGCGGGCACGGGTGGCTGAATTAAGGATCGATATCCATAGTAAAATCACAAATTATGTGTAATGACTCTATGTATTCAAGTACTTTACATCATTAATGCTCGAATCCGCATTGTACAAAACTTTGTTGACCGACCATCGGCTTCCACCTCCTTGGCCATTAGCTGAGGAGTGTTTGTCCTACTTTATAAAGCCTTTATGAGGGCAAGGATTTACGACAAACAAGGCAATCTGGTCATACGGTTTTATAAACAAAGGTACGCAAAGAGATATGTTATATTTCCTGTTTAACATAAGAAATGTCCTCCAAAGAAAATGGTCCCACTATCAGTTTCTTCCTTTGGGTTGTCATGCTAAGCATGATCATTAAACCTCAGCTCTAATGTAAGAGCAAAATATTGAGGATTTAGTTTGGGAGGCCAGTTAATAGCCCCCGGTAGTGTTCGGCGACAGTCGGGGTCAAGCCGTAAACACTTCGGCCAATGTTATGAACGGCCCATCATTTAACATAGTCATCGGATCGCTGACCAGTTTACGCTTATTGTGAAACTCAGTTTTCGGCTTTCTCCACTGAGGTGCATAACCATGTGAGCTGGAAGCACAATCGCAGTGGTTCTCCCTTTGCACGCCTAGCCGAACAAAACGGAACGTAGGAAGCAAGTGCAGGAGCCGGGCAACCCAACTATTGACCGAAGACACAATTTGAAACCGATGCATATATAGCAATATCTAAGAATGTTTTTGCCGAATCCCTAAAGGTGTCCGGCGTTGCACTGCGAGACTAATGCTGGAAAAGCACAAATAGTTTTAAAAGTGCCAAAAAGCTTGGAAAACCAAGAAACGTCAGTAAAAACATGACGTCCGAACAATATCAAGTGTTCGGTGCCAATCCGAAAGTTGGTCTTAGAAAAAAGAAGTGCTTCTGTCGTGTTTTAACATGATACATCCTATCTCAAGACTTCGAGCGGGTCAGCCTACGGCTTCAACCTCCTATCCTGAGGGCGGAGTACTTCTCATCAGGTCAGTTTAGCAAACTAAACTCTAGCGGCTTTGAGAGAGAAATTAGGCTCCCCGGCTAGTGACCGCACACTCGTGTCAAAAAAAGGAGTGATAAATAATAATAAAACTTTGCAACGACTAAGAAGAAGAACACTTATTATAAAACGGCTCAAATAAACTTAAGAGCCCCCAAGTGACTTGGGTAGAAGAATGATTGCATGTACGGAAGTACTTATATCATATCTATGTTCAACCGAACTTTAAATGCGTCTTAACCGACCGTCAGCTTCTCCCTCTTCGGTCAAGGACCGGAAAGTGTTATGTACTCCATCGGTCGAGTATATCGACGGTGTTACCAATAACCAGGCAATCAGGCCATAAGGCTGTAACAGACAAAGCGCGCTCAGGGAACTTGTGCTATATTACCGTGAAGTGTAAGAAGCATCTTCGAAGAAAATAGTACCCCCACCGATACCTTTCTTCGGTGCTCATTGTTATTATGAGACTTGTGCAATAGATTTTTTGTACTCATGAGTTCCGTTGTGTGCCGACCATCATTGAAAACTATAAGAGAGCTAGCTTTCGGCTTCACCCAGTCTGAGGTCCGGCTCGGTTGACCCGATCGTGACAATCGCAGAGGTGCTCCCTTTACTCCCTAGCCGAACAATCGGGAACGTAGGGGTAAACACAGGAGCGAGCCAACCCAGCTTGCAAATCGCTTAAGTCAATATGGTGCATATTATGGCGTAATACACGAACAAGGAACGAAGCCGTACAATTATAATCATATGCAAGAGAAAAAAGCTTCATGAAGGAAGCCCCCAAGTAAACGGGGTATTTGAATTTGTGCGTCATAAACAAAGTTTGGACAAGGAAAAAATTTTACAAGCAACTTTTTTCCAAAAAAGTATAATGCTTGGTCGAGCCGAACACAAGTTAAAAATTTAAAACTTTGAGCATGAAGGCAACTTAGCTGGTTAATGTGTTCGGTATTGATGACGCGGTCCGAGCTTGATGCGGGACAAGGTGCCATCCCCCAAGCCGGTCCCGAGGTGGCGGAGCAAAGAGCTCGGCACTCCGAAGTGGTGACATAGCACAGTCAATGCAGGCCGACAGAGTGATGCCGAAGTCCCCGGCATGGGGTAATGAAGTGTTGACGAAGCCCCCCGTCCAGCCGAGGTGACGCCAAAGGATATAGTCCGGCTGGATCATTTTCCCGTGCCACATACAATAGTGCAAACCGGAGATAATAGTAATAATGATAATTAAAAAAAATGTTGCATAATAAATAATTTATGCAAAGTGAGGAATAGAAGAAATATGGCCTGGCGCCGAAGTCAATGTCGATGCAGGGCGTCGGCGTGATGTAGTAAAGGCGTGGCAAAGCCTGAATTCACAGGTCGGTCCGAGCTCCGGATGTGGCGTTCGCCGGACTATGTGCGGAAACTGATCGAACCACCACGCGCCCGTCATTAATGCGGTCACCATTTGATAGACCTGTGTACATATCATGGACAAACCAGAGTAATAATTCCTTGGGAAAAAATGAACCCAAACAAGCAAAAAATATTGAGGTTAATAGCACCTGGTTTATTTGTTGTAGCCATCCGAAGGAAGGTGATTCCCAAAATTGGGACTCGCTCCGCACACCCATTGCCTGATGGGCGATAAAACGATGGCATGGCAATGTTGGTAAAGGTTGACTCGCCGAGGCAAAGCCCTCGGCCCAGCTAACGTGACGGAGTTGGTCGGCTAGTGACGCCGAAGTGTCCGGAGTAGGTTGATGAAGAGATGGCGAAGCCCCCGGTCTAGCCGAGATATCGAAGCCTCGATGTCAGCCGATGAGTCGAAGTAGGTCGGCGTGATGGACACCAGCTTGAAGAAGCAATAGTGCGGCCCTGTCAATGCAGGTCGTGACGTGGTCGATGCCGGCTTGATGAAGCGACCGTGCGGCGATGCCGGTATGCCCGCTCCGTGTAATTCACGGGGTGGCGATGTTGGTGATGATTTATCCTTCGCGATGCCGGACTCTTGTTCGGCTTGCCGAGATGATGATCCGAAGAGGTTGAGCTCGGCTCAACAAAGTGACACCGTGTCTAGCGCAGGTCGGTAGCCGTGGAGTAATATTGCCGGACTGGTTTGACACCAGCATGATGTTGAAGATCATGTTCAAAAGATCTTAAATTTAGTGGGATGTTTTCGGCAACAAAACACAATACCCCATACAAAACTTCCTTCAAAAGGGATGTCCGAAATCCTATTCATAAAAAAGATGAACTAGGGTCGGACTCGTTTTCGCGCAGAAAACAGATCCGAAAAGTGATGCACTAATCGGAAGGTTTCCGGAGTTTGGACGGTCGGATCGAGCTGAAATTTTGAGAAGTGGTAGATACAGGAATTCTGCAGCCGATCAACGGTTGGATCTTCCAAAGGATGTCCGATCAAGAAGCTGGACACCACGCCCTAAACTCATCCAAATTCCCATCCAGATTTGACAGGGCTCCGGTATACCGTGGATTGCCAAAGATTCCTCCATCGGAACTCGACGAAATTTTCCAGGGTTGTTGTAGACACAATTCCGCATAATTTCACCAAAGCGATCGTCAAAGCGATACTCCAGGAGGTGGTGGCGGCAGATACGAGTTTGCTATCAAGAAAAACAGCACGGTCGCTTGAGGGCAATGTTGACGTTGAGCCCCCGAGCTCCATAGATGATTCCTCCATGATCTTGATAGAGATCGGAGTTGATGTTTGATGAAGGCCCTCGTCCGAACATGGTGATCCGAATGCGGGGCGTAATTCTTGGTCGAACCAAGGTGACCAGTCGAGCTGGTGGCGAAGATGCCGAAGTCGCAGTTGATCTGCAGGCGAGCCATCGATCCTTTTGTCGATCACACAGCGGAACTCTCAATGAAAGCACCAATGTCCGTGTCAAAACCGGCGGATCTCGGGTAGGGGGTCCCGAACTGTGCGTCTAAGGTGAATGGTAACAGGAGGCAGGGGACACGATGTTTTACCCAGGTTCGGGCCCTCTTGATGGAGGTAAAACCCTACGTCCTGCTTGATTAATATTGATGATATGGGTAGTACAAGAGTAGATCTACCACGACATCAAGGAGGCTAAACCCTAGAAGCTAGCCTATGGTATGATTGTTGTATATTCTCTATCGACTAGCCTGGCCCTGGTTTATATAATGCACCAGAGGCCTAGGTTAACAAGAGTCCTAGCCGGATACGCCGGTGGGGAGAAGTCCTTGTCTTGATCGCCAAGTCTTGTAGAATCTTCCTTGTATGCAGCAGTTGTCCGAACTGGCCCATGAGTATACGGCCACGGGGGCCCTCGGCCCAATCTATCAGATCGGGAGATGACGTGTTGAGTACCCCCTAGTCCAGGACACCGTCAACCGCACTCATGATAGTGCGGTGCTCCTCCTCAATGGAAGCGCTGCGAAGCGCTTCCAACATAGTGTCCGGCGCCTCTGTATGGACAGAGGTCACTGGCACAGGCGTTTCACCTCCCTTAGAAGGGAACCACCTACCCGAGCTCGGAGCCGTTGGAGGGTCCGGCGCGGTGTTCGGCTGAGGGCCGAACTCGGAGCTCTCGGGGACCCCATCCCCTCGGCTCCCTGAGTCTGGAAGGTCGCCTTGAGGCGCCTCCGGGACTGTCCCCCCCTCCCCCGATCCGGTGCCTCTTGAGACAGCACCTCGGTGTCGTCGACGGGATGAGGGGAGGTGGCCATCGGGACTGGATCGCTATCCATGTCCGACGCGCCCAGGGAGCCGTCCGAGGATACCTCGATATTGGCTCGGGGTGGCCTGCACAATTGAGTTCGGCGTTAGGGAAAGCAATGCGACAAAGGAATCCTATGGGTTACTTTGGTATCCGAACACTTACAATCTCCCCTGGGGCTTGCCCCTGGGTAACCACTCGTCTTCACTTTCGTCGGCGGTGGTGGAGCTGTCCGGAAGGAGCGTCCTTCCCTTCTTGGACCATTCGGCCTCCCCAGTTGGGGCGGCCTTCCTTTTCTTGTCTCCCCCAGTCGGTGGGGGAGCCTCTTCTTCCTCTTCCTCGTCTTCGGGGGAAGAGTGCACCGCAGAGTCATCGGACGGTGAGTCCGGTGATGCCTGGCGTCGGGAACTATTTCGAGCTCCCTTGGCCTTCTTGTTCTTCTCCGGCACCTTATAAGGGGCCGGAGTCAGCATCTTCGTCAAAAGAGCGTCTGCGGGGCCTTCGGGCAAGGGAGCTGGACAGTTGATCTGTCCGGCCATCTTCTGCCAGTCCTGTCAAAATTACGGGAGTTTAAATCCCGCATAGAATCAATCTATATAGAAAACAAGTATCCTGTGAAAGGCAAAACAACTTACCGCACTGGCGTGGCGCTTCGCGCTGAATCCGCGATCCTCAGTAATTGGGGGAGGGACCGCGGCGCCCTTGAACAGCACCCTCTAGGCATCTTCATGAGTCGTGTCAAAGAGCCTGTTCAGAGTTCGGTGCTGCGCCGGATTGAACTCCCACAAGGTAAACTCCCGTTGTTGGCACGAGAGTATCCGGCGAACGAGCATAACCTGGAATATGTTGACAAGCTTGAGCTTCTTATCCACCATGTTTTGAATACATGACTGGAGTCCGGTCAGCTCTTTTGAATTACCCCAGGGTAGACCCTTCTCTTTCCAGGAGGTGAGCCGCATGGGGATGCCAGATCGGAACTCGGGGGCTGCTACCCATGCAGGGTCGCGCGGCTCGGTGATAAAGAACCACTCCGATTTCCACCCCTTTATGGTGTCCACGAAGGTGCCCTCGAGCCATGTGATGTTGGGCATCTTGCCCACCATGGCGCCTCTGCACTCCACCTGGCGGCCGCTCACAACCTTCGGCTTGACATTGAAGGTCTTCAGCCATAAGCCGAAGTGGGGCTTGATGCGGAGGAAGGCCTCGCACACGACGATAAACGCCGAGATGTTGAGGATGAAGTTCGGGGCCAGATCATGGAAATCCAGGCCGTAATAAAACATGAGCCCCCGGACGAAGGGATGGAGAGGGAATCCCAGTCCGTGGAGGAAATGGGTGAGGAATACCACCCTCTCATGGGGCTCTGGGGTGGGGATGAGCTGTCCCTCATCTGGGAGCCGGTGCGCGATATCGTCGTGCAGGTATCCAGCTCTCCTCAGTTTCTTGACGTCTCCCTTCGTGATGGAGGAGACCATCCACTTGCCTCCCGCTACGAACATGGTTGGAGAAGGTTGAGATGGAAGTGAGGACTTGGGCGCTAGAGCTCGAGTATGCGGGAGCAGATGAGCAGAGGAGGAAGAAGGCGTGGATAGAAAGGTGAATCCTTATCCCTTTATATGGGCGGACAAAATTAAACGTCCCCACTTTCCTAATAAAACTCGCTTATCCCCCAAGCGCCGCAATTGATGGCGCGGTTGGGTTACCCACGCCCGTATTGATGAGAATCCCATAATAAGGGGACATGATCTCTGCTTTGACAAGACGTGTCGAAAAACTGCCTCGCGTTATGTGCGGGGCTGGTTAAAAGAAACGGTTCGAATAATCACCGGGCCATGACGTAACGTCATGTTGCCAAAACAAGCTAGCAAATTGGATCTGCGAAAAAGCATTATTCTCTCTGCGGTGAAATGTGGGACTTATTTTGCAGGGTCAGACACTATCCTCGTATTCAACTTCTTCTGTAATGTATTCGGAGAAGGAACCCGCCTTGCAATGCCGAAGACAACTGCGCACCGGACTCATCGTCATTGAAGCCTGGTTCAGGGGCTACTGTGGGAGTCCTGGATTAGGGGGTCTCCGAACAGCCGGACTATCTCCATCGGCCGGACTGTTACACTATGAAGACACAAGATTGAAGACTTCGTCTCGTGTCCGGATGGGACTCTACTTGGCGTGGAAGGCAAGCTAGGCAATATGTATATGGATATCTCCTCCTTTGTAACCGACCTTGTGTAACCCTAACCCTCTTCGGTGTCTATATAAACCAGAGGGTTTTAGTCCGTAGGACAACAATCACAACATACAATCATACCATAGGCTAGCTTCTAGGGTTTAGCCTCTCTGATCTCGTGGTAGATCTACTCTTGTAACACCCATATCATCAATATCAATCAAGAAGGACGTAGGGTTTTACCTCCATCAAGAGGGCCCGAACCTGGGTAAAACTTCGTGTCCCTTGCCTCCTGTTACCATCCGGCCTAGACACATAGTTCAGGACCCCCTACCCGAGATCCGCTGGTTTTGACACCGACAGGGAGGTGCCCCGGTATCGTATCACCATCACAACTCCTATCTTTACTGTTTTCTTAGTTCGATCCTATTAGTAGTATCTTGATCTAGTAGAATAAAGTTTATGGCATGATCTAGTTTTGAGTTTTGCTTTATGATCCCTCTATGTAATCGAGTTCATGAGCTATATATAATAAAGATTAGTGTTGATTCAAGGGCTTGATTATTTTGCCATGATCTTGGGTGAATAAAAGAAAAGAGAAAAAGAATAAAAAGAAACAAAAAGTTCATATTGATCTTATTGAGAGTAATGACTTCACATACAAAAAGTATGATGATTAAAAGTTATTGGGAGTTGGCAGGCATAGCTTTGGTCATTGTTGCAACTAATAGGAAGTAATAAGGAAAGAGAGGTTTTCACATATAGATATATTATCATTGACATCTTTTATGATTGGGAGCACTCATTAAAATATGACATGCTAAAGAGTTGATATTGGACAAGGAAGACAACGTAATGAGTTATGTCTTTCTTATATCTGAGATAAAGTATGTTGTCATGGTTCCTCTAACTTGTTGAGCTTGCCTTTCCCCCTCATGCTAGCCAAATTATCAGCACCAAGTAGAAATACTACTTGTGCTTCCAAATATCCCTAAACCAGTTTTGCCATGAGAGTCCACCATATCTACCTATGGATTGAGTAAGATCCTTCAAGTAAGTTGCCATCGGTGCAAAGCAATAAAAATTGCTCTAAATATGTATGATTGATTGGTGTGGGAGAAATAAGCTTTATACGATCTTGTGATGTGGAAGTAATAAAAGCGACGGACTGCATAATAAAGGTTCATATCACAAGTGGCAATATAAAGTGACGTTCTTTCGCATTGAGATTTTATATATCCAACCATAAAAGTGCATGGCAACCTCTGCTTCCCTCTGCGAAGGGCCTATCCTTTATTATTATCTTCTACCTTATGCAAGAGTCACGGTGATCTTCACCTTTCCTTTTTCATTTTATCCTTTGGCAAGCTCAGCATGTTGGAAAGAACATGATATATATATATATATATATCTAATTGGATGTAGGGGATCATGAACCATTATTGTTGACATTACCCTTGAGGTAAAAGGTTGTGGGGCAAAGATATAAGCCCCTATTTTTCTCTGTGTCCGATTAAAACTCTGTAACCACAAGTATCGCGTGAGTGTTAGCAATTATGGAGGACTAAATGATAGTTGAGTATGTGGACTTGCTTTTCAGCTCTGACATAAATTCTTTTCGATGTTATGATAAATTGCAATTGCTTCAATGACTGAGATTATAGTTTGTCGGAGTCCAATAAGGTTTATGATTTATACTTTTGCATTGTGAATAGATCATCACTTGAACATAAGTAATCATATGACAAAATCTATATATGTTGCTGTTATAAGAATAATCATGATGCCTTCATGTTCGTATTCTATTTTTATCGACGCCTCTACCTCTAACATCAGGACATATTTATTGTTATCGGCTTTTCGCTTGAGGACAAGCGAGGTCTAAGCTTGGGGGAGTTGATACGTCCATTTTGCATCATGCTTTTATATCGATATTTATCGCATTATGGACTGTTGTTTCACTTTATATCACAATACTTATGGCTATTCTCTCTTATTTTACAAGGTTTACATAAAGAGGGAGAATGCCGGCAGCTGGAATTCTGGTCTGGAAAAGGAGCAAATATTAGAGACCTATTTTGCGCAACTCCAAAAGTCCTGAAACTCCACGGAATGTCTTAAAAGAAATAAAGAAAAATCCATGCCAAAGATGAAGGCCAGGGGGCCCACACCCTGCTCACGAGGGTGCCCCCCCTAGGGCGCGCCCCCTACCTCGTGGCCCCCCTGGTGGCTCTCCGATGCCCATATTCTCCTATATGAGGTCTTTCGATGAGAAAAAATAGAAAGGAACTTTTCGGGATGAGACTCCGCCGCCACGAGGCAGAACCTTGGCGGATCCAATCTAGAGCTCCGGCAGAGCTGTTCTGCCGGGGATACTTCCCTCCGGGAGGGGGAAATCATCACCATCGTCATCACCAACGCTCCACTCATCGGGAGAGGGCAATCTCCATCAACATCTTCACCAGTACCATCTCATCTCCAAACCCTAGTTCATCTCTTGTATCCAATTCTTGTCTCAAAGTCCGGGATTGGTGCTAGTAGGTTGCTAGTAGTGTTAATTACTCCTTATAGTTGATGCTAGTTGGTTTAATTGGTGAATATCATATGTTTAGATCCTATATGCATATTATTAACCCTCTGATTATGAACATGAATATGCTTTGTGAGTAATTACATTCGTTCCTAAGGACAAGGGAGAAGTCTTGCTATGAGTAGTCATGTGAATTTGGTATTCGTTTGATATTTTGATAAGATGTATGTTGTCTAGCCTCTAGTGGTGTTATGTGAACGTCGACTACATAACACTTCACCATTATTTGGGCCTAGAGGAAGGCATTGGGAAGTAATAAGTAGATGATGGGTTGCTAGAGTGACAGAAGCTTAAACCCTAGTTTATGCGTTGCTTCGTAAGGGGCTGATTTGGATCCATATGTTTCATGCTATGGTTAGGTTTACCTTAATACTGTTGTTGTAGTTGCGGATGCTTGCAATAGAGGTTAATCATAAGTGGGGTGCTTGTTCAAGTAAGAATAGCACCCAAGCACCGGTCCACCCACATATCAAATTATCAAAGTATCGAACGCGAATCATATGAACGTGATGAAAACTAGCTTGACGATATTCCCATGTGTCCTCGGGAGCGCTTTTCCTATTATAAGAGTTTGTTCCGGCTTGTCCTTTTCTACAAAAGGATTGGTCCACCTTGCTGAACTTTATTTACTTTTGTTACTTGTTGCTCGTTACAATTTATCCCGTCACAAAACTATCTGTTACCACTTATTTCAGTACTTGCAGAGAATACCTTGCTGAAAACCGCTTATCATTTCCTTCTGCTCCTCGTTGGGTTCGACACTCTTACTTATCGAAAGGACTACGATAGATCCCCTATACTTGTGGGTCATCATGCCCCAGTGAGGAAAGGATGATGGAGACTATGATTTCCCCATAAGTCGGGATGAGACTTCGGACTTTACAAAAAAATAAAAGAGGCCAAAGAAGCCCAAATAAAAGAAGAGGCCAAAGAAGCCCACCAAAAAATAAATAAAACAAAAAATGAGAGAAAAAGAGAGAAGGGGCAGTGCTACTATCCTTTTTCCACACTTGTGCTTCAAAATAGCACCATGTTCTTCATATAGAGAGTCTCTTGAGTTATCACTTCCATATACTAGTGGGAATTTTCATTATAGAACTTGGCTTGTATATTCCGATGATGGGCTTCCTCAAATGCCCGAGGTCATCATGAGCAAGCAAGTTGGATGCACACCCACTTAGTTTCAGTTGGAGCTTTCATACACTTATAGGTCTAGTGCATCCGTTGCATGGCAATCCCTACTCACTCACATTGATATCTATTGATGGGCATCTCCATAGCCCATTGATACGCCTAGTTGATGTGAGACTATCTTCTCCTTTTTGTCTTCTCCACCATCATATTCTATTCCACCTATAGTGCTATGTCCATGGCTCACGCTCACGTATTGCGTGAAAGTTGAAAAGGTTTAAGAACGTCAAAAGTATGAAACAATTGCTTGGCTTGTCATCGGGGTTGTGCATGATGTGAATATTTTGTGTGGTGAAGATGGAGCTGAGCCAGACTATATGATTTTGTAGGGATAACTTTCTTTGGCCATGTTATTTTAAAAAGACATGATTGCTTTATTAGTAGGCTTGAAGTATTATTGTTTTTATGTCAAATGATAGACTATTGCTTTGAATCACTCGTGTCTAAATATTCATGCCATGATTAGATATGTGATCAAGATCATGCTAGGTAGCATTCCACATCAAAAATTATCTTTTTTATCATTTACCTACTCGAGGACGAGCAAGAATTAAGCTTGCATGCCTGCAGGTCGACTCTAGAGGATCCCCGGGTACCGAGCTCGAATTCGCCCTATAGTGAGTCGTATTACAATTTCATATACTTTTTGGCAACTTTTTATACTATTTTTGGGACTAATATATTGATCCAGTGCCAAGTGACAGTTCCTGTTTGTTGCATGTTTTTTGTTTCGCAGAAAAACCATACCAAACGGAGTCCAAATGGAATAAAAGCTGATGGAGATTTATTTTGGAATATTTATGAATTTTGGGAAGTGGAATCATCACGAGACGGTGCCCGAGGGGGGAACGAGGTAGGGGGCGCGCCCCTGACCCTCGTGGACACCCCGTAAGGCGGTTGGAGCCCTTCTTTCGCCGCAAGAAAGCTATTCCGGATAGAGATCGTGTCAAAATTTCAGCCCAATCGGAGTTACGGATCTCCGGGAATATAAGAAACGGTGAAAGGGAAAAATCTGAGAACGCGGAAACAGAGAGAGACAGAGAGACAGGTCCAATCTCGGAGGGGCTCTCGCCCCTCCCGTGCCATGGAGGCCATGGACCAGAGGGGAAACCCTTCTCCCATCTAGGGAGGAGGTCAAGGAAGAAGAAGAAGGAGGGGGGCTCTCTCCCCCTCGCTTCCGGTGGCACCGGAGTGCCACCGGGGGCCATCATCATCACCGCGATCTACACCAACACCTCCGCCATCTTCACCAACATCTCCATCACCTCCCCCCTCTATCTAAAGCGGTCCACTCTCCCGCAACCCGCTGTACTCTCTACTTGAACATGGTGCTTTATGCTTCATATTATTATCCAATGATGTGTTGCCATCCTATGATGTCTGAGTAGATTTTCGTTGTCCTATCGGTGGTTGATGAATTGCTATGATTGATTTAATTTGCTTGTGGTTATGTTGCTGTCCTTTGGTGCCCATCATATGATTGCGCGTGTGGATCACGCCATAGGGTTAGTTGTATGTTGATAGGACTATGTATTGGAGGGCAAGAGTGACAGAAGCTTCAACCTAGCATAGAAATTGATGCATACGGGATTGAAGGGGGACCAATATATATTAATGCTAAGGTTGGGTTTTACCTTAATGAACATTAGTAGTTGCGGATGCTTCCTAATAGTTCCAATCATAAGTGCATAGAATTCCAAGTCAGGGATGACATGCTAGCAGTGGCCTCTCCCACATAATACTTGCTATCGGTCTAGTAAAGTAGTCAATTGCTTAAGGGGCAATTTCGCAACTCCTACCACCACTTTTCCACACTCGCTATATTTACTTCATTGTTTCTTTTATCTAAACAGCCCCTACTTTTCATTTACGTAATCTTTATTATCTTGCAAACCTATCCAACAACACGTACAAAGTACTTCTAGTTTCATACCTGTTCTAGGTAAAGCGAACGTCAAGCGTGCGTAGAGTTGTATCGGTGGTCGATAGAACTTGAGGGAATATTTGTTCTACCTTTATCTCCTTGTTGGGTTCGACACTCTTACTTATCGAAAACTGTTGCGATCCCCTATACTTGGGGGTTATCACCACCCCGAGCCACGGAAGGACGTCGAGGAGCGTCTGCGTCTTCGTCTTCGTCCACTACGCGCATGGATTCGAGTGGGAACGCCACCGAGCCGCTGATTTGCCTGTCTCCCTCCGCCACGGCCGCCGCACCTCACCGCTCGATCTCCTCGTCCTCTACCGTTACTGGCCTCCCCGAGAACGTCTTCCGCCCCGTGGTGAGCTCCTCCATCGAATCCCCCTTCTTTCGACCTCGATCTGTCGTTGTTTGGCCTCCTCCCTCAAGTTTGGCCGCCATGGCAGGGGCCCGAGCCCCTTGCCGCACGCCGCGGCCCCTGCCGATTACTCTGCAGCGCCGCTGCGCTCCTACTGCTCCTTGCGTTGCCTGGCGCTGCCGTCGCACGGACCGCATCGCAGCCATCCCGTGCCCGCTCGCTCCGCCATGCTACGCGCCTCGTCCATAGTGGCCGAGCCTATTCGCCCTGCAGCTGCTTCGTGCCATGCTGCTCGCCCTGGTGTTGCTCTGCTCCCAGACCACCGTCCGCCGCGACCCTTCCCGCCTCTGAGCACCGCTGCCTGCCGCCTCCTATGCCACTGCCCGCAGCCACCCGCTGCCGTCGGCAAAAGCTCCACGACCGCGCCCGCCCCACCGCTGTCGTGCTGCCTTCCCTCGCCGCGCCAGGGCTGCGCCTTCACCGCCGCACGCGCGCCCCGCGCCCGTGCCTCTGGACGCGGCCGCTCGCCCTGCTCCCCCGCCTACGCCACTACCACTGCCGCCCGCGCCCGCTTGCCTCCCGCCGGCGCCCGAGCGCTGCTGCAGCCCGCCGCTGCCTACGCCCCGCCTCCGCGTGTCCCACCTCGCCCTTCCGCGCCGCCTCCGTCCACCAGCCTCCCGCTCGTCCGGCCGGCCCCGCTGAGGGAGTCCTGGATTAGGGGGTGTTCGGGTAGCCGGACTGCTGGACTATGAAGATACAAGATTAAAGACTTCATCCCGTGTCCGGATGGGACTTTCCTTGGCGTGGAAGACAAGCTTGGCGATGCGGATATTCAAGATCCCCTACCATTGTAACCGACTTTATGTAACCCTAACCCTATCCGGTGTCTATATAAACCGGAGGGTTGTAGTCCGTAGGCAATCAACTCCATACACAACAATCATACCATAGGCTAGCTTCTAGGGTTTAGCCTCCTTGATCTCGTGGTAGATCTACTCTTGTACTACCCATATCATCAATATTAATCAAGCAGGAGTAGGGTATTACCTCCATCGAGAGGGCCCGAACCTGGGTAAAAAACATCGTGTCCCTTGTCTCCTGTTACCATCCGGCCTAGACACACAGTTCGGGACCCCCTACCCGAGATCCGCCGGTTTTGACACCGACATTGGTGCTTTCATTGAGAGTTCCTCTGTGTCATCGCCTTTAGGCCCGATGGCTCCTTTGATCATCAACAATGATACGGTCCAGGGTGAGACTTTTCTCCCCGAACAGATCTTCGTCTTCGGCAGCTTCGCTCTACGGGCCAATTCGCTCGGCCACCTGGAGCAGATCGAAAGCTACGCCCCTGGCCATCAGGTCAGGTTTGGAAGCCTAAACTACACGGCTGACATCCACGGGGACTTGATCTTCGACGGATTCGAGCCACAGCCAAGCGCGCCGCACTGTCTCGATGGGCATGATATAGCTCTGCCGCCGAACAGCGCCTTGGAGGCCGCATACGCATCGGTTCCGACCCCTAACTCGGAGCCTGTTGCGCCAATCGAGGATGAGCGGTTGGACGTCACCTCAGGGGCTACGATCCCGAAAGCGGTCGAGCCGAACGCTAGCCCCGCACTCTGCATGACCCGTGACTCCGAGGATCCGGACTCCGAACCCCCCGCGCCCCTGCCAATCGAATCCGATTGGGCGCCGATAATGGAGTTCACCGCCATAGACATCTTTCAGCACTCGCCTTGTGGCGATATCCTGAACTCTCTCAAGTCTCTCTCCTTATCAGGAGAGCCCTGGCCGAACTACGGTCAGCGAGGATGAGATACGGACGATGAAGAAATTCAAAGCCCACCCACCACCCACTTGGTAGCCACTGTCAACAATTTAAACGACGTGCTCAACTTTGACTCCGGAGACATCGACGGCATGGATGACGATGCAGGAGATACCGACGAACCAACGCCCATAGGGCATTGGACAGCCACCTCATCTCACGATGTGTACATGGTGGATACCCCTAAAGGAAGCGACAGCGAGGAAAAAGGGGATGGGACGGGAGATCGACCCCCAGAAAAGCAATCAAAGCGTCGGCGTAAACGCCGGCCCAAGCCCCGCCTCGACAAAAACCCAGCCATAGAGCAGGACGAGCCGGCATACGACGAGTAGGCCTTAGAGCAACCGTCCGAACAGGGCAACACGGATAGAGAAACCGAACATCCCTCCTCCGGCGAAAACGGCATTCCGGACGACCTCACGCCGAATAAACCTATGGAGCAGAAGAATCTCCACGAGAGGCTCGTTGCAACTGCACGCAGCCTAAAAAAGTAGAAGCGGAAGCTAAAAACAGCGGAAGATGCACTCTGGATTAGATGGAGCAAAGTAATCAATACCACAGATAAGTACGGCGACAGTCGCCGCACTAAAAGCTATCCGAAAAGAAAGCTACTGCCTGAATTCGATGAAGAGGCCCTAGAGCCCTCGCATTCAAAAAATGAAAAAGCCACACGGTCGGATAGACGACCCCATAAAGCGGCAAGTGGCGCCGCACCTAAATCGACATGCGACCCACTTAAGGATTCGCATCATGGCCCAGTCAGGTCCATTTATGGGCCAAGAAAGCAAGCTCTCGTAAGCAACGCTATGAAGCCATCATCAGAATCCGGCACACCCAAATACAGGGGCGCCGCACACCTCCTATGTTTCACCGATGAGGTCCTGGACAATGAATTCCCAGAGGGATTCAAACCGGTAAACATAGAGGCATATGATGGAACAACAGACCCTGGAGTTTGGATCGAGGATTATATCCTCCACATACACATGGCTAGAGGAGATGATCTCCACGCCATAAAATATCTACCCCTTAAGCTTAAAGGGCCAGCCCGGCATTGGCTAAAAAGCCTTCCCGAAAACACAATTGGAAGCTGGGAAGAGCTCGAGGATGCTTTCCGAGCAAACTTTCAAGGGACCTATGTCCGCCCTCCGGATGCAGATGATCTTAGTCACATAACTCAACAACCCGAAGAATCAGCTCGACAGTTCTGGAATAGATTCCTCACTAAAAAGAATCAGATAGTCGATTGTCCAGACGTCGAAGCCTTAGCAGCTTTCAGGCATAACGTCCGAGACGAATGGCTTGCCAGACACCTCGGCCAAGAAAAGCCAAGAACAATGGCCGCACTAACAAGCCTCATGACCCGCTTTTATGCAGGGGAGGACAGTTGGTTGGCAAGGTGCAGCCCCAGCGACCCAAGTACATCCGAAACTAGGGATTGAAACGGAAAACCGCGACGCAACAAGGACCGTCGTTGGATTAAGGACAAAAGTCTAAAGAGCACGGCAGTCAATGCCGGATTCAAAGGCTCACGACAAAATCAGGAAAAATCGCCCCCCCAGGATAACAGGGACGATCCATCCAACCTAAATAAAATCCTGGACAGGATATGTCAGATACACAGTACTCCCGGGAAGCCTGCTAACCATACCCACAGAGACTGTTGGGTTGTCAAACAATCCGGCAGACTCAATGCCGAACACAAGGGGCTCGACACATCAAGCGAAGACGAGGACGAACCCCAAAAGCAGAGCACCAGGAAACAAAAGAACTTCCCACAAGAAGTAAAAACAGTCAATTCACTTCACATAACAAAACGTGCGGCGCCCGTAAAGGTACGCACCACACGGCCCATCCCCAAAGGGTCCTACCACTGGTTGTCAAAACTGATCATCTTCGATCAGCTAGATTATTCTAGGAATATCAAGAATTTAGGTTGGACTGCCTTGATACTCAATCCAATAATTGGCGGACTCCAGTTTTCAAATGTCCTTATGGACGGCGGCAGTGGACTAAACCTGATGTATCAGGATACAATCCAGCACATGGGGATAAACCCAGCAAGAATCCGCCGCAGCAAAACCTCCTTTCAAGGGGTAATACCTGGTCCGGACACCCATTGTATGGGTTTTCTCTGGCTCGAAGTCATATTCGGCTCTGCCGATAACCTCCGCCGGAAAAGCTGACCTTCCATATCGTCCCGTTCTCAAGTCGCTATCAAGCACTACTGGGACGCGAAGCTTTCGCTCGCTTTAACGCAATACCGCATTATGCATCTCTTACGCTTAAAATGCCCGGTCCACGAGGCATCATCTTTTTGAAGGGGAAGCACTAAAGTGCGCCTCCCCAAGCGGAGGACTGTGCGGCCGCTTTGTCAGCCCCACAGCAAAAGGGCCTCACCGGCCGAAAAACTTCGAAATAGGTCATTCAAGACCACGAACGCGGATAGACGAGTTCGGTGCAAAATCATCATTGATGCAGGCCTAGAAGCCATATACCCCCGCACTAGGGGCTCCATGCATATACAATAAGAGACAATAAAGCTCAATCTTATATATCTTACTTTATACTTTGCTTATTTTAAACTTTTTCGGCACGACCCATTTTCAACTCAGTTCCTCTCTTTTACAGATGAACGTCGTGCGGCGCCCGTCCAGGATACGGCACAACGGAGACACATGCGCAGACGTGCAGTAGGGACCCGTCCTAAAGGATTCTTTTTAGATTAAGACCCTGCGTAAACCTTTTTTACTGTCTCTTGTTGCTACACATCCCCTAGTTTTTTTCTTTCTAATATAACCAAGGAGGAGGCTGGCGTCTTGGCATGTGGCCACGTCAGAATTTTTGCACGTACCTGGACACTAGGGGCTTTTTTAATAAAGAGTGTTGTTTCGCCCGCACTCATAAAGACCGAACACCTTAGGGAGTGTTCGGCGTCGTGAGTTTTGGCATTATATGCATCAGCTCCGAATCATGTCTTTGGTCAAATGTTGGGTTGCCCGGCTCCTGAGTTCGGCTACCTTACGTTCTGCTCTATCGGCTAAGGTAGCACCAGGAGAACTACTGCGATTGTGCCCCGGTTCGGCCGGGCGAGCACCTCAGTAGAGAAAGCCGAAAACTGACTGTCATAATGTAGCATGAGACTGGTCAGCCACTCGATGACCTATCGGAATCTATCGGATTCCTCCGCTTTAACGAAGGGCCGCTTCCCGGTCAGGCACATACGCGCCCCGAACTCAGACGAGCGCAGTTGCCATCAAGGAGCTACCTAAATAGTCTCACTGTCAAACTCCTATGGCTAAGTGAAAGTGTTAAAGCATTATAGTCCGGTTGTCTGGCCCGCTGCGCTATCACCTCCTTTGTAGGACCAAGACGTTGGGTTAAGTGTGAAAATGCGTCTTCTGCGAGCACCCCCGCACTATGTGCGTGGGGGCTGAAGCCAACAACTGCCATCTTTCAGATTCTGTATATATATATATATATATCTTAAAACGGCCGCACAGGAGGTGTTTCCAATACTTGGAGGCACAAGTATAAAAAAGGCCACTACAGTTTATCAAAATATTACTTTATAATTATATATGCTATCATAACATAGCATCTTTCGGGCACTGCGTCTCTATTATACGAGCGCCTTCAAGAACTTCCTGAAAATAGTGCTCGGAGGGTACTCGGCTTTTGTCCGAATCTCGGGACGCAACAATGGTGGTCTCCATCTCTGCCCAGTATGTCTTAACACGGGCAAGAGCCATCCTAGCGCCCACTATGCATGCTGACCTCTTCATTGCATTTATACGCGGCACCGCGTCAAGGAATTGCTGCACCAAGCTGAAATAACTCTTCGGCTCCGATCTCCCCGGCCATAGGTGACCCATGACGTACTTCATGGCGAGTCCAGACAACCTATTCAGTTCGGCCCATTGAGCCAAACGATCATCCACTGCCAGTGGACGCTCTGGATTGTGAAACTGTGACCAGAAAAGCTTTTTCACTTCGCGATCTTTCTGATCTCGAAAGTGTTCGGTCGCATCAGCAGCACTCGCTGCCAAGTCCAGATAGGTATCCTCCACACTCCACATCCGGTCCAACGGAGCAAACTTCAGATCACAAAATTTCCTTCGCAGCATAAAGGGCTTTCCAGCCGCAATCTGTTCGGCTTGACGCAGCTCCTCCTTCGCAGCTCTCATCGCAGAGCGCGCGTCCTTGGCATTGGCAATGGCCTTCTCTAAGTCCGTCTGTTTCGCCTGGTCTTCTTATTCAAGAAGTCTGCAACGGTCGGTAGCGCTTTTTAACTTTTCGGCCATCTCAGCCATCTCTTCTTTGCTTCGGCAGTGAGCAGCCTGTTCGGCTCTCAGCTCTTCAAGGGCCCTCTCGGCAGCCGCATCGCTTTTTCTGGCTTGCTCCTTAGCTCGGGCAAGTTCTACCCTAAGATTCTCCACAGCAGCCGTACCATCTGCGTCAAGCACACACATTGTAAGACACTAACATGAAGCTCCTCTTACCTAACGCCGCCCGAAGAATTACATACCTTGAGCCTCATCAAGCCGCTTGTTGACAAGCGCGATGTCGGCATCTGCCACGTCCAGTTGCCGCTTTAGTTCGGCCACATCATCAGTTCGGCTTGATTCCGGACACCTCACCACCTACATTCAAAGGTGACATCTTAGACCTGGGATTATGATCCTCTGCGTGCCGTCATTTCTTGACAACGCGCAGAGTCTCAGGGGCTACTATCTATACAGGGCGCATCTTACTTATGCGCAACTGACAAAAGTGTACATTATCTAACGTACCTCAAAACCCGTCAGTAAACTTTTGACGGCCTCATGCAATCCGCTTTCTGCGGATGAAATCCTTTCAATCACCGTGCCCATCAATGCACGGTGCTCCTCTGAGATAGAAGCTCACCCCAGCAGAATCTTCAGCTCCTCCAGCCGAGCACCAGACGGTGCCGGACTTGTCCTATGGCCTCTTTCGAAGGCCGGACGCGGAGAGCCTTGGGGGGCCACATAGCTATCTTCCGCCCCTGTCGGATTCAGAGAAACCCTCCGCGACGACACCTCAGGGTTGCCCGCCTCGCTAGGCAGTACGGCAGGGGGAGGCGTCCCGCTCTCCATCATCTCCGGAAGAAGATCCCCCGAAGACGAGCTTTGCTGAGAAGGGCTGAGGTCTGAGCTACAAGGTAAAATTTTGGTTAATCTTCTCAGATATAAATCAAGGATTTCTCTCATCCCTCAAAAGGAAAACCTCTCTCTACTTACGGCTCGCTGGAGGGCTGATCCCCTTGAGGGCGTAGTCCGGCCGAGGAACTCCCCGGCGTCGGACCCTCTGACGAGGATTTTCTCCCCCGTTTCGAGGCCATGGTTTCCGGGTCGTCAGAGGCGGCTCTCTTCTTCCCCTTAGGAGAGGAATTGTCGGTTCCTCCCTTCGGAGCAGCCTCCTTCGAGGAGGCCATAGCTTCCTTGTCCTCCCCCTCCAAAGGCATTATCTCCAGCATCCTGACCAGCACAGGGTCCGGCCTGGTTTCAGGAAGGGGAGCCGGACACCTAATCAGCTTTGACTTCGCTATCCACTCCTGTTTAAAAGGACGGCTCTTTTAGGGGCAAGTTTATGACAATTATACGGATAGAAGGTCCGGGCACAAGGTTGCTTACTTGAGTATCCGGGCGATTGCAGCTTAGGCCTGCGTCCTCGGTTAAATCCGGACACATCTCTTGTGATCTGAAGAACAGTCTATACATCTCCGCGGGCGTTGCGCCCATAAAGTTCTGGAGAGCTCGCGGTCCCTCTGGATTAAACTCCCATAGGCGAAGGGGGCGACGTTTGCCGGGCAATATTCGGCGAATCAGCATGACCTGCGTCACCTTGACCAAGCTGAGGTCTCCTTCCAAGAGATCCTTAATTCGGCCCTGTAACAGGGGCACGTCTTTGGGCAAACCCCAATCTAATCCTTTGTTGACCCATGACGCTAGCCGTGATGGGGGACCCGAGCGAAAGGCAGGAGGCGCCGCCCACTTGGCGCTCCTGGGAGCGGTGATATAGAACCATTCTCGTTGCCACAAGCCGAGCTCCTCTTGAAAGGAGCCCTCGGGCCATGGAGCATCAACATTCTTACTTATGACAGCGCCTCTGCACTCTGCGTACCGTCCCTCGATCATCTTCGGCTCCACTCCAAAAGTCTTGAGCCACAATCCGAAGTGAGGAGTAACACGGAGGAATGCTTCGCACACAACGATGAATGAGGAAATTTGGAGGATGGACTCTGGAGCTAAGTCATGAAATTCCAGCCCGTAATAAAACAGCAGCCCCCTCACGAAGGGATCCATCGGGAAGCCTAACCCCCGAAGGAAGTGAGACATGAACACTACGCTCTCACCGGGCTGGGGACTGGGAATAGCCTGCCTTTGAGCAGGCAACCTATGCGAAATTTCAGCGGTCAAGAACTTAGCCTCTCTCAACTTTAGCACGTCCTCCTCCGTGACGGAGGAGGGCATCCATCGGCCTTGAAGGTCGGAACCGGACATTGTCGAAGGTCCGAAGCGCTTGGAATCTGGAGCCTAGGGTGTTGGAACTCGAGGCGACGGGCGAACTCGTTTGAGATTGGAAAAAGGAGTAAGGCCTTGGTCTCTTTATAAGAGGTTGAATACCAGGAGCCCTCCCCGTAACCATTTGGGACTCGCCTTTAATTGAGAAAACATGCTAATGGGCACGATTGGGTTACCCATGTCCGTATTAATGAGAATCCCATAAAAAAGGGGGGCACACGATCTCTGCTTTGACAAGACGTGCCAAGGAAACCGCCTCGCAAAACACGCTAGGTGGAAAAGTGAAAATGATTCGAGTGAAGGACTTGGCTGTAGTGTGATGATGCACTGCGGAATACGTTAGTAGATTTGATTTGTGTTAATATTATTCTCTCTATGGCAATATGTGGAAGCTTATTTTGTAGAGCCGGACACTACTCTTGGCGTTTACAATCTTCTATGAAGGACTTGGAGGAGGAACCCGCCTTGCAATGCCAAAGACAATTTGCGCGCCGGACTCGTCGTCATTGAAGCCTGGTTCAGGGGCTACTGAGGGAGTCCTGGATTAGGGGGTGTTCGGGTAGCCGGACTATACCTTCAGCCGGACTCCTGGACTATGAAGATACAAGATTGAAGACTTCGTCCCGTGTCCGGATGGGACTTTCCTTGGCGTGGAAGGCAAGCTTGGCGATGCGGATATTCAAGATCTCCTACCATTGTAACCGACTTTATGTAACCCTAACCCTATCCAGTGTCTATATAAACCGGAGGGTTTTAGTCCGTAGGCAATCAACTCCATACACAACAATCATACCATAGGCTAGCTTCTAGGGTTTAGCCTCCTTGATCTCGTGGTAGATCTACTCTTGTACTACCCATATCATCAATATTAATCAAGCAGGAGTAGGGTATTACCTCCATCGAGAGGGCCCGAACCTGGGTAAAAAACATCGTGTCCCTTGTCTCCTGTTACCATCCGGCCTAGACGCACAGTTCGGGACCCCCTACCCGAGATCCACCGGTTTTGACACCGACACCCGCCGTGGCCGCCGGCGCATGCACAGTCATGGTCGGTGTGCCCAGATGGCGCCCCGGTGTGTTGTGTGTGCGGTGTGATGGCTTCAGCTGAGCCACTGTTCGGTTGGACCCCCAGAACGTTTACGAAATTAAAATAGAATTAATTAAATAAATAAATAACTTAATTAATCCTAATTTAATTAACCTAATTAACTACCTAAACTAATAAACTGTTAGTTAATTAATTAAACAGCCAATGACAGGTGGGCCCGCTGTCCAGTTTGACCAAGTCAAACTGCTGACGGGACTAGCCTAGTCATTGACCTGCGGGTCCCTGCTGGACCTTTGACCAGTCAAAGCGGACCAGTTGACTGCTGACTTGGCAGTCAACTGGGTCCCACTGTCAGCCTCACAAGCCACTTTTGTGTACACTTTTGTGTGCATTTAGCAATTCCCCTTTTTAATTTCAATTAATTTAAATTCCAGAATTTGATTAAAACTTTTAAAATTAATATAAAATAAATCGTAGCTCAGATGAAAATACTTTGTACATGAAAGTTGCTCAGAACGACAAGAAGAATCCGGATATGCAGCCCGTTCGTCCGCCACGCATCCGTAGCATAGCGAACACGCAACTTTCCCCCTCCAATTCATTTGTCCAAAACGCGAAACATCGGGGATATTTTCCCAGATGTTTCCCCCCTTCACCGGTGTCACCTCATACCGCGTTAGGGCACCCCTAGCACCGTTACTTGACATGTCATGCATCGTCATGCATATGTTTGCTTAATATTTATTGTTTCTTCCCCCTCTTCTCTCGCTAGACACCGAGACCGACGCTGCTGCTACCCAGTACGACTACGGTGTTGGCGACCCCTCTCTCTTGCCAGAGCAACCAGGCAAGCCCCCCCCCCTTGATCACCAGATATCGCCTACTCTTCTCTATACTGCTTCATTAGAGTAGTGTAGCATGATATTGCGTTTCGTTAATCCTATCCTGATGCATAGCCTGTCATTGTTGCTACAACTGTTGATACCTTACCTGCAATCCTACATGCTTAGTATAGGTTGCTAGTACTTCATCAGTGGCCCTACATTCTAGTCCGTCTGCCATGCTATACTAGCGGGTCGTGATCACTCAGGAAGTGATCACGGTTATATACATACTATACAGGTGGTGACTAAAGTCGGGTCGGCTCGTTGAGTACCCGCAAGTGATTCCGATGTTGGGGCTGAAGGGGCAGGTGGCTCCATACTGGTAGAGGTGGGCCTGGATTCCCAAGGCCCCTGACTATTACACTGTGCCAGAGCGATAGGGCAGGTTGAGACCACCTAGGAGAGAGGTGGGCCTGGCCCTGATCAGCGTTCGCGGATACTTCAATTAACATGCTTAATGAGATCTTGGTATTTGATCTGAGTCTGGCCACTGGCCTATACGCACTAACCAACTACGCGGGAACAGTTATGGGCACTCGACGTCGTGGTATCAGCCGAAGCCTTCGTGACGTCAGCGACTGAGCGGCGCGCGCCCGGTTGGACCGTGTAACGCAACTTCCTTTGTAATGGAGGTTGCTAGGTCTGCTCTCCGGCCGCCCTCACAACGTGCAGGTGTGCAATGGGCGATGGGCCCAGACCCCTGCGCCATAGGATTTAGACCGGTGTGCTGGCCTCTCTGTTGTGCCTAGGTAGGGCTGCGACGTGTTGATCTTCCGAGGCCGGGCATGACCCAGAAAAGTGTGTTCGGACAAAGGGGATCGAGCATGTTGGGAAATGTGGTGCACCCCTGCAGAGAAGTTAATCTATTCGAATAGCCATGATCTTCGGTAACAAGACGACTTGGAGTTGTACCTTGACCTTATGACAACTAGAACCGGTTACTTAATAAAACACACCCTTCCAAGTGCCAGATACAACCCGGTGATTGCTCTCTAACAGGGCAACGAGGGGAGGATCGCCGGGTAGGATTATGCTATACGATGATACTTGGTGAACTTACCTTCTGCTCTCTTCTACATGCTGCAAGATGGAGGTGGCCAGAAGCGTAGTCTTCGATAGGACTAGCTATCCCCCTCTTATTCCGGCATTCTGTAGTTCAGTCCACATATGATACCCTTATTCCATTTGATACCAATGCATACATATGTAGTGTGGCTCCTTGCTTGCGAGTACTTGGATGAGTACTCACGGTTGCTTTGCTCCCCCTTTTTCCCCTTTCTATACCTGATTGTTGTGACCAGATGGCGGATCCCAGGAGCCAGACGGCACCACTGATGACTACTGCTACCCCGAGGGTGCCTACTACTACGTGACGGCCGCTGACGACTTGGAGTAGTTAGGAGGCTCCCAAGCAGGAGGCCTTGCCTTTTCGATCAATGTTGCTTTTGTGCTAGCCTTCTTAAGGCAAAACTTGTCTAACTTATGTATGTACTCAGATATTGTTGCTTTCGCTGACTCTTGTGTATACGAGCTTATGTATTCGGGCCCTCGAGGCCCCTAGCTAGTAATATAAAGCTTGTATTATTTTAATTTGTGTCTAGAGTTGTGTTGTGATATCTTCCCGTGAGTCCTTGATCTTGATCATACACATTTGCGTGTATGATCAGTGTACGGTCAAATCGGGGGCGTCACAGCACCAGCCGCGGGCAGTGGTCACACTTCATGACTCGCAACGGCAAGTCACCGAGCTACTGGGCAAATGCTGATCCCGGTCGACGGTCGGACGTGGATGTGTCGATGGTCGGTCGACGGGTGAGGTGCGAGTGTCGAGAGGATGACATACCGACAAGTGGTGTAGAGCGGTTGAGGGGCTTGCGCGGTTCGGTCCCCACTGAATCCAACCAAAATGTGTCGGCGTCGACGACTGAGGAGTGTCGAATCCGACGATGGCGGCGCCGATCATCGATTTGTTGATTTAGTCGCCGCCGCCGATGAGAACGGACCAAATCGAATTGGGAAGGGACGCGGTAGGGGCTACTGGGTGTCAGTGGTGGCACGGGGTGGCCGGTGGAGGCAAGTAGAGTGGTGCTAGAGTGGATGCAGCACAGGATGGGGTGGGTGCGGCCGGCGTGGGGATTTTTTTTACTCCATGGGTGGGCGGCCGAGTAAATATAAGAGACAGGTGGCTTAGGAGGATAACTTTTACTCCTCTAAAACTTTAGGGGAACAGTTAGGTGCAGTTTAGTGGAGGAAAAGTGAAATTTTACTCCTGTAAAGTTTTTTAGGGGATTTGTTAGAGATGATCTTGTTCATTATGTGAGGACATGGCGGCAGTTTTGGGGGTGGCCAAGGCTGCGTGTTTTGACGGTCGTGCTCGATGGCAGACGGCCGACGGCTTCATTAACGGGGTGGTCTTCTGGCTGCGGGCGTTGTTCCGGGGCTCTTGACCTGGATCTGGTGTGTGCACAATGTGGCGTCGCTTGGTGGCGCGTCGTTGGGGCTCTCAATTTTGGCTCTGCTGTGGCGGCCGCACTGGCAACACCATCACTGACGTTGGAGGCGTGTGGTGCCTCAGTGGGTGCCACATGTGGAGGCGGGCAGTGGTTGCTAGCAAGGTTGGCGGTGGCGCATCGCGTAGGTGTGCGGCTTCGACGGTTATGGATGGGGGAGAGCCAGAGCCTCGGGTGAAAGCCCATTTCCACCTTGGTTGGTGCCGCCGCCGATGATGCCACCAGGCGTCATTCCCTCCCTGGAGGCTTCATCTGGGGTGCTCTGACTCATCTCTTGTATTCATCAGCATTGGTTCCTACAGGAGAAAGTTCGAGTTCTCAGTTTCTACTAGGACGGGCAACGACAACGTCCTCGTCACTTCCTCCTTGAAGGCATCGCCTTATGAGGCCATGGCCTAGCCAGACAAGCCTCTGTTGTATGATGTTGCCAAACCGGCTGTTGACGAACCATCAGATCGTGTGGTGCGCGTCCTCGAGGCTGGTGTGGAAGCCGAAGCGGTGGTTTCGGATGTGGTAGTGATGGAAGGGTGTCGACATTGGTCGCTTGGGTGGTAGTGTCATTGGCCAGGCTGGTGTGCGACCTTGGAGTCCGTGTGGACGTTGGATAGGTGGCTCCGATGGTTATAGGGTGTCGGCTTCGATTTCTCGGGTGACGGAGCAGGCGGCTCGCCTGGTGCACGGCCTCGGGTGTTGGCGTGTGTACATGTTGCTTACGTTTGTAAGTTTGAGAGGTGGCTCCGAAGATGGTTGTGCGGTGTCGACTCCGGTTGCTTGGGTGACGGAGCAGGCGACTCGCCTGGTGCGTGACCTCGTGGTCGTTGTGGATGTTGTGGCGATGCCTTTGATTCATGAGTGTCAGCTTTGGTCACTTGGGTGGCAATGGCGACGACTCGGCTAGTGCGCGGGCTCGGGGTTGGTGTGCAAGCCCGAGCGATGGCTCCAGAAAGTGGTTTGTTAGGTATCATCTCTGGTCGCTCTGGTGGCATAGTCGTCGGCTCGACTGCACGGCCTCGGGTCCAGTTTGTGATTGTTGCAAAGGTTTTTGAGTGTTGGAGCGGCGGCTCCGGGCCGTGTTGTAGGGTGCATACTTTGGTCAATTTGGCGACAGAATCGTTGACTCCTTGGGTACGCAACCTCGGGGTTGGTATTTCTAGAGGTTGTATCGGTTTTCAGCCAATTTTTTTATTAACTGGACACTTCTCTTCTTCTTAACGAAAAGGCGGAGCTCATGCTAGTTCCTCAAAAAAAAATCAAATGCTCTCTGCCCTTGTCTCCAAATCCCCTAATGGTGGCGTGATGGATGGTGGATCTTGCACAACATGTGATCTGGATCAATCTCTGTTGGCTAAGCTCTCCCTTTCAAGTGCTTTATGGGGGGGTTGGGAGTCTCTCTTCCATCTTCACCTCCTCGGAGCCCATTGACTCCTGCTGCTACTATGCCTTGCTGGGAACAAAAGCTTAATTCCATCAACCCTGTAACACTGTTAGAGCTGACAAACTTACACATCCAGTCTCCACTAAATAAGTGGAAGACTGAGATGGTTCCTATGGCTAGCATTGTGGCTCCAGCAGGTGCTATGTAATTTGGATTGTTTTAGCTTCTCGAGCTTGTTTGTTCCCCTTGGCATTTAGTAGCTTAAACATAGGTTTAAATGTTGGTTATTTTTTGGCATTTGGTTGCTCTCTTAACCTTGTTCGGTTTCATTTTGATAATGGAACTGAGATGTCTTTATGGCTCCCTGATACCTAAAAAACCTTCTACAGATTCCTATATTAGCTCTTCCACACTACTTATACCATAGTGATCTTCATCGAGACAGTGCTTAATGTCATGGACATAAAAGTTTTCATCTTTGGCAATGGCGCCAAAACATCATTTTGGGACTCCCCTTGGCTATTGGGGCGCAAACCGAAGGATACTACCCCGCTCGTCTACGAGGCCTCGAGGAGAAAAAAATGGAAGGTGTGGGAGGCCCTAAAGGAAAATGCGTGGATTTTCAAAATCAACTACAACTCCGCCGTCTCTGGTGACCACTTCCGGAAATTTTTGACCCTTTGGATGCTTGTGCACAATTTTCCCCTCGATGTGCAAACCGAAGATGTCATAATTTCGAAACACGCGAATGATGGTATCTACTCGGCGGCTACTGCATATAAAGCTCAATTCCTTGCCTTGCCGCTTTCCACCATGGACCTCATGGTTTGGAAAGTTTGCTCCCCGCTCTCCAAAAGTCAAATTCTTCCCATGGTTGGCTCATCGAGATAGGAGTTCGACCGCCGATAGGTTGGAGAGACGCAGGTGGCCAAATTGTGGCATTTCCCCACTTTGCAAAAGAGAGCAAGAAACGGGTGCACACCTCTTCTTCAAGTGTCACTACACTCTTCGGCTCTAGAGATTGATTATCGTGAAGCTTAGCCTAGCGCACATAGATACCTCCAATTGGCATCTTGAGGGCTCCCTCTATGCTTTGTGGGATCGGAGGATCGACAGACGAAACCACAATATGCATGCTCTGACCTCCCTTGCCATACTTGTTTCATGAACAGTATGAAACGAGAGAAATGCTTAGTTTTCCCGTGACAAGTGTGCGTCACCGCATATCCTTCTTAATATCACCTAGAGGAGGCCACGCTATGGATTACTGCGGACACCAAAAAGCTAGGACTTATTATTTTGCGTGAATAATTGTCATGCTGTGATTGCGGGCACTTTGTAAAAATATATTCTCTACTTATTTAATCGATGAGGCAATTATGAAAAAAAAGGGGGTTTTCTTTGTCATGCCATAGTCAGAAAAATACTGTAGTGCATAACAACAAATTTATCCATATGGTGGTCAGAAATAAGGCACGGTCAAAAATATGTACCCAACAGTATAAACCTGTATCCTCCCTAGGAAAATACGGGGTACTACTACTATAGTTTTTTGTTGTTGTTTTTTGAGAAACGGGTACTACTACTATAGCTGGCCTATCCCATTTCCGCCGCAAAATGGCAGATTTTGGACTCTGACCTTTGAAGGATAGAGTGAGAAACGGTGCCGGGTGCGGCGCGTCCGCGGGCTCGTGGCCACGCACGTATGGCCCTGCCGTAGCAATCAATGAATCATCAACCCAGCGGATCCCCGGGATGGCGATGCGCAAGCGCAACCAAGATGGCGACGCAAGCCGCACCGGCCGCCACGCGCAAGTCGTTAGTCATCACGTGCACGTTAGTTACAACGGATCAAGAAAAGACACGTGGTTACAGAAACACATGCACGTTATTACGTTTAACGTGGATCAGTCTACTGTACACTGATAATCGGGCAGTGACGTTTACAAGTCGACTTGTGCTCCTGTCAAGAACTTCGTGATAGGTTAAACATGTATCGTATCTCCGGCCTCAGCTGTTTTTCAACTCTTTTTCTTTGACAATTTTTTTAGGGTTTCTTTGACAATTTTTAGAACGTGTGTTTTGTGGGTGCACCGGTCAAAGAACACAACTGCTTTTTGCAGAAATTTAAAATGTGAACCATGTTTCGAGAAACCGATGCAACAGTGAAAGTGCTAACGGGCTATATTCATGGCTCAACTTGATATAGTGCAACAGTGAAAGTGCTAACGGGCTAAATTCATGGCTTAACTTGATATAGTGCAACAGTGAAAGTGCTTACGGGCTAAATTCATGGCTCAACTTAGTTTCTTCACGGGTACCTTGATATAGTTATTAACCATTAACAGTTTGTTTTTATGTTTTTTTACGGCTGGCCAGGCAGGCTTGATAGATTCCTCTTTGTTTGGTGACCAGGCTTCTGGGTATTAAATACACTAGGGCATCTTCGGCATTCGTCCGCGGACTGCGGATATGGATGCAAGAACAGGCCGTCCAACGCTGTCCGTGTACATTTCAACCGTTGTTCAAACTAAACGGACGAAATTCACGCAAACAAGACGGATTTCATATAAACTGGACGAAATTCATTACATTTTGGACATACTTCAACTAAAAAAGGGCGCTCGTGAAAAAAAAAACTACCATTTGATTTAGTTTCTTGCTCTCCCTTAGCAGCGGGAAAGGAGTCTATCTATCTGCCTAGCTTTGGTAGATTTCCCCCAACGCAATTCAAAAACGGAAATTCCACGAATCCCTAAGGTGGATAAGTCCGACGACTCAGCGGAGCTCGTCCGACGTTGGAGGTATAATTTCGGACATAGTTCAACTAATCACATAGTCTAATGCCGGCCGCGGCGGATCTCCATTCCCACAACATGGCTACCCTACTCCGTGAAGCCAAGGCGGGGGTCGACGATGGTTTGCGCTGAACCGGGCATGACACCAGCTGTGTATGTCGACGATGCGGTGGTGGTGGCCATCGTGGGACCCAAGCGGCGGCGACATCCATGGTCTATGTCGGTGTCAAAACCGGCGGATCTCGGGTAGGGGGTCCCGAACTGTGCGTCTAGGCCGAATGGTAACAGGAGGCAGGGGACACGATGTTTTACCCAGGTTCGGGCCCTTTTGATGGAGGTAAAACCCTACGTCCTGCTTGATTAATATTGATGATATGGGTAGTACAAGAGTAGATCTACCACGAGATCAGAGAGGCTAAACCCTAGAAGCTAGCCTATGGTATGATTGTATGTTGTATATGGAGTTGTATCGACTAGCCTGGCCTCGGTTTATATAATGCACCAGAGGCCTAGGTTAACAAGAGTCCTAGCTGAATACGCCGGTGGGGAGAAGTCCTTGTCTTGATCGCCAAGTCTCGTGGAATCTTCCTTGTATGCGGCAGTTGTCCGAACTGGCCCATGAGTATACGGCCACGGGGGTCCTCGGCCCAATCTATCAGATCGGAAGATGACGTGTTGAGTACCCCCTAGTCCAGGACGCCGTCAGTCTACTTTTCCTCAGCGTCGGCGGCGGTCACAGACGTGCTGGCCGCCTCCACCGTCAGGGTGCGGTTCCGCCAATGTTTGTGGCGAAAGGCGCGGGAAGAGCGTGACGACACGACGGCATCCACGGCAACCACGACGCCCGTGCCACCATGCTCCCTCGCTTGCCGACGGGGGGCAACAGACCACTCCTCTATGAGTTAGCTTGGAGCGGCGAGTTGCTGCACCAGGGGCTAGCTTGGAGCGGCGGCTTGCTCCTCCGCTTGCCTGCCTGCAACCCCACCCATGGTAGGAACAATCTGGGTGGCAAGGGAGGTGGAGCAGCGAGTTACCAAGCTCGGATCCGGCAGGCTTGGCGGGCCACCCAACCGCCTTTTATACTGGAGAACCTCTCTTCCTCCTCGCCGGATGCCATGGAGAGTGTGCAGAATATGGTGCAAGGAGGAGATGGGGAGCGGAGATGTGATGCGGTTCTTGCCTGGCGTCTGGCCTCGTTTAAATAGCGGGTGGACAAGAGGAGCCAACTGGCGTTGTGTTTAATGCCGGCCGGCTAGCGGATGGAAGTGTGACCAGAGTAGGTTTCTCGGCACACGCGCGGGTTCAATAGAGGTAGGTGGGGCAGTGTAAAGCTGGTTGAATGCTGCGACAAGGCGTGTTCAGCCGGGCATGTAGCGGGCGACGCTCTCTTGGCCGACGCGCCACTTCAAAAAGATAATATAGGAATCTGTAGCAACTTTTCGAAAAACAATTCAACACAATACATATTCAAAACAATGTGAGTACGCAAAGCTTGTGTATCATTTGATTGATAGTAGAAGTAATAAGAGACATGGGGAAGGGTAGCCATCACGATACACGTACACTAGACAATGTGATTATGATAACCTTAGCAGGAGAGACATGGAGTGCTCAGCCCAAAAAAACAACTAACAACTCTCCTGGAGCATTCTGGAGATCCCTTTGGCGTCGGCCTTACTCTACTAGCACATGTCTTCCTGAATGCCTTGCACACGGCGAGTGCCGGAGGATCGCTACCCATCAAAGATGCACCCATTATGGTGCTTCAAAATCCACTATAGTGAGTAGAATGAGAGTGGAGGTACCCCCACGGTGCCCTCAAGGGGCGAGCGCACATGTGGTGGCCCACCAGTCAGATAAGACGGTTTTCGATCTCGGTAGAGTGGTTGTGGACGGACACCAGAAGAGCACCTCATGCCAGACCTGGCAAGATAAGGGGCATCCAACGAGAAGGTGTTGCATATCTTTTTGAACCTAATTGTAGAGGATGCAGAAGTCATCATGAGGAAGCCCACGACGGGCAAGGCGATCCGCCATACAACACTAATCCTAAAGGGCAAGCCATGTGAAGACCTTGATGTGCAGCGACGCCCAAATCTTCCAAGAAAGCTGCCAAATTTGATCGCGAGTCAAGCCCTAAAAAAGGGGTAGATAGCACTAACTGGACGGAATCAGTCCACCACCAACGCAGCTTGTCACCCTCCCCCCTAAGGGGGAAAGGGGGTGACGACGATGCCAAAGCTCCACGTATTGCACAAGTGCGCCAGACCCAATTGCATCATGGATGTGCGGAACCAAGCACATTCCGACAAGCCCTCACGCATTGTGCGGTCTTTTTCCATCTTTTCTTGGGGATGATGGAAAAACCCGGGGGTGCAAGCTCCGAGACGGACTTCCCGTCGATCTAATGATCAATCCAAAAATGACATGAGTTGCCATCACACAATGACCACGTCGTGGAAGCACGAAAGATGTGGGCGATCGTCGGGTTAGAGGGAAGGTGAAAGCAAGCCCTCGATGGTTGTAAGTAACACCGGACCCTACGAGGTGGCCTAACTCCATCATAGTTGCCATGTTCATAGTTGTTATATTGCATATGTGAAAGTGCATCTAGTACCCCTTTGAGGTTTTGGATGATTAATGATAAAACAATTAAGGAAATAATGTGTTTGTGTGTATACACAGGCGAAATTCCATGAGGATTTGGTTGAACCAAAGCATATGACCCCTAAAAATTATGTGGAACAATTGAAGAATTTGGGTTCACTCGCGGACTATAAATAGCTACCTGCCTACAACCATTTGCAGTTGGCTGCCATGTGTGAAAACTGACAAGTCTTGTCTTAGCAACCCATCCCTCCAAAGAGATAGAGAGAATCCTAAGTGACGAAAAATCCCTCATAACCTAAAACTATTAAGTGATTGAGCATCACTAGAGAATCAAAGCTGAACTAAGACATTTCACTCTTGAGGAATGAGCAGCATCTAGAGTTCTAGACGGCTATGAGTCAAGTTCAAGAGCATCCAGACTGTCGAAGAACATGTATGTGAAAGTCCGGAGATCACATCAAGATCCACCACGAGTTATTGGGAGGGTTCCGAAGAACTTAGCTCAGGGAGAAGAAGGCGAGAACTTTCGTGTACTTAGAGTTGTGGCTCTGCCTTTCCAACCAGACATAGAGTTGTGGCACCAACTTGAACTGGGTGAACACATTGTGTTGTCTTCTCTGAGGAAATGAGTTCTATTTCTTCGCACTGCTTTACTTTTAGTAGTTTCTCTGTGCTTCAAAGCTTTCCCCCTTATATCTTTCTTCGTGATTGTTGTCAAGACTTTGCATGCGTCTATCTATTCCGCCGCATATCTCGATGCTTAGCTTTGTACTCTGTCTAGCAATTCTCAAGTGCATTTGCTTGTTTGTTAGACTTGAGTATCTGTTCTATCAATTAGCCATTTTACTTGCCCGCACTCTTATGCTCCTTCCACGGGAGTTTTGAGCCGCATGCTAAGTTATCGGTATTGATTTTCCTGTTTTAATTTGCCTTTGTATTACTGTTTCATACTCCCTTATTCTTCTATTTCCTAGAGTATTTTATGTTTTCGAAGAATTCCATAGATTCTCTCATTCACCCTCTTCCTCTTGTCGATATATTGATCCTAATATGAAGCGCATTCCATATGCTTTTCGAGGCTGGACATGCAACGTGCAAAATCCGATTCGCCATATCTCAACCTTCATAGTTTTATTACATATTGGACCCATGTCATTGATTACATATTTATTTTCCAAATTTCAACTTCTACTTCTCTTCATCATCAACAGGCCGACGACATCAAGGTCGACACCGTCGGTCATAGACGCTTCCGACGTGTGCAACCCTGCTAGGACGACCTTTTCGGCTAAAATCATCGGTTTCATTACATCAATCAGGACCCTAAGACGTGCTAGAGTTGCTCCTACATATGTTTGGACGCTTGCATAGAGACAACACAGCCGCTCATTCTCAATCTCGCAAAGTTACTATCAAATGCAATCGTATACAGCTCAATCATCTTATAAATATCTCTGTTGACATTGGCAGATGTCCGATCAAAAAAAAATGTTATCGTTTCTTTTGTACTTTAATGTTTAGGTCGGATGGATCTGTTACTATTTCAAAACAGCAAAACTGATAATGTTGACTGTTTCAAGATAATGAATAAATTGACCAAAAGTCACTTATTTGCTGCACATAGATCACAACATCGTACTACACGCATCGCCGTGGTTTCGCGAACAGCATGAGAGGGTTCTTCCTGTACATGGTCAACCCGTTCTCCTCCTCAGCGTCCAGCTTGCCGAGCGGCGCGCTCCAGTCAAAGGAGAAGAGCAGGTTGGCCAGCAGCAGCTCCACCACGGCCGTCGCGAAGTGCACGCCGGGGCAGCTCCTCCGCCCGATCCCGAACGGCACCAGCGCGAAGCTGTCGTGCCACGGCTTGGAGTCGCCGAGGTCCCCGCCGCGCTCATGCCGCTCGGGGACGAACTGCGCCGCGTCGGCGCCCCACGCGCCGGCGTGCGCGCCGATGGCCTTCACGTTGACGAGCACCCGCGTCCCGGCCGGTATCTCGCAGCCGTGGATCGTGCATGGCTCGGTGGTCTCCCGGGGCACCAGGAGCGGCACCGGCGGGTGCAGCCTCATGGACTCCTTGATGACCAGCTTCAGGTAGCTGAGCCCCGGGAGGTCGGGCTCCCGGACCATGCCGCTGTCGCCGACCACGCTGCGCACCTCGTCCTGCGCCTTGGCGAGGATGCCCGGGTGGTTGACCAGCTCCGTCATCGTCCATTCCACCGTCGCCGCCGACGTGTCGGTCCCGGCAATGAACATGTCCTTCAAAGATACGTAAAAGCCAGAATTTTCAACGAAATGCTTGTGTGCGTGTGTATTTGTTCTTATTCAAGTGCACGAGTATGTACCGTGAGGATGCCTTTGATCTGGTCGCGACTGCTGAACGTGCTCCGGTGAGCCGGGTCGGCGTGCAGGCGGAGGAGCACGTCGACCAAGTCCTCCTCCTCGTCGGCGGAGGAGGATGCTCGCCGTTTGAGGTGACTGTCGATCACGCTCTCGTAGAACGCGTCGAGCTGGTGGAAGTTCCGCTCCAGACGCCCCCGCAGGCCACGCGGCGCGTCCAGCCACCCGAGCCACGGCACGTAGTCGGCGACCCAGAAAGCACCAAGAAGCCTCTGCGTCTCCTTGAGGACAGCACTCGCCTCCGCGCCACCTTCGCCGCCGTCGTCGCCGCCGAAGGCGACACGTCGCACGATCTTGTTGCTCGCGGCGAGGAGAAGCCCGCTCAGGTCCACGGCACCGCCGGCGCCGGACGCGTCGGCCACGGCGGCGACGAGCGCGGCGGCCTCGCCCTCCCTGGCCTCGCGGAACCCGCGCACCCGCGGGGCGCCGAGGAGCTCGGACAGGCACGCGCGGCGCGCGGCGCGCCAGAAGGCGCCTTCCGACGGCGCGAAGGAGATGTTCTGCAGGCCGTAGGAGAACCTGGCGGCCGCGTAGAGCGCCGGGCGGCCGGACATGGCGCGGTCGTTGTGCTGGAACGCGGCGCGTGCCGCGTCGGCGGAGGAGACGACGAGCGTCGGCACGGAGCCGAGGCGGAGCAGCATGAGAGGCGCGTCGTGCTTGACGGCGAGCGCGGCGAGGGAGTCGTGCGGGAGCGCGCCGAGCTGGTGGAGGTTGCCGATGAGGGGCAGGCCCCTCGGGCGCGGGAGGGAGGGTGAGGCCGAGGCCGAGGCGGAGCGTCTCTTGCTCGGCGCGAGCAGTTGCTTGAGGAGGAGGAGGAGGGTGGCGACGACGACGAGGAGACATGCCAAGAGCTCGGGAGCTTGGAGCGACGCCATGGCAAACTGTTGTCGCGGGGGCGTGGTGGTGCGGATTGAGGCCGCCGCTGTAACGTTGTTTGTCTAAAGCGGCTGCTTACTCGGACGCGAACTAAGAGCACTCGGCGACTACCCTCGTTAAAATCTCCGTCGTTGCACTGCTGTCTAAAGATTCGTGCATATAATTGGATGAAATGAATTGCTGTTGTTGAATACACTCCAACGTAGAGTGATATAGTACGCATCTATTTGGCGACAATAAATTAGGACCAAAAGTCCTGCTGTAAGTACAACACACCGTTGGACATTTATTGGACTACGAAGAGTATTGAGCCACTGATGCTTTATCTTCATAGTGTTAATTACATAAACTGTACTCATCATTGTCATTGCTCTCGCCCCTTTGATTCTCTTCGCCCGGCCATTGTTCCTCCTCCCGTTGATTAGTGCCGAAAAAAATGATAGGAGGTTACATAATGTGCACAAAATAGATGATGCGCACAAAAACAAAATAGTCATTTTTTGGCTATAATTCCTCGTAAATCATTTTACTCATAATAGCATCGCGTGCAAGAAGAGAAAGATGAACGTGGCTTAAGTTTCTAAATGAAGCGAGATTTATCTCATAACTTGTTAGTTTGTCGCTCGAATTAGCTACCGGTGTGTTCAATGGAATAGAAAAATATAACAAATACTAACTTTCTTATCTGTGGTCTTTACCCCAGGAGGTTTTCCTTTACATTTGTGTTCAAGCTATTACTAGCCATGCATGCTTCTGCCTAGTGGCCTAGACATAATGTATTGATAGGTTGGACAAGAAAGTCTTTGCCCGTACAAAGAATCCGAGCGCCTTATTAACCGTCAAATTATTTATATTATATCACATGACCGGACTTGTAGTAACAATCAAAATTTTGGAGTGTAAGTGGTAAAAAGAGAGCACTTTTTCTGTTCACGTATTGAAAGTGCACCAGCAATGTTAAATGACATGAATGGAACTTATGCCAGTGGAGTTGGAACAGTGTAGCAGACAGAAACCTTAATGTGCGGGGAACAGAAACACGTGTACTTTACGTCTGCTATGTTGAACAGGGAAAGATAAATACTAGTTATAAGGACATAAATACAATTGGGGCTATTATAGTGCGTGAGAATCCCAAAACGATTTGATGGGCAAGATTCCAATGAGCGTCGTCGCCGAATGCTCCTCCGCAATTTCGCTGCTTACAACTTGGTGTACTTGCCGCCCGGATGACACTTGAAAGGTACTGCTTCTGTCGGATATGGAGATTTCTCACTCACCCGATGTACAGATAAGTGGTTATATCAACAGCCGATATTACAACAAAGATTATAATAAGGCTAAACAAATTAGACATGTGCGCATCCACGCGTCAGCTTTGTTGACAACAACAACAACACCAACTCACCAGAAGCAGCCGTAGGTTGAACCCAGCAAATGCCGTCGTTGTGGCCAAAACAATGAAAGGAAACTGTGCTGCTCCGCATTTGAAATTTTATGTAAGCACACCACAGTTTCTTTACAAGTTAAGTAAAATGCAACAGGTTTATTCCTCGTTTTGGTATTCATGCAATGCACAGCAATGTGCAGCCTGTACACACTCAGTTCTCGTTCTTGAAGCTGCAGAACCAACTTCTATTCTGGCAGGCTAGGAATCTTCTCTAACAGTTTTTTGAAGCGCACACCGTAGGACAATAGTTCTACGGTAAATTTTCATTAATAGTGGTATGTTACGTAAATTTTCATTAATAGTGGTATGTTACATGAGGTAAGGAGAAAAAGAAGAAAACTACAAAGATCCTATCCAGAAAAGGGAAAACAGATTAACCAACTCTGGTTTTTGGGAACTGAATCATCAGGTTATTAGAATGTCTGAGCTAACCAAGCCTGAAACTCTGCAGATAATTTGCTCTTGATCTTAATACCTAATAACTTGAGCTCCTGTTTGAGAGTGAACGGCATTGTCGTACTTACAGATTACTTACAAAGTGCTGTACAGCCTCTCTGGCTCAGGTGACCCCGGTGTACATATAAACTTATGTAAGAGAAAAACCTTGACGCGCAGAGAATTTATACTCACCAGTAATCATTGCAGGAGCACAAACCATCTTTGAAATGATGAAACCTGTTCCTGTCTCTGACAACAATCTCCCTGTTGTACACTTTCGAGATCAACTTCGTGGCGGAGTGGCAGTCCACACACACTCTCAAATTCTTCGACAGCCGAATGGTTGCGCCAGGGCGCGACTTCATCAGGCCAAACGCAATGGCCAGCTTCTCGCTGTGATGTGAAACGGACACTTGCTTCTCAGATTCATCAACATCTAGCCTTGCGTCAGCGGTATTTGGGACGTACCCAGCCATCTTGATGTTTTCAATCATCTCATCCACTTTCTCATATATCTCCCTCGACTGGGGGTGGTCGCTGTCTTCAGCAAAGAACTCGAAGATTGTCCCATCCAGCTCAATGAGACTGCACCCAGGAATTTTCTTGATCCCTCTCTCATTCATTTCCTTCCGAATCATAGCTGCGTCTTTCCATTGTCCCACTGACGCGTAGGTGTTCGATAGAAGTATGTAGTTACCACTGTGATTGGGATCTAGTGGGGTGATCTGCTTCAGCGCTTCTTCTCCGATTTCAACATTTTTGTGAACTGTGCAAGCAGAAAGCAGTGCCCTCCAGACAACTGCATTTGGCACAATTGGCATATTCCTGATAAACTGGTGCGCCTCATCAATCAAACCTGCCCGTCCCAACAGATCAACCATACAGCCATAGTGCTCAATCCTTGGATGGATGCCATAATCCTGGGTCATACTATCAAAATGCCGGCGACCCTCCTCAACTAAGCAGCTGTGGCTGCAAGCTAGGAGAACACCAATGAATGTGACATCTGTAGGCTCAATGTTGGCCTTCCGCATGGATGAGAAGAGCTCCAGCGCTTCTCTACCTCTTCCGTTGCTTGCCATGCCCTTTATCAAGGCTGTCCACGTCCAAGAATTCCTCACAGGCATCGACTCAAATGCCTTGACTGCATCTTCAATGCATCCGCACTTTGCATAGAAGTCCACCAGCGCAGTGCCAAGAACAACTGTAAGGGGCAAGGCCTTTCTCCTTATGTATGAATGCACCCACTTGCCCGTCTCAAGTGCACCCAGGACAGCACAGGCAGAGAGCACACTGACCATGGTTATATCATTCGGGTTCACCTCGGTAGCCTGCATCTCATTAAAAATAGCAAGTGCCTCTCGACATCGGTCGGCTTGAGTGTAGCCAGAGATCATCGCGCTCCAAGCAACCACATCCCGGGAGTGCATCCTGTCAAACAATCTCCGCGCCTTATCAAGTTCTCCACACTTGGCATTCATGTCAACCAGCGCAGTTGCCAAGTTTCTGTTCCTCACCATCCCCTTCTCCTCTGCATAAACTCCAATCCGCTCGCCGAGCTTAGAATCACCTATTTTTCCGCATGCTGTGGCAACACTCACCAATGTGACCTCATCAAACGGTGCCTGAACCTCAAGCATACCCTTAAACATGTCCACTACCTCCTTCCAGTCTCCATTCTTGAAGTAGCCCGCTATCATCGCATTCCATGTAACGACACCCTTTTCCTCGACTGCGTTGAACAGTACCTTTGCCGCCATGATATCCCCACAGCTCGCATACATATGTATCAAGCTGTTCAGCACAAACTGATCGGCCATGAACCCAAGCTTGACAGCGTACGCCTGAACGCTGCGCCCTGTAGCCAAGGCATATATCCTGGCGCAGGACTTTACGGTGTTGGCAATGGTGTGCTGGTCGGGGCAGACGTTGGCAGCAATGGCAGCATCGAGCATTTCGACGAACAGGTGGAGGGCATCCTCCGGGTGGCCCGCGCGGAAGAGGGCACGGATAAGGATGTTGTAGGACCGCGCGGAGAGGGGCGGGTGGGGGCCTAGGCGGAGCAGGCGGATCGCGTAGGCGAGGTGGGCCGCGGTGGTGGCCGGCGACGGGAGCGTGGTAGCCTCGAGGAAGGAGTGGAAGGACTCTGGCGAAGTGGTGAGCTCACCGGACTTGAGCAGAGCCGCGTGGAGCTGAGGCACGTCGCGCAGCGCCGCTCGGCGGGGTGTATAACGCACCGGCGACGGCGCGGCGGGGAGAGCCGCCGCCGAGACGACGACGGCGGTGGCCATTCGAGCTCGCTCGAGCTTAACCGCTTAAGCGCACCAGGCCAACCGCCGCTTGCCTTTCTTTGCTTATCCGAGCAGCTGACGCATGGTCCCCACACGTCGTGGTCCCACATGTCATGCCCCATTTAAACTCCAGATCCGCCTCTCTGCTCTCCCAGTCCCAGTCCCAGTAATTACCATGGCTTCTTCCTCTCCAACTCCACTGCTCCTCGGCCTCCTCCTCGTCCTCCTAGCGTCCGCACGCGCCGCCTCGGTCTCGCTCCCGGCGCTACCGCTCTCTACGGCGTCGCGGTGGGTGGTGGGCGCGGACGGGCGGCGCGTGAAGCTGGTCTGCGCGAACTGGGCGTCGCACCTGGAGCCCGTCGCCGCGGAGGGCCTGTCCCGGCGCGGCGTGGGGGACATCGCGGCGCGCGTCGCGGCGATGGGGTTCAACTGCGTGAGGCTCACCTGGCCGACCTACCTCGCCACCAACGCCACGCTCTCGTCGCTGCCGCTGCGGTGGTCGCTGGAGCGCCTCGGCCTGCGGGAGTCCGCCGCCGGCGTGCGTGTCAACAACCCAGACCTCCTGGACCTGCCCCTCATCGATGTGTTCCGGGTAGGTGGTTGCTGTCAGCGCTTTAAATAACCGAGGTTATCCCCTGAGAAGCCATGATTGCATTTGTTTATTCGGATTCCTGCGTTGTTCTGGTTTGGACTTGATGTCGGTATTAATCAAACCATTTAGCTAGTATTCAAAGTGCAAGAAGCAGTAGTCAAAGAATAATATTCTGAAATGGATGCTTACATATATCTTACTACTACCACCAAAGAATTGGCAAGTGTTGCTAGTGTTGCGAATTGGAAGGTTAAGTTATGCCAAAACTGAACATGTCTTTAATGCAACCTACAGGTTCTTTAAAGAAACAAAAATGAGAATCTTGAATATATTTGTTGCTGCTAGAGTGCCAGGTTAGCAGTGAACTGAACTTCACAACACCGTATGTCAATTATATATAGACATAAAGTAAATAACTGTTCCGGGGAATAAATAAGAGAAATTATATTGTCGAAAAAAGTGTATGCCATGGATCAATTTGTCTGTAGCTAACCAGCTGAAATTAGCACTGTTTTGAATAAGTAAAACTTGCTTCAGAAGTCCAAACATTGCATATTAGAGGAATTCTGATGGCAAATAATTCATCAGAACTCACAAGGCTCGCCAAAGAACCTCAGGGTATCCTTCTTTTCTCTTTATCAAGGACACCATCTGATGCAAGATGAGGGATAAATGCCAATATAGAAATAAGTTATCATTTTTTGCTATTTCAGGAAATGCCATCGCTCTTGCTTAAAAGATTGTCTTCCCTTTTATTCGCCACTGTTTAGGTTGAACAGAGGCATACCTACTAGTCACCAAATTGATGGTCCAATATGAGGGTGCCTTGCAAGTCACAATGCTCTAGTGAGCACAAATATTGCTTGTAGGATTTGTTTGGATGATGGGGATACATGTCACATCAAACGAATGGATTAGGTGAGCTGGTTCTTTTTCCATACCAGCTATCTAGTTGGGCATGAGGGTCTCTCGGGGAGGTATCTAGTTAGCTGACATGGTAATATAGAACAAATAGTCAAATAATGTAGTTACCCAACCTATATGTTTTTCTTGTGACACACCTACTACCAGGCTAAACATGAAGTGAAAACAGTATTTTTATTTTTGTCTATCAAGGGGTAAATGAATTATGATTATGATCATCCTTCTGATATGGGTCAAACTTAATAGGAAGTGGTATCAGCTTTGGCCAGCAACAGCATTATGGTCATACTTGATAACCAAATGACTACTCCAGGATGGTGCTGTAGCAGAACTGACGGTAATGGCTTCTTTGGAGACAAATACTTCGACCCTGAAGAATGGTTGAAGGGCCTCAGTGCAATGGCAACAATGTTTAGGGACACAAAGAATGTTGTCGGCATGAGCTTGCGTAATGAGCTTCGTGGCCCCTACCAAAATGTTAGTTTGTGGTACAGGTATGTTACTGAGCAAAGGCCCTCATGAGTCATGCTATTGAGAAGGCTTTTCTATGTAACTGATGATATTGAAAACTTATATTACATTCTTTAGGTATATGCAACAGGGTGCTGAAGCTGTGCATGCAGCAAACCCTAATGTCCTTGTTATTTTGTCGGGCCTGGATTTTGACAACAGTCTCTCCTTCTTGTCCCCAAAGCAAGTTAAGTTGTCATTTACTGGAAAGTTAGTCTTCGAGCAGCATTGGTATGGTTTCTCAGATGGAACTGATTGGGAAAATTGGAACCAAAATGATGCTTGTGGAGTGGCTGTTGAGTCCATAAGGACTAAAGGACTCTTTCTTCTTCAACAAGGATGGCCGTTATTTTTCTCTGAGATTGGGTTTGACATGTCTGGCACGCATATTGCTGACAATCGTTATCTTACGTGCTTCTTAAGTGTAGCAGCTGAAATGGATCTGGATTGGGCTGTTTGGGCTCTCGAAGGGAGTTACTATATCAGGGAGGGTATTCTAGCTTACGATGAAACATATGGTTTGCTAACATGGGATTGGTATACAGCTAGGAACCCCAGCTTCATTGAAAGGATCAATTCCCTGCAATCTCCATTTCAAGGTTTGAACTTTACCTATCTCTGTATTACTACCTAGCGACGTTGTCAGACACAAATTTTGTGCTATCTGTTGCACATATTTGCCTAACCATTCATTTGCTGAACCAACACATAAGCCTTTCATGGGTATTCATTTAGGATAATTTACCAGTATGCATTTATTGACTTTCAAAAGTGATTGTAAATTGTAACTGCTAGGGATGCACTTCGATGATGATATATGTAGTAGCCAAGTATGCAAGAAAAACTAAAATCCACGCAAAATATAATGCCGACACTTTGATAGTGGAAGAATTTATTTGGATACTCATATATACTGCAGGTCCTGGTCTACCCAGCAGTCACAAACCATACAAGGTAATATTTCATCCTCTAACCGGGCTCTGCGTGTTGGTGGAATCTGCGAATGTGCTTAAGCTGGGTCCGTGCGATGAATCGAACGCTTGGAACTACACCTCCGCGTATGAGCTTGTGCTGAAGCACACCGGGCAATGCCTTGAAGCCAAGTCTGTGGGTGATACTGCAAAGCTTGGGGCTGGCTGCAGCAAATCCTGTTCAAAGTGGCAGCTAATTTCTGATTCAGGAATGCATGTTTCGGCCGAACTCACTAAGAATGGGACCAGAGTGTGCTTGGAAGCCGGTCCTGACGGCGTCATCACCACAGATGAATGCAAGTGCCTGACCGAAGATCCAACCTGCGACCCTGAGAGCCAGTGGTTCAAAGTTATATCAAGTAGTAGAGGCATACCAGGCGATTCCTCTGTTCTGCAGTTGCCATCTCTTGGACCCTGGCCTCCAACGTCAAGTTCATCGCGGTAGCGACTTGAACACGCACCATGCATGTATCTAGTTGAGGACAAAGTTGTTCAGGCCAATTCGACGACCGTAATCTTGCGATCTGGGAAGTTACACGCAGAATGTCTGCAGTTCACTTCTCTAGTGTGTATAATGTGTCACCCTTTAAGCACTTTCTTTTTTTCTGTCAAAACAAACCACTTGTATGTTGCTTACGTTGTTGGGTTCAGAATAGAACTACAGAGAATCTAGTGCTTGTTGGCTTACCCCTGTTTGGTTGAGTATGTATGCCACTTGTTGGCCACTGAGGTAGGGGATTGATCTGAGGTTGCAATCGTGCTCAAAGGGAGCCGTGAGGAGGAGATAGAGCTTGCACAAATTTTCTTGTTATATCCCCCCAAAAGAAAACTGCTTACCTTTATTCAGCTTGAATGACAAGGAAACAAACTCAAACCAAACTGAATCCCAAAGAACCTAACGCTATCTGTTCTGAACTGAAGGAAGGGGCCATGAGGATCACCCATTTCTCTGCCTGCAGCCGTGATATCCTCAGAACTGAATTATCTAATAGCATGACTATCTTAGCCGTCCAATCATAAATTGAAGGACGAGATTGCCTCGCATGAAGAGCAGAACTTAACATTGATAATTCGAGTTCATGAGGCGAAAGCTGAAAGATCTAGGATGCTAGCACATGATTTGGATTACGGTTGAAACAGAAAACGAAAACATTATTTCTGAATTGTTTACATGTAAGTAGCAAATCTCTTGTGATGAGAAAATCGTTTCTTCGTTCGATGGAAAAGAGTCCTACGAAAAGATCCAGGACCTCCATCTCAAAAAAATAAAATAAAAATCCAGGACCTGGCCATGTGTGTTAAGCATTCCCTTTAATTTCGTCCAATTTTGCACTGCTTAAAGCAGCCACGGCATGAACAGGAAGGAAACCCACTCTTCCTCTGCTTGCTCAATTACCACGTCTCGCCTTAATTTGCTCTTCCTCAGCTCACGGACGCAATCCTCATTCGGGTTGGCGACTCTCGGTTGATTTGGTTGGAGAGGTACGGAAACTACACGTGGTTTGCACGATCTGGCAACACTAATCCAACTAACAACACCATTCTTAGACTAAAAGCGATCCTAAAACGGCATTGCCCTCGTAGTTGGATTATCGGCACCGGCGTGAGGTTTCGGACGACCTCGTCGTAATCACAAAGTGAATACATTATGCATGCGGGTACGCTTCTTGATTACTTCCTCATAAATTCATATAGACACAATTAGTGCTGCTATTAATAATCGGCTACGCCGCCGCCGCCGCAAACTCCCTCCTCCTCTTCCTCGGCCGCCGCCGGGCTAAGCCCGGGGGCCGACGGCGGTGGCAGGGGATCTCCTCTCTCGCGCGTCTCCGGGGTGGGACGGACCCTAAGGCGTGTGGTGGCGCGGCCGATCTAGGATCTGCGGCGCGACGGGCTGCGGTGGCGTGCATACTGCCTTCAGATCGGCGACGGCGGCATGGAGGGCCTGGTGGTCTCGTTGGCGGCACCTCCGATCAGATCTGTTTTGACCGGTGCAGCCGGCGGTGGTGGTCATCTTTTCCGTCAGAGGTGGTCGGCCTGAGGCCGGGTGTTCGGATCTCGGAATCCGTCATCTGGCACCAGCTGCGAGTCGGGGAGACGTAGTTACCGGTGAAAACCGAGCCGACGGCGGGCGATGGCGGCGTTCCACGTCGTTACCTTGATGAAGGCATCGGCATGTGACCACCGTTGACCCACTTGTATTGCTCCGGGGGAAACTCTAGGATCTGGTGTTCCAGACCGAACGATGGCGGCACTGCGGTGTCGTTTCTCTCTTGGGAGCATCGTTTTGTGGAGCAGCGCTGGAAGTCAGAGGCAGGAGGTGGAGCAGCTTCGTCTTGCACGGAGTTTCGGTGGAGATGTCAAGTCATGCCTGGCCGACAGGTGCTACACTTGGTCATGCCTGGTCGGCAGGTGCTACGCACGACAGATCCTCCGAAGGCTTCAAGCTGTGTCGGCCGGTGGTACTTGGCAGCATGGCGTTGAGGTGCATCAGTGGCGACCGCGACGTGTTCAGCTGTTTGCGCGCAGAGAGGAGGTGCCATTGGGCGCCGTGGTGGCGTCAACGATAGCTGAACCGAGCAAGGTTGATGCATCAGTACAGTTCTGAAGATGGAGCAGTGGCAGTTGGCGGCGGCGGCCTTTAAAAACACGCCGGACCAGTGTGTGCCCCAGACCCGGCAAGTGGCTAGGTTAGGGTCTCAGGTCTTAGATGTTAGGCTTGGCAGCGATGTCTATTTGGTATTAGGCCTAGGCTATCTGCGCTCCTTCATCAACTGTATAGGTGTAGCAACAGTTTGTTGCTTAGATGACGACTTTAGTCTTACTGTTGTATGACTTTGTAAGGTCTTATGAGAATAATTAATAAAGTGACCGTATACATCATCCAGATGCAGAGGCGGGGGTCATCCGCCTTTTCTAAAAAAAATTAATAATTGGCTACGCGTAATTTGGACTTCACACCCCAGGTACTGCATCCGTGAAATCATTTTCTTTTCTTTTTCAGAGACTCGTATTGCTTCTATTTTAGAAAATGTTGATATATCTATGGGAAAGAATGCAAATGAAGCGAGTCTTTCGGCTGGGGTGCTTAAACATATGAAGATAGATCTTGTAAAGGTTTCTTCAAGATGTATGAGTACCCTGCCTAACCCTAACATCGAGGAGGAGGAGGTGGATGCCACATATGATGGTCCACTTCTCTCCCATTTGGTTGGTGCAGTTATTGAGATTGGATTAGATGATGCAAGACTTGAATTCATGTTTTGTGACTTTATAGTGTTTTTCAAGGCTGGTAAAATGTGACTTTCGTGCATATGTCCTCGATCACCTTTCAGGTGGCTTCGATTACACATGGCATAGTAGCACATGGAAAGTTCAGAGGAATTCTACTTGGGATATAGACCACAACCATGGACTTGTTAACTTTTTCGACTGGCAAATTTCACATTAAATTCAACCTCCGAAACATAGCTGATAATTTTTCATGGAGCCTGGTTGCAGTCTGTGGGGCTGTCCAAGATAAGCATAAATCTGCTTTTCTTCGGGAATTGGTGAACCTAGCTAAGGATAACCCGCATCCAATGATTATTGGACGGGACTTTAATATATATAGGTACCAGGAAGAGAAAAGTAATGACCGCTTTGATACCCACCGACCTTTCCTATTCAACGTCCTGATTAACAGTTTGAATCTTCAGGAAGCTATTATGTCGGGGCGGCCATTCACTTGGGCCAATAACCGTTTTGTGCGAGTATGAGAAGCTCGATAGGGTACTCATGGATACTGATACGTCTCCAACGTATCTATAATTTTTGATTGTTCCATGCTATTATATTATCAATTTTGGATGTTTTATATGCATTATTATGCTATTATATTATCTACTTTGTTGAAATCTCTAGAAAGACAAATATTTAGGAACGGAGGGAGTATTTTAAAACAATGTTGGTGTCTATCGGAAAAAATGCGAATGAAGTGTCTTTTACCAAGTCGTTTCCCTGCAATCATCAACAACCCGGTACAAATGCACGCCACCACAAGACACGCACACACCCCAGACATGGTACATAGGAGTTGAGCGCAGCAACACCAACCCTACCACTACAGGAGCTACCGGGGTCCTCAACCATTAACATGCCACCAAGAAGAGATGAAGCTGCATACGACGAACAGTTGGCTTCAAGGCGGCGCCTTCAGGAAGGTTACGACACCGGAGCGCCTCCACCGCCCGATCCGAGGACCAGGGTTTCCTCTGGAGCAACACGACAGGCAATGAGAGCCACGACGACGCCTTAAAGAAGGGGACGAACTTCGTCGCCGCTGGTTTGGCCGAAGATAGAACAGGTTTTCACCACCCCGGCCAACACTTACCGCCACTGGCATATGGTACAGATTCCGCGCCACCGCCATCGAACATCACACCCCATCCACGACTTGGGTGCTCAAACATATGGAGATAGATATATAGTTTAAAGGTTTCTCCAAGATGTATGAGTACCCCGCTTAACCCCAACACTGAGGAGAGGGTGGGTGTCACATATGATGATCCTCTTCTCTCCCACTTAGTTAGCGCGGTTACCGAGGTTGGATTAGAGGACGCATGACCTAGGTCCACGTTTTGTGACTTTATAGCGTTTTCGCGAAAATCAAAATCACATTCCTCAAAAAAGAAACAAAAAATGCCCAAAAAGGCGAAGTTAGCCACCACAACCCGAGTTTCCACATGAAAGACACGTTTTGGAATAGCTGAGGTATTTCAGGCTTGGCTAAATGTAAACACGTCGATGATTGTGTGAGAGAACATCGAGTAGATTTTGTGGCCATTTTCAAGGCTGGTAAATGTGACATTCTTGCACATGTCCTCGATCACCTTTCAGATGGTTTCGACTACATATGGCACAGTCTACCCGCACGTGGAAAGTCCAGAGGAATCCTACTAGGGCTACTAATCACAACCATGGACTTGTTAGTTTTTCGAATCATGAATTTCACATTAAATTCAACCTCCAAAATAGAGCTGGTAATTTTACATGGAGCCGGGTTGCAGTCTAGGGCTGCCCAAGATGAGCATAAATCTTCTTTCCTTTGGGAATTGGTGAACATGGCTAAGGATAACCCACATCCAATGATTATTGGAGTGGACTTTAATATACTTCGGAACAAGGAAGAGAAAAATAATGACCGCTTTGACACACACTGCCCTTTCATATTCAACGATGTGATTGCCAGTTTGAATCTTTGGGAAGCTAGTATGTCAGGCGACAATTCACTTGGGCCAATAACCGTTATGTGCCAACATATGAGAAGCACTATAGGGTACTCATGGATAACGAGTGGAAGATAAACTTCCTTTAGTCAACGTGCATGCCCTAGAGCATATCGAGGCACTATCGGATCGTGTGCCCATCATTCTTGATTTTAACTCTATCAGCCCATTCGCTAGTTCCCTTTAAAGTTTGAATTGAGATGGTTGCACAGGGAAGATTTTGCAGACGTAATCAAGAATGTATGGGACAGGCTTGCCATTGGTCGTACGCCTATTCGCAGATGGAACTTTATAATAAGGGCCACATGGCAATACCTATCTGGATGGGCAAAACACGCCAATGGGATGTACAAAAAAGAAATGAAACACCTCTCCACCATTATTGATGACCTCAACAAAATCACAGAGGCGATGTATTAGAGAGTCGGTCCAATGAGAAGATTGCACATCTTTTGTGAGGTGAGGAAATAAAATATTTCCAAAGATCTAAAGCTGACTTTATATTGAAATGAGACAGTAATACACGATACTTCCAATTGGTCGCCAATGGGTGGCATACGAAGAAATGTATTTTTAGTCTCCAACAAGAGGAGGGGCGGATCGAAGGTCATGCAGAGCTCAAAAGTTATATCATTAAATACTAAAAAAACTCTTTTTGGGCCGCCAGATGAAGGAAAATTCATCCTTGATGAGACCCGAATAGTTGATATTCCACAAGTCATTGCAGAAGAGAATGATATAATCACAACACCTTTCTCTGAAGAGGAGGTGAGAGCTGCAGTGTGCTAAATGGAACATAATAAAGCTCCAGCCCCGGATAGCTTCCTCGCAGAATTCTATCAGAATTTATGGGATCTCATCAAACTGACTTGTTGAAGTTGTTCGATTATCTTCATGCCATCCAACTTGACCTATCCAGGCTTAATCTTGGTGAGATTGTTTTGTTGCCGAAAATTAAGGAGGCTGAGCGGAGTCTAGGGAGATCTCATTCCCATCTACTTTCTGATAGAACAACTCTCGGCAGTATCTCATTCATCCCATTGTAATCCCTCGCACGAGGTATACCCACCATCAATAACAAAAACAAGCAAGACGTAGGGTATTACTCCTCAATGGAGGCCCGAACCTGGGTAAATTCCCCTTGTGACTTCCGATATGTGTCTTCCAGCCACACTAAGTACCCTATTGAGGGTACTACGGGAATCTGCACCATCACCCATCTACTCTATTTATAAGAGGACAAGGGCGGTGTGGCTTGGGTAGGGGCAATTCCCCTCATAGGACCGACACACAAGGGGAGGGGATCCTCGCTAACTCCTTCCCCCACACAACAAGTTGGCTTGCCCCCCAAATTGGGAGGGAGTGCACCGATATGGCCCATGTGGCTGCTGCCCCTTGGTCCCACCAAAGGGGCAACCCACCTAGAATTTCTCATATCTTCTAAAAGGTTTTCGACCTTCCTTAATCTTCCATGACCTTCAACGTCCTTCCGAGACCTTCCCGTGCATCTCCAAAACTTTTCCCATATCACCGGGGCCTTCCTGGAATCACCCAAAACATTTGTGGTATCCTTTCTATCATGCTCCTAGGAACTCTAGTACTTTTTCAAACCAATCACCATTAAGCGTGTGATTCTACAAGTTCGGTAAATATGCATACATGAACCCGCAACACATTTCAGTCAATAACCATCAACAGGGTTTGAACATCCATAATGATGTCCACATACACACGAAGTTATTTTATTGAGCAATTTTTTTTGCTTAACAATTCCCTTTGCTTCGTGATACATCAAAAACCCGAGGTGAGACTTTTTGTCAGTATCCTTGTGAAGCAACAACTTGATCACAATACCTTATCCTTGTTTCTAGTTTTGGTCTCTTTTCTCCTCTCCATAGTCCGGTATCCCCATGATCATATCACATTTTGTCTGGCCAGATGATGATGAATACCGTAACACAGAGTGGCCCTAGAGAGTATCTCTCCATCTTTAAAGGAGCAAATCCCAGTCTTGAACAATCGAGTCCCTGGACATACTTTTTCTGTGTACCCAAAAGTTACTATTATAATCACCGAGTTACAAGTAACATTTGACAACTCAAGGTATGAAGGTACACGACATTCTCAAGGTCTATGGATGTGAATATTGTTGGGGAACACAGTAATTTCAAAAAAAAATCCTACGCACACGGAAGATCATGGTGATGCGTAGCAACGAGAGGGGGGAGTATTGTCTACGTACCCTCATAGACTGTAAGCGGAAGCGTTATGACAACACGGTTGATGTAGTCGTACGTCTTCACGATCGACCGATCCTAGTACCGAATGTACGACACCTCCGTGATCTGCACACGTTCAGCTCGGTGACATCCCATGAACTCACGATCCAGTAGAGTGTCGAGGGAGAGCTTCATCGGCACGATGGCATGATGACGGTGATGATGATGCTATCAGAATAGGGATTTGCCTAAGGACCGCTACGATATGAACGAGGTGGATTATGGTGGAGGGGGGCACCGCACACGGCTAAGGGATCAATGATCAACTTGTGTGTCTATGGGGTGCCCCCCTCCCCATATATAAAGGCGTGGAGGAGGGGGGGTCCGGCCCTCTACTATGTTTTTTTTTTAATGATACGGCGACCACCGAGAGAAGGATTCCCTCCTTTCCATGTAGTAGGAGTAGGAGAGTAGGAAAGGGAAGAGAGAAGAGAAGGAAGGAGGGGGTGCCGCCCCTCCCCCCTAGTCCAATTCGGACTAGGCCTTGGGGGGGGCTGCCCTAGGCAGCCCCTCCCTCTCTCCCCTAAAGCCCATTAGGGCCCATATACTCCCGAGGGGGGGGGGTTCCGGTAACCCCCTGATACTTCGGTTAATGTCCAAACTCATTTGGAACCATTTCGATGTCCAAACATAGTCATCCAATATATCGATATTTATGTCTCGACCAATTCGAGACTCCTCGTCATGCCCGTGATCACATCCGGGACTCCGAACAACCTTCGGTTCATCAAAACACATAAACTCATAATATCGATCGTTACCGAACGTTAAGCGTGTGGACCCTACGGGTTTGAGAACTATGTAGACATGAACGAGACATGATACGTCTCCATCATATCTACTTTTCCAAACACTTTTGCCCTTCTTTTGGACTCTAACTTGCATGATTTGAATGGAACTAACCCGGACTGACGCTGTTTTCAGCAAAATTGCCATGGTGTTATTTATGTGCAGAAACAAAAGTTCTCGGAATGACCTGAAACTTCACGGAATATCTTTTCAGAAATAATAAAAAATCCTTGCAAAAGATGAAGACCAGGGGGCCCACACCCTAGCCACGAGGGTGGGGGCGCGCCTTCCCCCCTAGGGCGCGCCCCCTACCTCGTGGGCCCCCTGGAGCTCCTCCGACCTCAACTCCAACTCTATATATTTGGTTTTTGAGAGAAAAAAATCAAAGAGAAGGATTCATCGCGTTTTATGATACGGAGCCGCCGCCAAGCCCTAAAACCTCTCGGGAGGGCTGATCCGGAGTCCGTTCGGGGCTCCGGAGAGGGGAATCCGTCGCCATCGTCATCATCAACCTTCCTCCATCACCAATTTTGTGACGCCCTGATTCAATCGTACACTAATCATACACACAAACGTGTACGATCAAGATCAGGGACTCACGGGAAGATATCACAACACAACTCTACAAATGAAATAAGTCATACAAGCATCATATTACAAGCCAGGGGCCTCGAGGGCTCGAATACAAGAGCTCGATCATAGACGAGTCAGCGGAAGCAACAATATCTGATTACAGACATAAGTTAAACAAGTTTGCCTTAAGAAGGCTAGCACAAACTGGGATACAGATCGAAAGAGGCGCAGACCTCCTGCCTGGGATTGTAACGCCCGGATAATCATGCTACAGTGATCTCACGTTAATGGTGACACGTCACCTCTGTCACTGTAATTAATCTCGGGTTAATTCAAAACAGTTTCAAATTTAAATCCTAAATAAGTCAAACGTCAAAAGTTTTCAAATATTAAAATAAAATGTTCGGGCTATGTCTAATATTGCATCGGTAATTATGGTGAAGTAAACACCTTTTTATAAAATGCCTAAATACTTTTAGATGAATTAAAAAGGAAAATAAATAGAAGAAAGAAACTAACAAAAAAAAAGAAGAGGGAACCCCCTCCCACGGCCTACTGGCCCAGTTGGCCGGCCCATTCGGGCGCAGGCCCAACCGGCCTCCCCCCTCCCCTTATCCATTCCCCCCCCAAACCCTAACCCACCGTCCACCACTCCCGTCCCCGATCCCCCCCTCACTCCCCCTCGCCCCCTGGATCTGGGCGGCGCCCATCCGGTCGCCTCGCACGACCCCCCCACTCCTCCCGCACGAACCCCCCCACTCCTCCCGATCGAGACCCCCACTCCCTCTCGTTCTCCAGCGACACCGAGCACCCTGCGCCCGATCCCTTGCCGCGCTGGAGCCCCACCTCGCCAGCGAGCCCGCGCCCGAGGACCGTGCCTCCGCCCTACAGCACCTCGCCGCCGTTCGCCGGACGCAACCCGACGCCTCCCCGAGTCCGCTGCCATTGCCCTACGACTCCGCGGTGAGGCCCTTGGCCTCTTCCCTTTCCCTCTGTCCCGACGAACTTACCGCCAGCGCGACGGCACTCGCGTCCCCATGGCTGCATCGCACCCCCCGGTCCTCCTCCGTCACATGCCTCGCACCTCATCGCGGCGGCCCTCGCCTCGCCTCCCCTGCGCCGCTCGCTCGCCCGCTATGGCGCCATCCGCGCCCGCTGGACATCGTCGCGCTCACCGCCAGGTCTACAGACGCGCGCCCCCCGCCCCTCCTAGCTCGTCTTCGACCTCGTTCCCCCGTTCCGGCGGCGACCTTGGCTGCCCGCGCGCGCCCGGCACCCATCGTCGTCGCGCCCTACGCGAGCCACGACTGTGCCTACGCGCGTGCCTCGCCTGCTGCTGCCGCCGATTGACGCTGCCGCTGCCTCCTTCCTTCGTGCTCCACCGCTGCATGATGCTGCTGTTGCTGCCTCGCTGCTAGGCGCTGCCGCTCTCCCGCCGCGGCACCGCATCGACGCCGCCCCCTTTTTGTTGTGACCACGAACCGCCGTGAACGTCGCCGGCCTCCTCTGTGAGGCTGGGCATGTGAGGCCTCGCATGGGTCGATGACAAGTGGGCCCCAGCCCAGAACGTTGTTTAAAAAAAATCAATTAATTAAAATTTAAAATTAAATGAATAAAAAAATAATTAAGTAAATAATAATTAAAATAATTATTTTGTTAATTAAATGAATTAAACTTAATTAATCCTGATAATTAACCTGCTAATTACCTAATTAGTCAATTAGTCAACACTGTCAGAAACTGACATGTGGGTCCCCTGCCTAGTTGACCAGTCAACAGTTGACCTGGTCAACAGGGTCCACTGTCAGCCTCTGGTGGCCCTGCTGTGTGCACTCTGCTGGGTGCACATAGCAATTTCACTTTTTTATTAATAATAATTTCAGAATATGTTTAAAACTTTGAAAAATCATATCTTTTAATCCGTAGCTCGGATGAAAAACTTTGTACATGAAAGTTGCTCAGAACGACGAGACGAATTCCGGATACGCAGCCCGTTCGTCCGCCACGCATCCCTAGCATAGCGAGAACGCAACTTTCCCCCCTCCGGCTCCTCTCCTGAAAACGCGAAACACCGGGGATAATTTCCCGGATGTTCCCCCCTTCACCGGTACCACCTCGTACCGCGTTAGGGCACCCCTAGCACCGCTATCTTGTCATGTCATGCATCGCTATGCATCTGTTTGCTTAAATATTTATTGTTTCTTCCCCCTCTTCTCTCGCTAGACACCGAGACCGACGCCGCTGCTACCCAGTACGACTACGGGTTGACGACCCCTCTCTCTTGCCAGAGCAACCAGGCAAGCCCCCCTTTGATCACCAGATATCGCCTACTCTTCTCTATACTGCTTGCATTAGAGTAGTGTAGCATGTTACTGCTTTCCGTTAATCCTATTCTGATGCATAGCCTGTCCTTGCTACTACTGTTGTACCTTACCTGCAATCCTAATGCTTAGTATAGGATGCTAGTTTCATCAGTGGCCCTACATCTCTTGTCCGTCTGCCATGCTATACTATCGGGCCGTGATCACTCGGGAGGTGTTCCGTGTTATATACTATACTTTATACATGATACATGTTGTGATTAAAGACGGGTCGGCTCGTAGGAGCACCCGCGAGTGGATATTTGAGGCGGAGCGATAGGGCAGGTTCCGACCACCTAGGAGAGAGGTGGGCCTGGCCCTGGTCGGCGTTCGCGGATACTTAACACGCTTAACGAGATCTGGGTATTTGATCTGAGTCTGGCCATTTGGTCTATACGCACTAACCATCTACGGGAGTAGTTATGGGTATCCCGGCGTCGTGGTATCAGCCGAAGCCTTCGTGACGTCAGCGACTGAAGTCGCGCGCCGGATTGGAACGTAAGCCTGCTCTTGTATTAAGGGGGCTAGTTCTGCTTCCGGCCGCGTTCGCAACGTGCAGGTGTGCTAAGGGCGATGGGCCCAGACCCCTGTGCGCTTAGGTTTAGACCGGCGTGCTGACCTCTCTGTTGTGCCTAGGTGGGGCTGCGACGTGTTGATCTTCCGAGGCCGGGCATGACCCAGGAAAGTGTGTCCGGCCAAATGGGATCGAGCGTGTTGGGGTATGTGGTGCACCCCTGCAGGGAAGTTAATCTATTCGAATAGCCGTGATCTTCGGTAACAGGACGATTTGGAGTTGTACCTTGACCTTATGACAACTAGAACCGGATACTAAATAAAACACACCCTTCCAAGTGCCAGATACAACCGGTGATCGCTCTCTCACAGGGCGACGAGGGGAGGATCATCGGTTAGGATTATGCTACACGATGCTACTTGGCGGACTTCAGTCTACTCTCTTCTAGATGCTGCAAGATGGAGGCTGCCAGAAGCGTAGTCTTCGAAAGGACTAGTTATCCCCCCTCTTATTCCGGCATTCTGCAGTTCAGTCCACATATGATAGCCTTATTCCAGTTGAACCAATGCATACATATGTAGTATAGCTCCTTGCTTGCGAGTACTTTGGATGAGTACTCACGGTTGCTTTCTCCCTCTTTTCCCCCTATCCCTTCTACCTGGTTGTCGCAACCAGATGTTGGAGCCCAGGAGCCAAACGCCACCTTCAACGACGACTCCTACTACACCGGAGGTGCCTACTACTACGTGATGCCCGCTAACGACGACCAGGAGTAGTTAGGAGGATCCCAGGCAGGAGGCCTGCGTCTCTTTCGATATGTATCCCATTTTGCGCTAGCCTTCTTAAGGCAGACTTGTTTAACTTATGTCTGTACTCAGATATTGTTGCTTCCGCTGACTCGTCTATGATCGAGCTCTTGTATTCGAGCCCTCGAGGCCCCTGGCTTGTAATATGATGCTTGTATGACTTATTTTATTTGTAGAGTTGTGTGTGATATCTTCCCGTGAGTCCCTGATCTTGATCGTACACGTTTGCGTGTATGATTAGTGTACGATTGAATCGGGGGCGTCACAAGTTGGTATCAGAGCCGGTTTCGATCCTGGGACCTGTGGGTTATGGTGCAAGCTTGATGTCAGCTTGAAGGCCATCACGGAACTTCTCCTGTCTGCTTGCATCAGTTGCAATGTCTTCTTCAGCATAGAGGGACAAGTCAAGAAACTCCCGCTGGAAAGCTTCCACAGTTTTTTTTGCCTTGGGTGAGGTTGCGGAACTCACGCTTCTTACGGTCCATGACTCCCTGAGGAATGAAGCGAGCACGGAAGGCAGCTTGGAAGTCTGGCCAGGTGATGATTGTTCCAGCTGGCAGAGTGCGCCTGTGGCTGTCCCACCATTGAGCCGCGGGTCCTTTCAGGAAGTAGGAAGCAAAGGTGACATAGCTGGCAAGGGCTACATCAGCAGACTCCATCTCATAGGTGATGTCACGGAGCTAGTCATCAGCATCCAGAGGCTGAGTTGAGCTGCGATACACGGTTGGGTTTACCACCAGATCCGTGTTCGTGAAGAGGACATCCCAAAAACCGCCTTCGTGACTCGGTATGGATCATACGAGTACACCGTCATGTCATTCGGCTTAACGAATGCTCCAGCCACCTTCTCTCGTCTGATGAATATATATTCATGGATTACCTCGACAAGTTCGTCGTGGTTTATCTGGACGATATCCTTGTATTTTCCAAGAACGAGGAAGAACATGCTGGACATCTTCGTCTTGTGCTAGAAAAACTTCGAGAGCATCAACTGTATGCTAAGTATTCCAAGTGTGAATTCTGGCTCCCCGAAGTAACCTATCTTGGGCATGTCATCTCCAAGGATGGTATTGCCGTCAACCCTGAACGAGTTCAGGCTATTCTCGATTGGACTCCTCCGAAGAATGTCAAGCAAGTCCGAAGTTTTCTCGGTCTCGCCAGCTATTGCCGTCGATTCGTCGAGAACTTCTCCAAGATTGCCAGGCCTCTGACTAATCTGTTGCATAAGGGTGTCAAGTTCGAATGGACAGACAAGTGTCAGGAAAGTTTCCAGGCGCTCAAAGACAAGTTGACTTCTGCCCCCGTGCTTGCTCCACCTGATACTAAGAAGGACTTTCGTCATTTACTGCGACGCTTCCCGCCAAGGATTAGGCTGTGTCCTAATGCAAGAGCGCAGAGTGATTGCTTATGCCTCTCGTCAATTGCGCCCTCACGAAGAAAACTACCCAGTTCACGACCTCGAGCTTGCTGCTGTCATTCATGCACTGAAGCAGTGGCGACATTACCTTCTCGGTAATCGTTGCGAGATCTTCACCGACCATCAAAGTCTGAAGTATCTGTTTACTCAGCCAGATTTGAACCTACGTCAGCAAAGATGGATGGAGACTGTTGCAGACTTTGACGTGGATATATCATATACCCCCGGCAAGGCTAATGTAATGGCTGATGCCTTGAGCCGCAAGTCTTACTGCAACCACCTCCAGGTTCACAAAGTTCAGCCCTCGCTTGTCGAAGAATTTAGAAAGCTGAACCTCCATATTGTTCCTCCTGGAGCACTCGCTCCCCCTCCCTCGGAGTTCTGCAAGATGAATCTTCTTGTTGTTACTAACGGTTCTCTCAATACCCTGGTTGCGAAACCAGATCTCGTAGCTGGTATAAACACTATTCAAGGTTGGATACAGAAATGTGACGATGAAGTCCTCAAGATTAAGCGCGACCTCAAAAAAGGAAAGCCCTCATTCTTCACGATCGCCGACGATGGCGCCTTGTATTTCAAAGGCCGCCTAGTGGTACCATGTTCGAAGAAAAACATGGATAAGACTAAAAGGGTTATGCAAGAAGCTCATGATACGCCTCTGTCCATCCATCCTGGTAGTACAAAGATGTATCAGGATATTCGTCAAAGATTCTGGTGGTCTAATATGAAACAGGACATTGCTCGTTATGTTGCTGAGTGTGACATTTGTCGCCGAATCAAAGCAGAGCATCAAAGGCCTGCTGGAACTCTGCAACCTATCTCTATTCCTGAATGGAAATGGGACCATGTTGAAATGGACTTCGTCACTGGATTTTCCAAATCGCAGAAAGGTAATGATGCTATCCTTGTCATCATTGACCGGCTTTCCAAAGTTGCCCATTTTCTGGCGGTCAAAGAGACAATCACTGCTAGTCAGCTTGCTACTCTCTACATGGCCAGAATTGTTTCACTTCACGGTATCCCACTGGTTATCAGTTCAGACCATGGCAGCTTATTCACTTCAAGGTTTTGGGCGAGTTTCCAAGAAGCTATGGGGACTCATCTGTTGTTCAGTACTGCGTTCCATCCTCAGTCGCAAGGACAGGTTGAACGTGTCAACCAAGTTCTCGAAGACATGCTTCGAGCTTGTGTAATCTCATTCGGCAAGAAATGGGAGGAATCTCTTCCATATGCCGAGTTCTCTTATAATAATAGCTATCAAGCTAGTCTGAAGATGTCCCCCTTCGAAGTGCTATATGGACGAAAGTGTCGAACCCCTCTGAACTGGTCAGAAACTGGGGAGCGTCCACTCTTTGGTCCGGATATTATCCAACAGGCCGAAGAACAAGTTCGCATTATTCGCGAGAATCTCAAGACTGCTCAGTCACGTCAGAAAAGTCAGTATGACCGTCATCACCAAGACATGGTCTATCAACCTGGCGAAAAGGCTTATCTTTGAGTTACACCAATGAAGGGTGCACACCGCTTCGGGATCAAGGGAAAGCTAGCTCCCCGCTATATTGGTCCTTTCACTATTCTCGAAAGGCGTGGTAAAGTGGCATATCAACTGGAGCTTCCGTCAAACCTTTCTCAGGTTCACGATGTGTTCCACGTGTCGCAACTTCGACGCTGCTTCAAGGACCCAATCCGAGCAGTGGACCATGAAGTGCTCGAGTTGCAACAGGACCTCTCCTATAAAGAGCATCCGGTCCGCATTCTCGACCAAACTGAACGCCGCACCCGTTAGAAGGCAATCAAGTTCCTCAAGGTCCAGTGGTCGAATCACTCTGAAGACGAAGCCACCTGGGAACGCGAGGATCGTCTTCGCGATGAATACCCTGCACTGTTTCCTTCTACCTCCTAAATCTCGGGACGAGATTTCTTGTAGTGGAGGAGATTTGTAACGCCCGGATAATCATGCTACAGTGATCTCACGTTAATGGTGACACGTCACCTCTGTCACTGTAATTAATCTCGGGTTAATTCAAAACCATTTCAAATTTAATCCTAAATAAGTCAAACGTCAAAAGTTTTCAAATATTAAAATAAAATGTTCGGGCTATGTCTAATATTGCATCGGTAATTATGGTGAAGTAAACACCTTTTTATAAAATGCCTAAATACTTTTAGATGAATTAAAAAGGAAAATAAATAAAAGAAAGAAACTAACAAAACAAAAAAAAGAAGAAAGAGGGAACCCCCTCCCACGGCCTACTGGCCAAGTTGGCCGGCCCATTCGGGCGCAGGCCCAACCGGCCTCCCCCCTCCCCTTATCCATTCCCCCCCAAACCCTAACCCACCGTCCACTACTCCCGTCCCCGATCCCCCCCTCACTCCCCCTCGCCCCCTGGATCTGGGCGGCGCCCATCCCGTCGCCTCGCACGACCCCCCCACTCCTCCCGATCGAGACCCCCACTCCCTCTCGTTCTCCAGCGACACCGAGCACCCTGCACCCGATCCCTTGCCGCGCTGGAGCGCCACCTCGCCGGCGAGCCCGCGCCCGAGGACCGCGCCTCCACCCTATAGCACCTCGCCGCCGTTCGCCGGACGCGACCCCGACGCCTCCCCGAGTCCGCTGCCATTGCCCTACGACTCCGCGGTGAGGCCCTTGGCCTCTTCCCTTTCCCTCTGTCCCGACGAACTTACCGCCAGCGCGACGGCACTCGCGTCCCCATGGCTGCATCGCACCCCCTGGTCCTCCTCCTTCACATGCCTCGCACCTCATCATGGCGGCCCTCGCCTCGCCTCCCCTGCGCCGCTCGCTCGCCCGCTATGGCGCCATCCGCACCCGCTGGACATCGTCGCGCTCACCGCCCGGTCTACAGACGCGCGCCCCCCCGCCCCTCCTAGCTCGTCTTCGACCTCGTTCCCCCGTTCCGGCGGCGACCTTGGCTGCCCGCACGCGCCCGGCACCCATCGTCGTCACGCCCTACGCGAGCCACGACTGTGCCTACGCGCGTGCCTCGCCTGCTGCTGCCGCCGATTGACGCTGCCGCTGCCTCCTTCCTTCGCGCTCCACCGCTGCATGATGCTGCTGTTGCTGCCTCGCTGCTAGGCGCTGCCGCTCTCCCGCCGCGGCACCGCATCGACGTCGCCCCCTTTTTGTTGTGACCACGAACCGCCATTGAACGTCGCCGGCCTCCTCTGTGAGGCTGGGCATGTGAGGCCTCGCATGGGTCGATGACAAGTGGGCCCCAGCCCAGAACGTTGTTTAAAAAAATCAATTAATTAAAATTTAAAATTAAATGAATAAAAAAAATTAATTAAGTAAATAATAATTAAAATAATTATTTTGTTAATTAAATGAATTAACTTAATTAATCCTGATAATTAACCTGCTAATTACCTAATTAGTCAATTAGTCAACACTGTCAGAAACTGACATGTGGGTCCCCTGCCTAGTTGACCAGTCAACAGTTGACCTGGTCAACGGGGTCCACTGTCAGCCTCTGGTGGCCCTGCTGTGTGCACTCTGCTGGGTGCACATAGCAATTTCACCTTTTTTTATTAATAATAATTTCAGAATAGTGTTTAAAACTTTGAAAAATCATATCTTTTAATCCATAGCTCGGATGAAAAAACTTTGTACATGAAAGTTGCTCGGAACGACGAGACGATTCCGGATACGCAACCCGTTCGTCCGCCACGCAACCCTAGCATAGAGAACGCGTAACTTTCCCCCTCCGGCTCCTCTTCCCAAAAACGCGAAACACCGGGGATAATTTCCCGGATGTTCCCCCCTTCACCGGTACCACCTCGTACCGTGTTAGGGCACCCCTAGCACCGATACTTGTCATGTCATGCATCGCTATGCATCTGTTTGCTTAAATATTTATTGTTCTTTCCCCTCTTCTCTCGCTAGACACCGAGACCGACGCCGCTACTGGTGCCCCGACCGACTACGCTGTTGACGACCCCTCTCTCTTGCCAGAGCAACCAGGCAAGCCCCCCCATTTGATCACCAGATATCACCTACTCTTCTCTATACTGCTTGCATTAGAGTAGTGTAGCATGTTAATGCTTTCCCTTAATCCTATTCTGATGCATAGCCTGTCCTTGCTACTACTGTTGATACCTTTACCTGCAAGCCTACTTGCTTAGTATAGGATGCTAGTAGTTCCATCTGTGGCCCTACATCCTTGTCCGTCTGCCACGCTATACTACCAGGCCGTGAACACTCGGGAGGTGATCACGGGTATATACTATATACTTTATACATAATACATGTGGTGATTAAAGACGGGTCGGCTCGTAGGAGCACCCGCGAGTGGATCTTTGAGGCGGAGCGACAGGGCAGGTTCCGACCACCTAGGAGAGAGGTGGGCCTGGCCCTGATCGGCGTTCACGGATACTTAACACGCTTAACGAGATCTGGGTATTTGATCTGAGTCTGGCCATTTGGTCTATACGCACTAACCATCTACGTGGGAGTAGTTATGGGTATCCCGGCGTCGTGGTATCAGCCGAAGCCTTCGTGACGTCAGCGACTGAGTGGCGCGCGCCGGATTGGACTGGAACGCCATTAGGCTAGGTCTGCTTCCGGCCGCGTACGCAACGTGCAGGTGTGCAAAGGGCGATGGGCCCAGACCCCTGCGCCATAGGATTTAGACCGGCATGCTGACCTCTCTGTTGTGCCTAGGTAGGGCTGCGACGTGTTGATCTTCCGAGGCCGGGCATGACCCAGGAAAGTGTGTCCGGCCAAATGGGATCGAGCGTGTTGGGGAATGTGGTGCACCCCTGCAGGGAAGTTAATCTATTCGAATAGCCGTGATCTTCGGTAACAGGACGATTTGGAGTTGTACCTTGACCTTATGACAACTAGAACCGGATACTAAATAAAACACACCCTTCCAAGTGCCAGATACAACCGGTGATCGCTCTCTCACAGGGCGACGAGGGGAGGATCATCGGTTAGGGTTATGCTATGCGATGCTACTTGGAGATCTTCAGTCTCCTCTCTTCTACACGCTGCAAGACGGAGGCTGCCAGAAGCGTAGTCTTCGAAAGGACTAGCTATCCCCCTCTTATTCCGGCATTCTGCAGTTCAATCCACATATGATAGCCTTATTCCAGTTCATACCAATGCATACATATGTAGTGTAGCTCCTTGCTTGCGAGTACTTTGGATGAGTACTCACGGTTGCTTTCTCCCTCTTTCCCCCCTATCCCTTCTACCTGGTTGTCGCAACCAGATGTTGGAGCCCAGGAGCCAGACGCCACCGTCGATGACGACTCCTACTACACCGGAGGTGCCTACTACTACGTGATGCCCGCTGACGACGACCAAGAGTTGTTAGGAGGATCCCAGGCAGGAGGCCTGCGCCTCTTTCGATCTGTATCCCAGTTTGTGCTAGCCTTCTTAAGGCAACTTGTTTAACTTATGTCTGTACTCAGATATTGTTGCTTCCTCTGACTCGTCTATGATCGAGCTCTTGTATTCGAGCCCTCGAGGCCCCTGGCTTGTAATATGATGCTTGTATGACTTATTTTATTTGTAGAGTTGTGTTGTGATATCTTCCCGTGAGTCCCTGATCTTGATCGTACACGTTTGCGTGTATGATTAGTGTACGATTAAATCGGGGGCGTCACAGGGATCCTCCTAAACTACTCCTTGTCGCCGTCAACGGGCTGCACGTAGTAGTAGGCACCTCCCGAGTAGTAGTAGTCATCATCGACAGTGGCGTCTGGCTCCTGGGCTCCAACGTCTGGTCGCAACAATCGAGTATAGAAAGGGGGAAAAGAGGGAGCAAAGCAACCGTGAGTACTCATCCAAAGTACTCGCAAGCAAGGAGCTACACTACATATGTATGCATTGGTATCAAATGGAATAAGGGTATCATATGTGGACTGAACTGCAGAATGCCGGAATAAGGGGGGATAGCTAGTCCTTTCGAAGACTACGCTTCTGGTAACCTCCATCTTGTAGCAGAAGAAGAGAGTAGATGGTAAGTTCACCAAGTAGCAGCGTGTAGCATAATCCTAACCGATGATCCTCCCCTCGTCGCCCCATGAGAGAGCGATCATCGATTGTATCTGGCACTTGGAAGGGTGTGTTTTAATAAGTATCCGGTTCTAGTTGTCATAAGGTCAAGGTACAACTCCAAGTCGTCCTGTTACCGAAGATCACGACTATTCGAATAGATTAACTTCCCTGCAGGGGTGCACCACATTTCCCAACACGCTCGATCCCCTTTGTCCGGACACACTTTTCTGGGTCATGCCCGGCCTCGGAAGATCAACACGTCGCAGCCCTACCTAGGCACAACGGAGAGGTCAGCACGCCGGTCTAAATCCTATGGCGCAGGGGTCTGGGCCCATCACCCATTGCACACCTGCACGTTGCGAGGGCGGCCGGAGAGCAGACCTAGCCTCCCTTATACAAGAGCAGGCGTTCTAGTCCAACCCGGCGCGCGCCGCTCAGTCGCTGACGTCACGAAGGCTTCGGCTGATACCACGACGTCGAGTGCCCATAACTGTCCCCGCATAGATGGTTAGTGCGAATAGGCCAGTGGCCAGACTCAGATCAAATACCAAGATCTCGTTAAACATGTTATCTTGAAAAAATCGTGAACGCCGACCAGGGCCAGGCCCACCTCTCTCCTAGGTGGTCTCAACCTGCCCTGTCGCTTCGCCACAAAGATCCACACAGAGGGCTGTCGGGAAAGTATGTCCTTCCAGCCCCCAATTCTGTTGGGGAACGTAGCAATTTCAAAAAAATTACTACACACATGCAAGATCATGGTGATGCATAGCAACGAGAGGGGAGAGTGTTGTCCACGTACCCTCGTAGACCGAAAGCGGAAGCGTTATGACAACGCGGTTGATGTAGTCGTACGTCTTCAAGGCCCGACCGATCAAGCACCGAAACTACGGCACCTCCGAGTTCTAGCACACGTTCAGCTCGATGATGATCCCTGGACTCCGATCCAGCAGAATGTCGGGGAAGAGTTCCGTCAGCACGACGGCGTGGTGACGATCTTGATGTTCTACTGTTGCAGGGCTTCGCCTAAGCACTGCTACAATATTATCGAGGATTATGGTGGAGGGGGGCACCGCACACGGCTAAGAGATCAATGATCAATTATTGTGTCTATGGGGTGCCCCCTTGCCCCCGTATATAAAGGAGCAAGGGGGGGAGGTGGCCGGCCTAGGAGGAGGGCGCACCAAGGGGGGAGTCCTACTCCCACCGGGAGTAGGACTCCTCCTTCCCTTGTTGGAGTAGGAGAGAAGGAAAGAGGGGGAGAGGAACAAGGAAAAGTGGGCTGCACCCCTTGTCCAATTCGGACCAGAGGGGGGGGGGGCGCCTCCTTCCTTTTGGCCTCTCTCCTCTATTCCCGTATGGCCCAATAAGGCCCATATACTCCCCGGCGAATTCCCGTAACTCTCCGATACTCCGAAAAATACCCGAATCACTCGGAACCTTTCCGATGTCCGAATATAGTCGTCCAATATATCGATCTTTACGTCTCGACCATTTCGAGACTCCTCGTCATGTCCCCGATCTCATCTGGGACTCTGAACTCCTTTGGTACATCAAAACTCAGAAACTCATAATATAACTGTCATTGAAACCTTAAGCGTGCGGACCCTACGGGTTCGAGAACAATGTAGACATGACCGAGACATGTCTCCGGTCAATAACCAATAGCGGAACCTGGATGCTCATATTGGCTCCCACATATTCTACGAAGATCTTTATGGGTCAGACCGCATAACAACATACGTTGTTCCCTTTGTCATCGGTATGTTACTTGCCCGAGATTCGATCGTCGGTATCTCAATACCTAGTTCAATCTCATTACCGGCAAGTCTCTTTACTCGTTCCGTAATACATCATCCTGCAACTAACTCATTAGTTGCAATGCTGGCAAGGCTTAAGTGATGTGCATTACCGAGAGGGCCTAGAGATACCTCTCCGACAATCGGAGTGACAAATCCTAATCTCAAAATATGCCAACCCAACAAGTACCTTCGGAGACACCTATAGAGCACCTTTATAATCACCCAGTTACGTTGTGACATTTGGTAGCACACAAAGTGTTCCTCCGGTAAACGGGAGTTGCATAATCTCATAGTCATAGGAACATGTATAAGTCATGAAGAAAGCAATAGCAATAAACTAAACGATCAAGTGCTATGCTAACGGAATGGGTCAAGTCAATCACATCATTCTCCTAATGATGTGATCCCGTTAATAAAATGACAACTCATGTCTATGGTTAGGAAACATAACCATCTTTGATCAACGAGCTAGTCAAGTAGAGGCATACTAGTGACACTCTGTTTGTCTATGTATTCACACATGTATTATGTTTCCGGTTAATACAATTCTAGCATGAATAATAAACATTTATCATGATATAAGGAAATAAATAATAACTTTATAATTGCCTCTAGGGCATATTTCCTTCAAATTCGTGAATCAACCGCGGGTACTCCTCGAGCCGACCCGTCTTTTGTCACCACAAGTATCATATATTATGTATAAGTATATACCCGTGACCACCTCCCAAGTGATCACGGCCCGATATTATAGCATGGCAGACAGACAAGAATGTAGGGCCACTGATGATAATCTAGCATCCTATACTAAGCATTTAGGATTACAGGTGAGGTATCAATAGTTGTAGCAACAATGACAGGCTATGCATCAGGATAGGATTAACGGAAAGCAGTAACATGCTACACTACTCTAATGCAAGCAGTATAGAGAAGAGTAGGCGACATCTGGTGATCAAGGGGGGGGCTTGCCTGGTTGCTCTAGCAAGAGAGAGGGGTCGTCAACAGCGTAGTCGTACTAGGTAGCATCGGCGTCGGTCTCGGTGTCTAGCGAGAGAAGAGGGGGAAGAAACAATAAATACAATGCAAACAAATGCATGACGATGCATGACATGACAAAGCATGATGCTAGGTGTGAAGGAAATATGCCCTAGAGGCAATAATAAAGTTATTATTTATTTCCTTATTTCATGATAAATGTTTATTATTCATGCTAGAATTGTATTAACCGGAAACATAATACATGTGTGAATACATAGACAAACAGAGTGTCACTAGTATGCCTCTACTTGAGTAGCTCATTGATCAAATATGGTTAAGTTTCCTAACCATAGACATGAGTTGTCATTTGATTAACGGGATCACATCATTGGGAGAATGATGTGATTGACTTGACCCATTCCGTTAGCTTAGCACTTGATCATTTAGTTTGTTGCTATTGCTTTCTTCATGACTAATACATGTTCCTATGACTATGAGATTATGCAACTCCCGTTTACCGGAGGAACACTGTGTGTGCCACCAAACGTCACAACGTAACTGGGTGATTATAAAGGTGCTCTACAGGTGTCTCCAAAGGTACTTGTTGGGTTGGCATATTTCGAGATTAGGATTTGTCACTCCGATTGTCGGAGAGGTATCTCTGGGCCCACTCGGTAATGCACATCACTATAAGCCTTGCCAGCATTGCAACTAATGAGTTAGTTGCGGGATAATGTGTTACGGAGTGAGTAAAGAGACTTGCCAGTAACGAGATTGAACTAGGTATTGAGATACCGACGATCGAATCTCGGGCAAGTAACATACCGATGACAAAGGGAACAACGTATGTTGTTATGCGGTCTGACCGATAAAGATCTTCGTAGAATATGTAGGAGCCAATATGGGCATCCAGGTCCCGCTAATGGTTGTTGACCAGAGAGGTGTCTCGGTCATGTCTACATAGTTCTTGAACCCGTAGGGTCCGCACGCTTAACGTTCATTGACAATATAGTACTATATGAGTTATGTATGTTGATGATTGAATGTTGTTCGGAGTCCGGGATGAGATCACGGACATGACGAGGAACTCCAGAATGGTTTGGAGATAAAGTTTGATATATGGGATAATAGTGTTTGGTCACCGGAAGGGTTCTGGAAATCACCGGAAGGGGTTCCGGATGTTTCCCGAAATGTTTGGGTACAAGAACACTTTATTTGGGCCAAAGGGGAAAGCCCACAAGGTTTTTGGGAAGTGCAAAAGGAAGTTTTGCGGACTCCAGGGGCCAGACGCCAGGGTCCCTGGCGTCTGGGTCCAGACGCCGGGAACCCTGGCGTCTGGCCCTGGAGTCCGAGAAGGACTCTTGCCTTTCGGGTGAAACTGACTTTATGGAGGCTTTTACTCCAAGTTTCGACCCCAAGGCCCAACATATAAATAGAGGGGTAGGGCTAGCACCCAAGACACATCAAGAAACACCAAGCCGTGTGTCGGCAACCCCGTCCCCTCTAGTTTATCCTCCGTCATAGTTTTCGTAGTGCTTAGGCGAAGCCCTGCGGAGATTGTTCTTCACCAACACCGTCACCACGCCGTCGTGCTGCCGGAACTCATCTACTACTTCACCCGTCTTGCTGGATCAAGAAGGCGAGGACGTCATCGAGCTGAACGTGTGCAGAACTCGGAGGTGCCGTGCTTTCGGTACTTGGATCGGTCGGACGTGAAGACGTACGACTACATCAACCGCGTTGATATAACGCTTCTGCAAACGGTCTACGAGGGTATGTAGACAACACTCTCCCCTCTCGTTGCTATGCATCACCATGACCTTGCGTGTGCGTAGGAATTTTTTTTGAAATTACTACGTTCCCCAACAAGGTGTGCCCAATCGCGGTAGTAGGTGATACCGGCGAAGGGGGGAAACATCCGGGAAAGTATCCCTGGTGTTTCGCATTTTCAGACTGATGGACCGGAGGGGGAAAGTTGCGAGTTCGATATGTTAGGGGTGTGTGGTGGACGAACGGGTTGCGTATCCGGATTCGTCTCGTCGATCTCGGCAGCTTTCATGTTGAAACTAATTTAATCCGAGTTACGGATTAAAAGATATGATTTTCTAAAGATTGTATTAATTCCTGGAATTTAATTAATTATTTAATTAAATTCGAAATTGGATTTATGACATCAGCATGATGCCATGCTGACATCAGCAGTCAACAGGTGTTGACTGGGTCAAACTGACATGTGGGTCCCGTGGGACCCACCTATCATACACTGTTAGGTTAATTAGGGTTTAGGTTAAACTAATTATGGTTTAATTAAACTAACAGGTTAATTAGATTAATTAAATATGATTAATTAACTCAATTAATTTAATTAATTAAATAATTAAATTTATGTTTATTATTTTTCTAAAATGTTCTGGGCTAGGCCCACCTATCATTGGCCCAGAGGGGCTAGCGGGCACGGGTGCTACGGGTGCATGGGCGCCCGTTAACGGGTGGAGGCCACGACCCAGCGCAGCAGGGCGCCGGCGACCACGGCGCTGGTCAGGGGAGACCCAGGCCACAGCGGCCGGAGCGGGACGGCAAGTGCGGCGGCGGCCTCGGCACGCAGTGCTTGACCACGGGGAGCAGTGGGTAGGGTGGAGCTGGCCATGACGCGGTGGAGGCGAAGGGCGCCGGCGGGGGGGGGGGGGGGGCGGGGGGGGGGGGGGGGGGGGGGGGGGGGGGGTGCACGCGAGCCATGGCGGGGAAACACGGCGGCGCCAACGAGCAGTGGCAACGGGCGCAGCCGAGCAGCGCGACCGGCGAATGGGGAGAGCAGAGAGGGTCGCGGGGCTATGCGGCAACGACGAAGCGGGGCGACCAAGGTGCGGATCGAGGCGGGGCGCAACGCGGGAAGGGGCTGCCGGCGACTGCGGTGGTGAGCAGCGCGGGGCCGGCGACGAGCGGCGTGCTACCTCTTGAGCACTGCGTTGGATTTCCCCAAAGAGGAAGGGATGATGCAGCAAAGTAGCGTAAGTATTTCCCTCAGTTTTTGAGAACCAAGGTATCAATCCAGTAGGAGGCTACGCTCGAGTCCCTTGTACCTACACAAAAACCATAGCTCAACGCAACCAATGCGCTTAAGGGTTGTCAATCCCTTCACGGTCACTAACGAAAGTGAGATCTGATAGAGATGATAAATAATTTTTTTTGGTATTTTTGGTATAGAGATACAAAGTAAATAAAGTAAAAGCAAAGTAAAAGCAAAGCAATAATAAAGTGATGGAGATTGATATGATGAGAAAGAGACCCGGGGGCCATAGGTTTCACTAGTGGCTTCTCTCAAGAGCATAAGTATTCTACAGCGGGTGAACAAATTATTGTTGAGCAATTGACAGAATTTAGCATAGTTATGAGAATATCTAGGTATGATCATGTATATAGGCATCACGTCCGAGACAAGTAGACCGAAACGATTCTGCATCTACTACTATTACTCCACTCATCGACCGCTATCTAGCATGCATCTAGAGTATTAAGTTAAAAACAGAGTAACGCCTTAAGCAAGATGGCATGATGTAGAGGGATAGTTTCATGCAATATGATAAAAAAACCATCTTGTTATCCTCAATGGCAACGATACAATACGTGCCTTGCTGCCCCTTCTGTCACTGGGAAAGGACACCGCAAGATCGAACCCAAAGCTAAGCACTTCCCCCATGGCAAGAACAACCAATCTAGTAGGCCAAACCAAACTGATAATTCGAAGAGACTTGCAAAGATAACCAATCATACATAAAAGAATCCAGAGAAGATTCAAATATTATACATAGATAGACTTGATCATAAACCCACAATTCATCGGTCTCAACAAACACACCGCAAAAAGAAGATTACATCGAATAGATCTCCACGAGAGAGGGGGAGAACATTGTATTGAGATCCAAAAAGAGAGAAGAAGCCATCTAGCTACTAGCTATGGACCTGTAGGTCTGAAGTAAACTACTCACACTTCATCGGAGGGGCTTGGATGATGATGTAGAAGCCCTCCGTGATCGATGCCTCCTCCGGCGGAGCTCCGGAACAGGCCCCAAGATGGGATCTCGTGGATACAGAAAGTTGCGGCGGTGGAATTAGGTTTTTGGCTCCGTCCCCGATCGTTTGGGGGTACATGGATATATATAGGAGGAAGAAGTACGTTGGTGGAGCTTCGAGTGGCCCACGAGGCAGGGGGGCGCGCCCTAGGGGGGCGCCCCCTACCCTCGTGACCACCTCATGGCTTTCTTGACGGAGGGTCCAAGTCTCGTGGATCTTATCTGATGAGAAAATCACGTTTCCGAAGGTTTCATTCCGTTTGGACTCCGTTTGATATTCCTTTTCTTCGAAACCCTAAAACAGGCAAAAAAACAGCAATTCTAGGCTGGGCCTCTGGTTAATAGGTTAGTCCCAAAAATAATATAAAAGTGGATAATAAAGCTCAATAATGTCTAAAACAGAAGATAATATAGCATGGAGCAATCAAAAATTATAGATACGTTGGAGACGTATCAAGCATCCCCAAGCTTAATTCCTGCTCGTCCTCGAGTAGGTAAATGATAAAAACAGAATTTTTGATGCGGAGTGCTACTTGGCATAATTTCAATGTAAATCTTCTTAATTGTGGTATGAATATTCAGATTCGAAAGATTCAAGACAAAAGTTCATATTGATATAAAAATAATAATACTTCAAGCATACTAACAAAGCAATTATGTCTTCTCAAAATATCATGGCCAAAGAAAGCTATCCCTACAAAATCATATAGTCTGGCTATGCTCTATCTTCACCACACAAAGTATTTAAATCATGCACAACCCCGATGACAAGCCAAGCAATTGTTTCATACTTTTGACATTTTCAAAACTTTTTCGATCTTCACGCAATACATGAGCGTGAGCCATAGATATAGCACTATAGGTGGAATAGAATGGTGGTTGTGGAGAAGACAAAAAGGGAGAAGATAGTCTCACATCAACTAGGCGTATTAATGGGCTATGGAGATGCCCATCAATAGATATCAATGTGAGTGAGTAGGGATTGCCATGCAACGGATGCACTAGAGCTATAAGTATATGAAAGCTCAAAAGAAACTAAGTGGGTGTGCATCCAACTCGCTTGCTCACGAAGACCTACGGCATTTTGAGGAAGCCCGTCATTGGAATATACAAGCCAAGTTCTATAATGAAAAATTCCCACTAGTATATGAAATTGACATAATGAGATACTCTCTATCATGAAGATCATGGTGCTACTTTGAAGCACAAGTGTGGTAAAAGGATAGTAACATTGTCCCTTCTCTCTTTTTCTCTCATATTTTTTTATTTGGGCCTTTCTCTTTTTATGGCCTCTGTTTTTATTTTATTTTCGTCCGAAGTCTCATCCCGACTTGTGGGCGAATCATAGTCTCCATCATCCGTTCCTCACGGGGACAATGCTCTAATAATGATGATCATCACACTTTTATTTACTTACAACTCATGAATTACAACTCGATTATTAGAACAAAATATGACTCTATATGAATGCCTCGGGCGGTGTACCGAGATGTGCAATGACTCATGAGTGACATGTATGAAAGAATTATGAATGGTGGCTTTGCCATAAATACAATGTCAACTACATGATCATGCATAGCAATATGACAATGATGGAGCGTGTCATAATGAAAGGAACGGTGGGAAGTTGCATGGCAATATATCTCGGAATGGCTATGGAAATGCCATGATAGGTAGGTATGGTGGCTGTTTTGAGGAAGGTATTTGGTGGGTGTATGATACCGGCGAAAAGTGTGCGGTATTAGAGAGGCTAGCAATGGTGGAAGGAAGGAAAGTGCGTATAATCCATGGACTCAACATTAGTCGTAAAGAACTCATATACTTATTGCAAAAATCTAGAAGTTATCAAAGCAAAGTATTACGCGCATGCTCGTAGGGGGATAGATTGGTAGGAAAAGACCATCGCTCGTCCCCGACCGCCACTCATAAGGAAGACAATCAATAAATAAATCATGCTCCGACTTCATCACATAACAGTTCACCATACGTGCATGCTACGGGAATCACAAACTTTAACACAAGCATTTCTCAAATTCACAACTACTCAACTAGCATGAATCTAATATCACCATCCTAATATCTCAAAACAATTATCAAGCATCAATTTCTTCTTAGTATTCAACACACTCATACGAAAGTTTTATTATTAATCTTGCATACCAAGCATATTAGGATTTTAAGAAAATTACCATGCTATTAAGACTCTCAAAATAATCTAAGTGAATCATGAGAGATCAATAGTTTCTATAAAACAAATCCACCACCGTGCTCTAAAAGATATAAGTGAAGCACTAGAGCAAAACTATAAAGCTCAAAAGATATAAGTGAAGTACATAAAGTATTCTATCAAATTCCAAATCATGTATGGCTCTCTCAAAAGGTGTGTACAGAAAGGATGATTGTGGTAAACTAATAAGCAAAGACTCAAATCATAAAATACGCTCCAAGCAAAACACATATCATGTGGTGAATAAAAATATAACTCCAAGTAAAGTTACCGATAGAAGTATACGAAAGAGGGGATTCCTTCCGGGGCATCCCCAAGCTTTGGCTTTTAGGTGTCCTTAGATTATCTTGGGGGTTCCATGGGCATCCCCAAGCTTAGGATCTTTCCACTCCTTGTTCCATAATCCATCAAATCTTTACCCAAAACTTGAAAACTTCACAACACAAAACTTAAAGTAGAAAACTCGTGAGCTCCGTTAGCAAAAGAAAACAAAAGAACACTTCAAGGTACTGTAATGAACTAATTCCTTATTTATATGGGTGTTATACCTACTGTATTCCAACTTATCTATGGATTATAAACTATTTTACTAGCCATAGATTCATCAAAATAAGCAAACAACACACGAAAAACAGAATCTGTCAAAAACAGAACAGTCTGTAGTAATCTGTAGCTAGCGCAAGATCTGGAACCCCAAAAATTCTAAAATAAATTGCTGGACGTGAGGAATTTATCTATTAATCATATTCAAAAAGAATTAACTAAATATCACTTTCCAAATAAAAATGAAAGCAGTTCTCGTGAGCGCTAAAGTTTCTGTTTTTTACAGCAAGTTCAACAAGACTTTCCCCAAGTCTTCCCAACGGTTCTACTTGGCACAAACACTAATTAAACACAGAAAAACACAACCAAAACAGAGCATAGATAATTTATTTATTACTACACATAAGAAAAAAATCAAGGAATAGGAATAAAATTGGGTTGCCTCCCAACAAGCGCTATCGTTTAACGCCCCTAGCTAGGCATAACAAGCAAGAATAGATCTAGGTATTGCCATCTTTGGTAGGCAATCCATAAGTGGCTCTCATGATAGATTCATATGGTAATTTTATTTTATTTCTAGGGAAGTGTTCCATGCCATTTTTAATGGAAATTGAAATCTAATATTCCCTTCCTTCATATCAATAATTGCACCAACCGTTCTAAGGAAAGGTCTACCGAGAATAATAGGGCAAGAAGGATTGCAATTTATATCAAGAACGATAAAATCTACGGGCACATAATTCCTATTAGAAACAATAAGAACATCATTAATTCTTCCCATAGGTTTCTTAATAGTGGAATCCGCAAGATGCAAGTTTATAGAGCAATCATCAAAATCACGGAAATCTAGTAAATCACACAAAGTTTTGGGAATAGTAGAGACACTAGCACCCAAATCACACAACGCATAAAACTCATAATTTTTAATTTTAATTTTAATAGTTGGTTCCCACTCATCATAAAGTTTTCTAGGGATAGAAACTTCCAATTCAAGTTTTTCTTCATAAGATTGCATCAAGGCATCAACGATATGTTTAGTAAACGCTTTATTTTGACTATAAGCGTGAGGAGATTTTAGCACGGATTGCAACAAGGAAATACAATCAATCAAAGAGCAATTTTCATGGTTAAATTCCTTGAAATCCATAATAGTGGGTTTAGCAACATCTAGGGTTTTAATTTCTTCAATCCCACTTTTATCAAATTTAGCATCAAGATCAACAAATTCCGAATTCTTAGAACGACTTCTAGGTAAAGGTGGATCATATTCAGTCCCATCATTATAAAGATTCATATTGCAAAACAAAGATTTAATATGGGACACATCAATAACTTTTAGATCTTCATCATTATTTTCATAGGAACTAGAAGAACACGCTTTTATAAAGGCATCTTTCTTAGCACGCATCCTAGCGGTTCTTTCTTTGCACTCGTCAATGGAAATTCTCATGGCTTTGAGAGACTCATTGATATCATGCTTAGGTGAAATAGATCTAAGTTTCAAAGAATCAACATCAAGAGCAATTCTATCAACGTTCCTAGCCAAATCATCAATCTTAAGCAATTTTTCTTCAATCATAACATTAAAATTCTTTTGCGAAGAAATAAATTCTTTAATATTAGATTTAAAATCAGAGGGCATCTTATTAAAATTTCCATAAGAATTGTTGTAGGAATTACCATAATTATTAGAGGATTACTAGGATAAGTCCTAGGATTGAAATTTCCTCTATACGCGTTGTTACCAAAATTGTTCCTACCAACAAAATTCACATCCATAGATTCATTATTATTCTCAATCAAAGTAGACAAGGGCACATCATTAGGATCAGAATAAACACTCTTATTAGCAAATAATTTCATAAGTTCATCCATCTTTCCACTGAAAACATTAATTTCTTCTATCGCATGCACCTTTTAGTAGATCTTTCAGTATGCCATTGAGAATAATTAACCATAATATTATCTAGGAGTTTAGTATCTTCTCCTAAAGTGATTTCCATAAAAGTGCCTCCCGTGGCCGAATCTAAAAGATTTCTAGAAGCAAAATTCAATCCGGCATAAATTTTTTGCATAATCATCCACAAATTCAAACCATGAGTAGGGCAATTACGTATCATTAATTTCATTCTCTCCCAAGCTTGTGCAACATGTTCATGATCAAGTAGTTTAAAATTCATAATATCATTTCTAAGAGAGATGATCTTAGCGGGAGGAGAATACTTAGAGATAAAAGCAACTTTGCAGTTGTTCCATGAATCAATACTATTTTTAGGCAAAGACGAAAACCAAGCTTTAGCACGATCTCTAAGCGAAAAAGAAATAGCTTCAATTTAACAATATCATTATCGACATCTTTTTTCTTTTGCATGTCACACAAATCAAATAAGCTATTAAGATGTGTAGCGGCATCTTCACTAGGAAGGCCGGAGAACGGATCTTTCATGACAAGATTCAACAAAGCAGTATTAATTTCACAAGATTCAGCATCGGTAAGAGGAGCAATTGGAGTGCTAAGGAAATCATTATTGTTGGTATTGGTGAAGTCACACAATTTAGTATTATCTTGAGCCACCGCGACAAACAAGCAATCCAACACACGAGCAAACAAAAAGCAAATGGCAAAAGAGGCAAATAGAGAGGGAGGATAGAGAGAGAGGGTGAATAAAATGGCAAGGGTGAAGTGGGGGAGAGGAAAACGAGAGGCAAATGGCAAATAATGTAATGCAGGAGATAGGGATTGTGATGGGTACTTGGTATGTTGACTTTTGCGCGGACTCCCCGGCAACGGCGCCAGAAATTCTTCTTGCTACCTCTTGAGCACTGCGTTGGATTTACCCGAAGAGGAAGGGATGATGCAGCAAAGTAGCGTAAGTATTTCCCTCAGTTTTTGAGAGCCAAGGTATCAATCCAGTAGGAGGCTACGCTCGAGTCCCTCATACCTACACAAAAACAATAGCTCAACGCAACCAACGCGCTTAGGGGTTGTCAATCCCTTCACGGTCACTTACGAAAGTGAGATCTGATAGAGATGATAAATAATATTTTTTTGGTATTTTTGGTATAGAGATGCAAAGTAAATAAAGTAAAAGCAAAGTAAAAGCAAAGCAATAATAAAGTTATGGAGATTGATATGATGAGAAAGACACCCGGGGGGCCATAGGTTTCACTAGTGGCTTCTCTCAAGAGCATAAGTATTCTACGGTGGGTGAACAAATTACTGTTGAGCAATTGACAGAATTTAGCATAGTTATGAGAATATCTAGGTATGATCATGTATATAGGCATCACGTCCGAGACAAGTAGATTGAAATGATTCTGCATCTACTACTATTACTCCACTCATCGACCGCTATCCAGCATGCATCTAGAGTATTAAGTTAAAAACAGAGTAACGCCTTAAGCAAGATGACATGATGTAGAGGGATAGTTTCATGCAATATGATAAAAACCCCATCTTGTTATCCTCGATGGCAACGATACAATATGTGCCTTTCTGCCCCTTCTGTCACTGGGAAAGGACACCGCAAGATTGAACCCAAAGCTAAGCACTTCTCCCATGGCACGAACAACCAATCTAGTAGGCAAACCAAACTGATAATTCGAAGAGACTTGCAAAGATAACCAATCATACATAAAAGAATTCAGAGAAGATTCAAATATTATTCATAGATAGACTTGATCATAAACCCACAATTCATCGGTCTCAACAAACACACCGCAAAAAGAAGATTACATCGAATAGATCTCCACGAGAGAGGTGGAGAACATTGTATTGAGATCCAAAAAGAGAGAAGAAGCCATCTAGCTACTAGATATGGACCCGTAGGTCTGAAGTAAACTACTCACACTTCATTGGAGGGGCTTGGATGATGATGTAGAAGCCCTTCGTGATTGATGCCTCCTCCGGCGGAGCTCCGGAACAGGCGCCAAGATGGGATCTCGTGGATACAGAAAGTTGCGGCGGTGGAATTAGGTTTTTGGCTCCGTCCCCGATCGTTTGGGGGTACGTGGATATATATAGGAGGAAGAAGTACGTCGGTGGAGCTTCGAGGGGCCCACGAGGCAGGGGGCGCGCCCTAGGGGGGCGCTCCCTACCCTCGTGACCACCTCATGGCTTTCTTGACGGAGGGTCCAAGTCTCCTGGATCTTATCTAATGAGAAAATTGAAGGAAATATGCCCTAGAGGCAATAATAAAGTTATTATTTATTTCCTTATATCATGATAAATGTTTATTATTCATGCTAGGTATTAACCGGAAACATAATACATGTGTGAATACATAGACAAACAGAGTGTCACTAGTATGCCTCTACTTGACTAGCTCGTTAATCAAAAGATGGTTATGTTTCCTAACCATGAACAATGAGTTGTTGTATTTGATTAACGAGGTCACATCATTAGTTGAATGATCTGATTGACATGACCCATTCCATTAGCTTAGCACCCGATCGTTTAGTATGTTGCTATTGCTTTCTTCATGACTTATACATGTTCCTATGACTATGAGATTATGCAACTCCCGTTTGGAGGAACACTTTGGGTGCTACCAAACGTCACAACGTAACTGGGTGATTATAAAGGAGCATTACAGGTGTCTCCAAAGGTAGATGTTGGGTTGGCGTATTTCGAGATTAGGATTTGTCACTCCGATTGTCGGAGAGGTATCTCTGGGCCCTCTCGGTAATACACATCATATAAGCCTTGCAAGCATTACAACTAATATGTTAGTTGTGAGATGATGTATTACAGAACGAGTAAAGAGACTTGCCGGTAACGAGCTTGAACTAGGTATTGGATACCGACGATCAAATCTCGGGCAAGTAACATACCGATGACAAAGGGAACAACGTATGTTGTTATGCGGTCTGACCGATAAAGATCTTCGTAGAATATGTAGGAGCCAATATGGACATCCAGGTCCCGCTATTGGTTATTGACCGAAGACATGTCTCGGTCATGTCTACATTGTTCTCGAACCCGTAGGGTCCGCACGCTTAAGGTTACGATGACACTTATATTATGAGTTTATGCATTTTGATGTACCGAAGGTTGTTCGGAGTCCCGGATGTGATCACGGACATGAGGAGGAGTCTCGAAATGGTCGATACGTAAAGATTGATATATTGGAAGCCTATATTTGGATATCGGAAGTGTTCCGGGTGAAATCGGGATTTTACCGGAATACCGGGAAGGGTTACCGGAACCCCCCGGGAGCTATATGGGCCATAATGGGCCTTAGTGGAAAAGAGAAGGGGCTGCCCTAGATGGGCTGCGCGCCTCCCCCCTTCCCCTAGTCCTATTAGGACTAGGAGAGGTGGCCGGCCCCCTCCTCCTCTTTTCCCCCTCCGCGAATCCTATTCCAACTAGGATTGGGGGGGGGGGGGGGAATCCTACTCCCAGAGGGAGTAGGACTCTCCTGGCGCACCAAGCTTGGCCAGCCAGCCTCCCCCCCTCTACTCCTTTATATACGGAGGCAGGGGGCACCTCTAGACACACAAGTTGATCCACGTGATCTATTCCTTAGCCGTGTGCGGTGCCCCCTGCCACCATATACCTTGATAATACTGTAGCGGAGTTTAGGCGAAGCCCTGCTGCTGTAGTACATCAAGATCGTCACCACGCCGTCGTGCTGACGGAACTCTTCCCCGACACTTTGCTGGATCGGAGTCCAGGGATCGTCATCGAGCTGAACGTGTGCTCGAACTCGGAGGTGCCGTAGTTTCGGTGCTTGATCGGTTGGATCGTGAAGACGTATGACTACTTCCTCTACGTCGGTTCATCGCTTCCGCAGTCGGTCTGCGTTGGGTACGTAGACAACACTCTTCCCCCTCGTTGCTATACATCACATGATCTTGCGTGTGCGTAGGAAATTTATTGAAATTACTACGAAACCCAACAGTGGCATCCGAGCCTAGGTTATTTATGTTGATGTTATATGCACGAGTAGAACACAAGTGAGTTGTGGACGATACAAGTCATACTGCCTACCAGCATGTCATACTTTGGTTCGGCGGTATTGTTGGACGAGACGACCCGGACCAACCTTACGCGTACGCTTACGCGAGACCGGTTCCCTCGACGTGCTTTGCACATAGATGGCTTGCGGGCGACTGTCTCTCCAACTTTAGTTGAACCAAGTATGGCTACGCCCGGTCCTTGAGAAGGTTAAAACGGAGTCTATTTGACAAACTATCGTTGTGGTTTTGATGCGTAGGTGAGATTGGTTCTTACTTAAGCCCGTAGCAGCCACGTAAAACATGCAACAACAAAGTAGAGGACGTCTAACTTGTTTTTGCAGGGCATGTTGTGATGTGATATGGTCAAGGCATGATGCTGAATTCTATTGTATGAGATGATCATGTTTTGTAACCGAGTTATCGGCAACTGGCAGGAGCCATATGGTTGTCGCTTTATTGTATGCAATGCAATCGCGATGTAATGCTTTACTTTATTACTAAACGGTAGTGATAGTCGTGGAAGCATAAGATTGGAGAGACGACAATGATGCTACGATGGAGATCAAGGTGTCGCGCCAGTGACGATGGTGATCATGACGGTGCTTCGGAGATGGAGATCACAAGCACAAGATGATGATGGCCATATCATATCACTTATATTGATTGCATGTGATGTTTATCTTTTATGCATCTTATCTTGCTTTGATTGACGGTAGCATTATAAGATGATCTCTCACTAAATTATCAAGAAGTGTTCTCCCTGAGTATGCACCGTTGCCAAAGTTCGTCGTGCCCAGACACCACGTGATGATCGGGTGTGATAAGCTCTACGTCCATCTACAACGGGTGCAAGCCAGTTTTGCACACGCAGAATACTCAGGTTAAACTTGACGAGCCTAGCATATGCAGATATGGCCTCGGAACACGGAGACCGAAAGGTAGAGCGTGAATCATATAGTATGATCAACATAAACGATGTTCACCATTGAAAACTACTCCATCTCACGTGATGATCGGTTATGGTTTAGTTGATTTGGATCACGTAATCACTTAGAAGATTAGAGGGATGTCTATCTAAGTGGGAGTTCTTAAGTAATATGATTAATTGAACTTAAATTTATCATGAACTTAGTCCTGGTAGTATTTTGCAAATTATGTTGTAGACCAATAGCTCGCGTTGTTGTTTCCCTGTGTTTATTTTGATATGTTCCTAGAGAAAATTGTGTTGAAAGATGTTAGTAGCAATGATGCGGATTGGATCCGTGATCTGAGGTTTATCCTCATTGCTGCACAGAAGAATTATGTCCTTGATGCACCGCTAGGTGACAGACCTATTGCAGGAGCAGATGCAGACATTATGAACGTTTGGCTAGCTCAATATGATGACTACTTGATAGTTTAAGTGCACCATGCTTAACGGCTTAGAATCGGGACTTCAAAGACGTTTTGAACGTCATGGACCATATGAGATGTTCCAGGAGTTGAAGCTAATATTTCAAGCAAATACCCGAGTTGAGAGATATGAAGTCTCCAACAAGTTCTATAGCTAAAAGATGGAGGAGAATCGCTCAACTAGTGAGCATGTGCTCAGATTGTCTGGGTACTACAATCGCTTGAATCAAGTGGGAGTTAATCTTCCAGATAAGATAGTGATTGACAGAATTCTCTAGTCACCATCACCAAGTTAGTAGAACTTCGTGATGAACTATGATATGCAAGGGATAACGGAAACGATTCCCAAGCTCTTCGTAATGCGGAAATTGACGAAGGTAGAAATCGAGAAAAACATCAAGTGTTGATGGTAGACAAGACCACTAGTTTCAAGAAAAGGGCAGAGGGAAGAAGGGGAACTTCAAGAAGAACAGCAAGCAAGTTGCTGCTCAAGTGAAGAAGCCCAAGTCTGATCCTAAGCCTGAGACTAAGTGTTTCTACTGCAAAGGGACTGGTCACTGGAAGCGGAACTACCCCAAGTGATTGGCAGATAAGAAGGATGGCAAAGTGAACATAAGTATATTTGATATACATGTTATTGATGTGTACTTTACTAGTGTTTATAGCAACCCCTCAGTATTTGATACTAGTTCAGTTGCTAAGATTAGTAACTCGAAACGGAAGTTGCAAAATAAACAGAGACTAGTTAAGGATGAAGTGACGATGTGTGTTGGAAGTAGTTCCAAGATTGATATGATCATCATCGCACACTCCCCTATACTTTCGGGATTAGTGTTGAACCTGAATAAGTGTTATTTGGTGTTTGCGTTGAGCATGAATATGATTTGATCATGTTTATTGTAATACGGTTATTCATTTAAGTAAGAGAATAAATTGTTGTTCTGTTTACATGAATAAAACCTTATATGGTTACACACCCAATGAAAATAGTTCGTTGGATCTCGATCGTAGTGATACACATAATCATAATATTGAAACCAAAAGATGCAAAGTTAATAATGATAGTGCAACTTATTTGTAGCACTGCCGTTTAGGTCATATTGGTGTAAAGCGCATGAAGAAACTCCATGCTGATGGGATTTTGGAATCACTTGATTATGAATCACTTGATGCTTGCGAACCATGCCTTATGGGCAAGATGACTAAAACGCTGTTCTTCGGAACAATGGAGCGAGCAACAGATTTGTTGGAAATCATACATACTGATGTATGTGGTCCGATGAATATTGAGGCTCGCGACAGGTATCATTATTTTCTGATCTTCACAGATGATTTGAGCAGATATGAGTATATCTACTTGATGAAACACAAGTCTGAAACATTTGAAAAGTTCAAAGAATTTTAGAGTGAAGTGGAGAATCATCGTAACAAGAAAATAAAAGTTTCTACGATATAATCGCAGAGGTAAAATACTTGAGTTACGAGGTTGGCCTTCAGTTAAAAACAATGTGAAATAGTTTCACTACTCACGCCACCTGGAACACCACAGTGTAATGGTGTGTCCGAACATCATAACCGTACTTTATTGGATATAGTGCAATCTATGATGTCTCTTACCGATCTACCACTATCATTTTGGGGTTATGCATTAGAGACAGTTGCATTCACGTTAAATAGGGCACCATCTAAATCCGTTGAGATGACACCGTATGAACTATGGTTTGGCAAGAAACCTAAGCTATTGTTTCTTAAAGTTTGGGATTGTGATGCTTATATGAAAAAGGTTTCATTCTGATAAGCTCAAACCCAAATCGGAGAAATATGTCTTCATAGGATACCCAAAGGAGACTGTTGGGTACACCTTCTATCACAAATCCGAAGGCAAGACTTATGTTGCTAAATTCGGAGTTTTTCTAGAGAAGGAGTTTCTCTCGAAAGAAGTGAGTGGGAGGAAAGTAGAACTTGACGAGGTAACTATACCTGCTCCCTTATTGGAAAGTAGTTCATCACAGAAATCTGTTCCTGTGACTACTACACCAATTAGTGAGGAAGCTAATGATGATGATCATGTAACTTCAGATCAAGTTACTACCAAATCTCGTAGGTAAACCAGAGTGAGATCCGCACCAGAGTGGTACGGTAATCCTGTTCTGGAAGTCATGTTACTAGACCATGATGAACTTGCGAACTATGAAGAAGCGATGGTGAGCCCAGATTCCGCAAAATGGCTTGAGGCCATGAAATCTGAGATGGGATCCATGTATGAGAACAAAGTATGGACTTTGGTTGACTTGCCCGATGATCGGCAAGCCATAGAAAATAAATGGATCTTCAAGAGGAAGACGGATGCTGATAGTAGTGTTACTATCTACAAAGCTAGAATTGTCACAAAAGGTTTTCGACAAGTTCAAGGTGTTGAATACGATGAGAGTTTCTCACTCGTATCTATGCTTAAGTCTGTCCGAATCATGTTAGCAATTGCCGCATTTTATGAAATCTGGCAAATGGATAAACAAAACTGCATTCCTTAATAGATTTATTAAAGAAGAGTTGTATATGATACAACCAGAAGGTTTTGTCAATCCTAAAGGTGCTAACAAAATATGCAAGCTCCAGCGATCCATCTATGGACTGGTGCAAGCATCTCGGAGTTGGAATATACGCTTTGATAAGTTGATCAAAGCATATAGTTTTATACAGACTTGCGATGAAGCCTGTATTTACAAGAAAGTGAGTGAGAGCACTACAACATTTCTGATAAGTATATGTGAATGACATATTGTTGATCGGAAATAATGTAGAATTATTCTGTAAAGCATAAAGGAGTGTTTGAAAGGAGTTTTTCAAAGAAAGACTTCGGTAAAGCTGCTTACATATTGAGTATCAAGATCTATAAAGATAGATCAAGACGCTTGATAAGTTTTTTCAATGAGTACATACCTTGACAAGATTTTGAAGTAGTTCAAAATGGAACAGTCAAAGAAAAAGTTTCTTGCCTGTGTTACAAGGTGTGAAGTTGAGTAAGACTCAAAGCCCGACCACGGCAGAAGATAGAAAGAGAATGAAAGTCATTCCCTATGCCTTGGCCATAGGTTCTATAAAGTATGTCATGCTGTGTACCAGATCTATTGTATACCCTGCACTGATTTGGCAAGGGAGTACAATAGTGATCTAGGAGTAGATCACTGGACAGCGGTCAAAATTATCCTTAGTGGAATAAGGATATGTTTCTCGATTATGGAGGTGACAAAAAGGTTCGCCGTAAAGGGTTACGTCGATGCAAGTTTTGACACTGATCTGGATGACTCTAAGTCTCGATCAAGATACATATTGAAAAGTGGGAGCAATTAGCTAGAGTAGCTCCGTGCAGAGCATTGTAGACATAGAAAATTGCAAAATACATAACGGATCTAAATGTGAAAGACCGTTGACTAAGATTCTCTCACAAGAAAAACATGATCACACCTTAGTACTCTTTGGGTGTTAATCACATAGCGATGTGAACTAGATTACCGAATCTAGTAAACCCTTGGGTGTTGGTCACATGACGATGTGAACTATGGGTGTTAATCACATGATGATGTGAACTATCGATGTTAATCACATGGTGATGTGATCTAGATTATTGACTCTAGTGCAAGTGGGAGACTGAAGGAAATATGCCCTAGAGGCAATAATAAAGTTATTATTTATTTCCTTATATCATGATAAATGTTTATTATTCATGCTAGAATTGTATTAACCGGAAACATAATACATGTGTGAATACATAGACAAACAGAGTGTCACTAGTATGCCTCTACTTGACTAGCTCGTTAATCAAAGATGGTTATGTTTCCTAACCATAAACAAAGATTTTTTATTTGATTAACGAGGTCACATCATTAGTTGAATGATCTGATTGACATGACCCATTCCATTAGCTTAGCACCCGATCGTTTAGTATGTTGCTATTGCTTTCTTCATGACTTATACATGTTCCTATGACTATGAGATTATGCAACTCCCGTTTACCGGAGGAACACTTTGGGTGCTACCAAACGTCACAACGTAACTGGGTGATTATAAAGGAGCATTACAGGTGTCTCCAAAGGTAGATGTTGGGTTGGCGTATTTCGAGATTAGGATTTGTCACTCCGATTGTCAGAGAGGTATCTCTGGTCCCTCTCGGTAATACACATCACATAAGCCTTGCAAGCATTACAACTAATATGTTAGTTGTGAGATGATGTATTACAGAACGAGTAAAGAGACTTGCCGGTAACGAGATTGAACTAGGTATTGGATACCGACGATCAAATCTCGGGCAAGTAACATACCGATGACAAAGGGAACAACGTATGTTGTTATGCGGTCTGACTGATAAAGATCTTCGTAGAATATGTAGGAGCCAATATGGACATCCAGGTCCCGCTATTGGTTATTGACCGGAGACATGTCTCGGTCATGTCTACATTGTTCTCGAACCCGTAGGGTCCGCACGCTTAAGGTTACGATGACAGTTATATTATGAGTTTATGCATTTTGATGTACCGAAGGTTGTTTGGAGTCCCGGATGTGATCACGGACATGACGAGGAGTCTCGAAATGGTCGATACGTAAAGATTGATGTAGTGGAAGCCTATATTTGGATATCGGAAGTGTTCCGGGTGAAATCGGGATTTTACCGGAATACCGGGAAGGGTTACCGGAACCCCCCGGGAGCTATATGGGCCATAATGGGCCTTAGTGGAAAAGAGAAGGGGCTGCCCTAGATGGGCTGCGCGCCTCCCCCCTTCCCCTAGTCCTATTAGGACTAGGAGAGGTGGCCGGCCCCCTCCTCCTCTTTTCCCCCTCCGTGAATCCTATTCCAACTAGGATTTGGGGGGGGGGGAATCCTACTCCCAGAGGGAGTAGGACTCTCCTGGCGCACCAAGCTTGGCCGGCCAGCCTCCCCCCTCTACTCCTTTATATACGGAGGCAGGGGGCACCTCTAGACACACAAGTTGATCCACGTGATCTATTCCTTAGCCGTGTGCGGTGCCCCCTGCCACCATATACCTCGATAATACTGTAGCGGAGTTTAGGCGAAGCCCTGCTGCTGTAGTACATCAAGATCGTCACCACGCCGTCGTGCTGACGGAACTCTTCCCCGACACTTTGCTGGATCAGAGTCCGGGGATCGTCATCGAGCTGAACGTGTGCTCGAACTCAGAGGTGCCGTAGTTTCGGTGCTTGATCGGTTGGATCGTGAAGACGTACGACTACTTCCTCTACATCGGTTCATCGCTTCCGCAGTCGGTCTGCGTTGGGTACGTAGACAACACTCTTCCCCCTCGTTGCTATACATCACATGATCTTGCGTGTGCGTAGGAATTTTTTTGAAATTACTACGAAACCCAACAAAAATCACGTTTCCGAAGGTTTCATTCCGTTTGGACTTCGTTTGATATTCATTTTCTTCGAAACCCTAAAACAGGAAAAAAAACAGCAATTCTGGGCTGGGCCTTCGGTTAATAGGTTAGTCCCAAAAATAATATAAAAGTGGATAATAAAGCCCAATAATGTCTAAAACAATAGATAATATAGCATGGAGCAACCAAAAATTATAGATGCGTTGGAGACGTATCACGGCGCAGGGAGTGCGGAGCACGCGGGCGGCAGTGGCGAGGCCAGGCAACCGGTGGGCTCGCCTGAGCGCGGCCATGGTGCGACGTGCGCGGGGTTGGAGCGCGTTGGGACAGGGAGTGGGACACGGGGAGAGAGGGGGGAGCTCACGAGGGAGGGGGGAAGTAGGGTTCGCGGGCAACGGGGGGCGAGGAGGACGTTGGGACGACGAGCGACGGGGAGGCAGGCCGGTGGGGAAGTCCGTCGAGGCGGCATCGGCGATGGAGTCCGGGCGTGGGGCGGCGCGCGCTGGCCCAGGGCGGCGGTCTCCTCCCGATCCAATCGGGAGAGGGGGGAGGAAGATATTTTGCAGGGGGAGGAGTGGGGTGTCGGTGGCGGTTCCGGTTTCTGGGGGGAGTGGATAAGGGGAGTAGGGGGAGTGGGTGGCCGGCTGGGCCTGGTGGGTTGGCCCTGTTGGGCCACGGCCCAGGGGGGTTTCTTTTTTTTCTGTTTTGTAACTTCTTTTCTTTTATTTCTTTTTCTGTTTTATTTAGTTTAAAGCACTTAGGCACTTTGTAAAATTATGTTTTCTTCACTATAATTACCATAGTAATATTTGACACACACCAAACATTTTTGTTTTAATGTTTTGAAAACTTTGACTATTTGCTAAATTTAAATTTGAATTTAGAGTGTTTTGATCTAACGGTAGTTTAGCAACAGTAACCGTGGTGACGTGGCACCATTAGCGTGGATTTACTGTAGCTTGATTACCCGGGCATTACAATTTTCATGATGCTCACCGCCATGTGTGAGTAATTCCATCGTAGGCTTGCTGGACAGTGATGGGTTGGATGAGATTTATCATGTAATCGAGTTAGTTTTGTTAGGGTTTGATCCCTAGTATCCACTATGTTCTGAGATTGATGTTGCTATAACTTTGCTATGCTTAATGCTTGTCACTAGGGCCCAAGTGCCATGATTTCAGATCTGAACCTATTATGTTTTCATCACTATATGAGAGTTCTTGATCCTATCTTGCAAGTCTATAGTCACCTATTATGTGTTATGATCCGTTAACCCCGAAGTGACAATAATCGGGATACTTACCGATGATGACCGTAGTTTGAGGAGTTCATGTATTCACTATGTGTTAATGCTTTGGTCCGGTACTCTATTAAAAGGAGGCCTTAATATCCCTTAGTTTCCGTTAGGACCCCGCTGCCACGGGAGGGTAGGACAAAAGATGTCATGCAAGTTCTTTTCCATAAGCACGTATGACTATATTCGGAATACATGCCTACATTACATTGATGAATTGGAGCTAGTTCTATGTCACCCTATGTTATGACTGTTACATGATGAACCACATCCGGCATAATTCTCTATCACCGACCCATTGCCTACGAGCTTTCGATATATTGTTCTACGCTTATTTGCTTTTCCGTTGCTATTGCTATCATCACTACAAAATATCAAAAACATTACTTTTGCTACCGTTACCTTTTGCTACCGTTACCACTACTATCATATTACTTTGCTACTAAACACTTTGCTGCAGATATTAAGTTTCCAGGTGTGGTTGAATTGACAACTCAACTGCTAATACTTGAGAATATTCTTTGGCTCCCCTTGTGTCGAATCAATAAATTTGGGTTGAATACTCTACCCTCGAAAACTGTTGTGATCCCCTATACTTGTGGGTTATCAAGACTATTTTCTGGCGCCGTTGCCGGGGAGCATAGCTCTATTCTTTGAGTCACTTGGGATTTATATCTACTTATCATTATGAAGAACTTGAGAGATCCAAAAACCAAGATTTATCCCTCAACTACGATGGGGGGTAAGGAACTGCCATCTAGCTCTGCACTTGATTCACCTTCTGTTTTGAGTAAGCTTGCGACACCTAAACCTGCTTTTGCTATTCGTTCTGATATGTCGCATGTTATTGATGATGCCACTTCTGCTATGCGTGATACTTATGATGAAACTACTTCTATGCTTGATACTACTGTGCCACTTGGTGAATTTCTTGATGAACAACTTGCTAGGGTTAGAGAGAATGAAATTATTGAAACTGATAATATTGATGAAAGTGATGATGAAGACTCTCCCCCTAATGAAAATCAATCACCTGTTATTCCCGAGGGTTGTGTTTTTGAAAAAGAAGCTTCTTTAGCTATTTTAGCTTGCAAAGATAGATACGAGCTCAAGAGGCTATTAGCTAAATGGAAGCAACAATCTCTTAATGCTAGAACGAAACCTGACCCTGCTTTTGCTACTTCACCTATCTTTGTTACTGATAAGGATTATGAATTCTCTGTTGATCCTGGTATAATTACTTTGGTTGAATCTGATCCTTTTTATGGCTATGAATCTGAAACTGTTGTGGCACATCTTACTAAATTAAATGATATAGCCACCCTGTTCACTAATGACGAGAGAACTCGCTGCTTTTATATCCTTAAAATATTTCTGTTCTCATTAAAGGGTGATGCTAAGATATGGTTTAATTCTCTTGATCCTGGTTGTGTGCGTAGTCCCCAGGATATGATTTATTACTTCTCTGCTAAATATTTCCCTGCTCATAAGAAAGAAGCTCCTTTAAGGGATATATATATAATTTTGTGCAAATTGAAGAAGAGAGTCTCCCACAAGCTTGGGGGAGGCTTCTCCAGTTACTTAATGCTTTGCCTGATCATCCTCTTAAGAAAAATGAAATACTTGATATCTTTTATGATGGACTAACCGCAGAGATTACCTGGATAGTTGTGCTGGTTCTGTTTTTAGGGAAAGAACACCGGATGAAGCTGAAATTCTATTGAATAATATGTTGACAAATGAAAATAATTGGACACTTCCTGAGCCAGCTCCTGAGCCTATTCCTAAACCAACTCCGAAGAAGAGGGGTATCCTATTTCTCAGTCCTGAAGATATGCAAGAGGCAAAGAAATCTATGAAAGAAAAAGGTATTAAAGCTAAAGATGTTAAGAATTTACCGCCCGTTGAAGAAACATATGATCTTAATCCATTACCTATTGAAGAAATTCATGGTCTTGATAACCCAACATAGATAGTAAAGGTAAATTCTCTCTATAGATATGATAAAGCTGAAATTCCATTTACTAAATTTGCTAGCCCATGCTTAGATGAGTTTGATAACTTTATGGCTAAGCAAGAAGACTTCGATGCCTATTTTGGTAGAGAATTAAAATGCAGTGTTGGTATGCTTGAACACTTGGGTGATTATATGGCTTATGTCAAAGGTGAACTTAAACTTATTAGTAAACATGCTTCTATGGTTACTACTCAAGTAGAACAAGTACTTAAAGCTCAAAATGATTTGCTCAATGAATTGAATAGTAAGAATAATGATAATGCTGTTAGAGTTATGACTAGAGGTGGTAGAATGACCGAGGAACCTCTGTATCCTGAAGGCCACCCTAAGAGAATTGAGCAAGATTCTCAGAGAAATAATATAGATGCACCTAGTCCTTCTAAAAGGAAGAAAAATAAAAATTATAGGACTTTGCATGCTTCTAGTGAACCTATTACTGAAACACCTGAGAATCCAAATGATATTTCTATTTCTGATGTTGAAACACAATCTGGTAATGAACCTGAAACTAGTGATAATGTTAATGATAATGTTCATGATGATGCTCAACCTAGTAATGATAATGATATAGAAATTGAACCTCTTGTTGATCTTGATAACCCACAATCAAAGAATCAACGTTATGATAAGAAAGACTTTGTTGCTAGGAAACATGGTAAAGAAAGAGAACCACGGGTTCAGAAACCCATGCCTTTCCTCCCAAACCATCCAAGAAAAAGGATGACGAGGATTTTGAGCGCTTTGCTGAAATGATTAGACCTATCTTTTTGCGTATGCGATTAACTGATATGCTCAAAATGAATCCTTATGCTAAGTACATGAAAGATATTGTTACAAATAAAAGAAAGATACCGGAAGCCGAAATTTCCACCATGTTTGCTAATTATACTTTTAAGGCTGGAATACCAAAGAAACTTGGAGATCCAGGAGTACCCACTATACCATGCTCCATTAAAAGAAATTATGTTAAAACTGCTTTATGTGATCTTGGAGCCGGTGTTAGTGTTATGCCTCTCTCTTTATATCGTAGACTTGATTTGATTAAGTTGACACCTACTGAAATATCTTTGCAAATGGCTGATAAATCAACTGCTATACCTGTCGGTATTTGTGAGGATGTGCCTGTTGTAGTTGCAAACGTTACTATTTTAACGGGCTTTGTTATTCTTGATATTCCCGAGGACGATAGTATGTCTATTATTCTTGGAAGGCCCTTTTTGAATACCGCAGAGGCTGTTATTGATTGCACTAAAGGCAATGTCACTTTTCATGTTAATGGTAATGAGCATACGGTACACTTTCCGAGGAAACAACCTCAAGTTCATAGTATCAACTCTATTGGAAAATTTTCATCGATTATATTTGGAGGTTTTGAATTTCCTCTTCCTACTATCAAGAAGAAATATGATATTCTTATTATTGGGGATGTGCATATCCCCGTTGAGGTAACATAGTGTTATTCGAAATTTCTCCGGTTCCATGTTATTCGGAATGAGTTCGTTAACAAGACTTGATCAACCTTGTTAGTGGATTCCTTTTGATGAACATGAGATGGATGAAACTAGAAGGCACAACCTTCTGTACCCTCCTTTTACTTTCTATTATTTATATTAAATAAAGTATTTTTCTGTTTGTTATCTGATTATCCGTGCAATACAAAAATACCCCGAAAATAAAAGTTCTCCAAATGCCCTGAAATTTAAATATGATTTTTTTCTAGAATATTTGAGAATATTTGGCACTGAGAACACAGCAGGGGGGTCATCCACCTGGCCACGAGGGTGGAGGGCGCGCCCTACCCCCCTGGGCGTGCCCCCTGCCTCATGGGCCCACGGTGGCCCTCCTCCACTTATTCCTGCACCCACACACTTCTTCTTCCTCTCACAAACACGAATATCCAGCTCAAGCACGAGTTCTAACTCATTTTGCTGCCATTTTCGATCTCCTTGCGCAAAGCACCTCTCACAAAAATGCTTGGGGGATTGTTCCTTGGTATGTGACTCCTCCATTTGTCCAATTAGTTTTTGTTCTAGTGCTTTATTCATTGCAAATTTATGCTGACTAGGTGACCATGTTCTTAAGCTTGCATGTCAAATTTATATGGTTCCAAGTAGTTTTGATGCATGATATAGGCTCTAGGCACTTGTAGGAGTAGTTGCTATCAATATTATTGAGCTTTGTTCACTTTTATTTTGAAGTTACTAAAAATTTCAGAATTTTTCAGAAAATAATGAAGAGATTTTTGAGGGGCTCATCGAGCTGAAGCTCTAAGGAAAAGGCACAGAAGCCCAAATATAATCTGCCTCGCACCGCAGAGGTTCGGTCGTGTGAATGGCCTTCCGATGATTTCTTGAGAGCAGCCGGGATTTATGAAGATTTTTATGAATTGGCTGAGAATGCAGGCCTCACCGCCTTCCTCCACGACCGACGCGAACAGTAAGTACCTTGTCCCGTTAGAGGCTATTCACGCCTACCGGAACCCTACACCAGCCATAGAGCAAGAGTCGGAACCACAAGTTGATCCTCCATGACAGTCTAATTACTATTGGGAACCGGAGATGATTGCCAACCAGTGGCAATCAGAGTCTTATTCTTCGCAGTACGACCCCAACTATTATTATGGATATCCGCCAGACCAACCGTGGACATAGACCAACTTAGGCCAAAAGCCTAAGCTTGGGGGAGTACGTATTTCTCACCGACATTACATTCATGTTCACACACACTCATTTCTAGATGTCGGTGCTCATACTTTTTCATCGTATCATCCATGCTAGTTTATTTTCCTTTTTATGCTTTCTTCTTGTGTGTTTAATAAACCTTAAGAAAAACCAAAAAAAATTAGTTGTAGCTTTTAATTAGTTTACTTTCCATGCTTGTAGTAGTAATTAAAAAGAAAACCCAAAAAGATTTCTTGTTCTTCTTTTGCTTGTTGGGAGCTTTCCCGTGTAAATAATTTTATTTCTTTTCTTTGGGGGTCGATAGGAGAAGACCATGATTAAATTGTTGAAGTGGCTCTTATATGCATTATTGTTGATCTGACAAAAGAGCCCATATTGACTTGTCTTCTCCTGTTTATTGAATGCTTACAGATTCCAGCTTAGTCCAATGCACGTGCACTATTATTATTATCCACATCGTTCGGTCGTGCAAGTGAAAGGCAATAATGATGATTATATGATGGACTGACTGAGATGAGAAAAGCTGGTATGAACTCAACCTCTCTTGTTTTTTTTAAATATGATTAGTTCATCGTTCCTGATTCAGCCTATTATGAATAAACATGTTTGCAATGACAACTAGAGATCATAGTTTCTTGTGCCATGCTTGATTAGCTAGGAGTTTATAATGGTTTACCTTGCGTGCTAACATACTATTAAAATGGTTGTGATGTGGTATGATAGGGTGGTATCCTCCTCTGAATGATTTAAGTGACTTGACTTGGCACATGTTCACGCATGTAGTTGAAACAAAATCAACATCGCCTTCACGATACTTATGTTCATGGTGGATTATATCCTATCATGCCTGCATTCGGTGTTGATTAATTTTAATGCATGTTCATGACTGTTGTCGCTCTTTAGCTGGTCGCTTTCTAGTCTTTTTCTAGCCTTCACCTGTACTAAGCGGGAATACTACTTGTGCATCCAACTCCATAAACCCCAAAGTTATTCCATATGAGTCCACCATACCTACCTATATACGGTATCTACCTGCCGTTCCAAGTAAATTTGTATGTGCCAAACTCTAAACCTTCAAATAAATATCATGTTTTGTATGCTCGAATAGCTCATATATCAACTAGGGTTGTTCGTATCTTCCATGTTAGGCGGATTATTCTCAAGAGGAGTGGACTCCGCTCCTCACTCACGAGAAAAATGGCTGGTCACGGGGATGCCCAGTCCCATGCTTTATGCAAACTAAATCAAAATAATTGCAAACAAAACTCCCCCTGGGACTCTTGTTAGTTGGAGGCACTCGTTGTTTCGAGCAAGCCATGGATTGATGCTTGTTGGTGGAAGGGGGAGTATAAACTTTACCATTCTGTTTGGGAACCGCCTATAATGTGTGTAGCATGGAAGATATCGCCATCTCTTGGTTTTTATGTTGACAATGAAAGTATACCACTCAAAATATTATTCATCTCTATTTCAAAACCGAGCTCTGGCACCTCTACAAATCCCCGCTTCCCTCCACGAAGGGCCTATCTATTTACTTTTATGTTGAGCCATCATCTTCTTATCAAAAAACACCAGTTGGAGAGCACTGCTGTCATTTGCATTCATTACTAGTAGTTTACATTGATTATGACTTGACTGGATCTCTTTTACCATGAATTACAATGTCTAGTCAGACCTTGATCTTTAAAGGTGCTCTGCATTTATGTTTTGCGGTCTCAGAAAGGGCTAGCGAGATACCATCTTGTTATATCATACTATGATTGTTTTGAGAAAGTGTTGTCATCCGAGATTTATTATTATTGCTCGCTAGTTGATTATGCCATTGATAGGAGTAAACATGAGACCTATGCGTTATCGTGAATATGGTTAGTTCATAATCTTTGCTGAAAACTTGAATGCTGGCTTTACATATTTACAACAACAAGAGCAAACAGAGTTTGTAAAAGTTTTTCTTTATCACTTTCAGTTTGTCAACTGAATTGCTTGAGGACAAGCAAATGTTTAATCTTGGGTGAGTTGATACATCTCCGTCGTATCTGCTTTTGCAAACACTTTTGCCCTTGTTTTGGACTCTAACTTGCATGATTTGAATGGAACTAACCCGGACTGACGCTGTTTTCAGCAGAATTGCCATGGTGTTATTTATGTGCAGAAACAAAAGTTCTTGGAATGACCTGAAACTTCACGGAACATCTTTTCGGAAATAATAAAAAAATCCTTGCAACAGATGAAGACCAGGGGGCCCACACCCTAGCCACGAGGGTGGGGGGCGCGCCTTCCCCCCTAAGGCGTGCCCCCAACCTCGTGGGCCCCCTGGAGCTCCTCCGACCTCAACTCCAACTCTATATATTTGGTTTCGAAGAGAGAAAAATCAGAGAGAAGGATTCATCGTGGTTTACGATACGGAGCCGCCGCCAAGCCCTAAAACCTCTTGGAAGGGCTGATTTGGAGTCCGCTCGGGGCTCCGGAGAGGGGAATCCGCCGCCATCGCCATCATCAACCTTCCTCCATCACCAATTTCATGATGCTCACCGCCGTGTGTGAGTAATTCCATCGTAGGCTTGCTGCACGGTGATGGGTTGGATGAGATTTATCATGTAATCGAGTTAGTTTTGTTAGGGTTTGATCCATAGTATCCACTATGTTCTGAGATTGATGTTGCTATGACTTTGCTATGCTTAATGCTTGTCACTAGGGCCCGAGTGCCATGATTTCAGATCTGAACCTATTATGTTTTCATCAATATATGAGAGTTCTTGATCCTATCTTGCAAGTCTATAGTCACCTATTATGTGTTATGATCCGTTAACCCCGAAGTGACAATAATCGGGATACTTATCGGTGATGACCGTAGTTTGAGGAGTTCATGTATTCACTATGTGTTAATGCTTTGGTCCGGTACTCTATTAAAAGGAGGCCTTAATATCCCTTAGTTTCCGTTAGGACCCCGCTGCCACGGGAGGGTAGGACAAAAGATGTCATGCAAGTTCTTTTCCATAAGCACGTATGACTATATTCGGAATACATGCCTACATTACATTGATGAATTGGAGCTAGTTCCGTGTCACCCTATGTTATGACTGTTACATGATGAACCACATCCGGCATAATTCTCTATCACCGATCCATTGCCTACGAGCTTTCCATATATTGTTCTGCGCTTATTTACTTTTCCGTTGCTATTGCTATCATCACTACAAAATACCAAAAACATTACTTTTGCTACCGTTATCTTTTGCTACCGTTACCACTATTATCATATTACTTTGCTACTAAACACTTTGCTGCAGATATTAAGTTTCCAGGTGTGGTATAATTGACAACTCAGCTACTAATACTTGAGAATATTCTTTGGTTCCCCTTGTGTTGAATCAATAAATTTGGGTTGAATACTCTACCCTCGAAAACTGTTGCGATCCCCTATACTTGTGGGTTATCAAGACACGTCTCCGGTCAATAACCAATAGCGGAACCTGGATGCTCATATTGGTTCCTACATATTCTACGAAGATCTTTAACGGTCAAACTGCATAATGCTACCTCTTGAGCACTGCATTGGATTTCCCTTGAAGAGGAAAGGGTGATGCAGCAAAGTAGCATAAGTATTTCCCTTCGTTTTTGAGAACCAAGGTATCAATCCAGTAGGAGACTACACGCAAGTCCCTCGTACCTACACAAACAAATAAGAACCTCGCAACCAACGCGATAAAGGGGTTGTCAATCCCTTCACGGTCACTTATGAGAGTGAGATATGATAGAGATAATAATGATAAGATAAATATTTTGGTATTTTTATGATATAGATTTAAAGTAAAGATTGCAAAATAAATGGTGCCAGAAATAACTTGTTGACGAGAGATTAATATAATGGATAATAGACCCGGGGGCCACAGGTTTCACTAGTGGCTTCTCTCAAGATAGCATAAGTATTACGGTGGGTAACAAATTACTGTCGAGCAATTGATAGAAAAGCGAATAATTATGAGAATATATAGGTATGATCATGTATATAGGCATCACGTCCGTGATAAGTAGACTGACTCCTGCCTGCATCTACTACTATTACTCCACCCATCAACCGCTATCCAGCATGCATCTAGAGTATTAAGTTCATAAGAACAGAGTAACGCATTAGGTAAGATGACATGATGTAGAGGGATAAACTCAAGCAATATGATATAAATCCCATCTTTTTATCCTCGATGGCAACAATACAATACGTATAATTTCCCTTTCTGTCACTGGGATCGAGCACCGCAAGATTGAACCCAAAGCTAAGCACTTCTCCCATTGCAAGAAAGATCAATCTAGTAGGCCAAACCAAACTGATAATTCAAAGAGACTTGCAACGATAACCAATCATACATAAAATATTTCAGAGAAGAATCAAATATTGTTCATAGATAGACTTGATCATAAACCCACAATTCATCGGATCTCGACAAACACACCGCAAAAAAATTTACATCGAATAGATCTCCAAGAAGATCAAGGATAACTTTGTATTGAGATTCATAGAGAGAGAATAAGCCATCTAGCTAATAGCTATGGACCCGAAGGTCTGAAGTAAACTACTCACACATCATCGGAGGGGCCATGGAGTTGATGTAGAGGCCCTCCGTGATCGATGCCCCCTCCGGCGGAGCTCCGGAAAAGGCCCCAAGATGGGATCTCTTGGGTACAGAAGGTTGCGGCAGTGGAAATATGGTTTCATGGTGCTCCTGGATGTTTTCGGGGTATATGAACATATATAGGAGGAAGAAGTAGGTCGGTGGAGCCATGAGGGGCCCACGAGGGGGGAGGGCACGCCCAGGGGGTAGGCGCGCCCCTGCCTCGTGGCCACCTCATTGGTTGCTTTACGTCTACTCCAAGTCCTCTGGATCATGTTTGTTCCAAAAATCATGCTCCCAAAGGTTTCATTCCATTTGGACTCCGTTTGATATTCCTTTTCCGCGGAACACTGAAATAGGCAAAAAACAACAATTTGCACTGGGCCTTGGGTTAGTAGGTTAGTCCCAAAAATAATATAGAAGTGTAAAATAAAGCCCATTAACATCCAAAATAGATAATATAATAGCATGGAATAATCAAAAATTATAAATACGTTGGAGACGTATCACATAACAATATACGTTGTTCCCTTTGTCATCGGTATGTTACTTGCCCAAGATTCGATCGTCGGTATCTCAATACCTAGTTCAATCTCGTCACCGGCAAGTCTCTTTACTCGTTCCGTAATGCTACATCATGTAACTAACTCATTAGCTACATTGCTTGCAAGGCTTATATTGATGTGCATTACCGAGAGGGCCTAGAGATACCTCTCCGACAATCGGAGTGACAAATCCTAATCTCGGTCTATGCCAACTCAACAAACACCAACAAAGACACCTATAGAGCACCTTTATAATCACCCAGTTACGTTGTGACGTTTGGTAGCACACAAGGTGTTCCTCCGGTATTCGGGAGTTGCATGATCTCATAATCATAGGAACATGTATAAGTTATGGAGAAAGCAATAGCAACAAACTAGACGATCATCGTGCTAAGCTAACAGATGGGTCAAGTCAATCACATCATTCTCTAATGATGTGATCCCGTTAATCAAATGACAACTCATGTCTATGGTTAGGAAACATAACCATCATTGATTCAACGAGCTAGTCAAGTAGAGGCATACTAGTGACACTCTGTTTGTCTATGTATTCACACATGTACTAAGTTTCTGGTCAATACAATTCTAGCATGAATAATAAACATTTATCATGATATAAGGAAATATAAATAACAACTTTATTATTGCCTCTAGGGCATATTTCCTTCAGTCTCCCACTTGCACTAGAGTCAATAATCTAGATTACATTGTAATGATTCTAACACCCATGGAGTCTTGGTGCTGATCATGTTTTGCTCGTGAGAGAGGCTTAGTCAACGGGTCTGCAACATTCAGATCCGTATGTATCTTTCAAATCTCTATGTCTCCCTCCTTGACTTGATCGTGGATGGAATTGAACCGTCTCTTGGTGTGCTTGGTTCTCTTGTGAAATCTGGATTCCTTTGCCAAGGCAATTGCACCAGTATTGCCACAAAAGATTTTCATTGGACCCAATGCACTAGGTATGACACCTAGATCGGATATGAACTTCTTCATCCAGACTCCTTTCATTTGCTGCTTCCGAAGCAGGTATGTATTCCGCTTCACACGTAGATCCCGCCACGACGCTCTGCTTGGAACTGCACCAACTGACAGCTCCACCATTTAGTAAAAACATGTATCCGGTTTGTGACTTAGAGTCATCCGGATCAGTATCAAAGCTTGCATCGACGTAACCATTTACGACGAGCTCTTTGTCACCTCCATATACAAGAAACATATCCTTAGTCCTTTTAAGGTATTTCAGGATATTCTTGACCGCCGTCCAATGATCCACTCCTGGATTACTTTGGTACCTCTCTGCTAAACTGATAGCAAGGCACACATTAGGTCTAGTACACATCATTGCATACATGATAGAGCCTATGGCTGAAGCATAGGGAACACCTTTCATTTTCTCTCTATCTTCTGTAGTGGTCGGGCATTGAGTCTAACTCAACTTCACACCTTGCAATACAGGCAAGAACCCTTTCTTTGCCTGATCCATTTTGACTTCTTCAAAACTTTATCAAGGTATGTGCTTTGTGAAAGTCCAATTAAGCGTCTTGATCTATCTCTATAGATCTTGATGCCCAATATATAAGAAGCTTCACCAAGGTCTTTCATTGAAAAATTCTTATTCAAGTAACCTTTTATGCTATTCAGAAATTCAGTATCATTTCCGATCAACAATATGTCATCTACATATAATATCAGAAATGCTACAGAGCTCCCACTCGCTTTCTTGTAAATACAGGCATCTCCAAAAGTCTGTATAAAACCATATGCTTTGATCACACTATCAAAGCGTATATTCCAACTCCGAGAGGCTTGCACCAGTCCATAAATGGATCGCTGGAGCTTGCACACTTTGTTAGCACCTTGTGGATCGACAAAACCTTCTGGTTGCATCATATACAACTCTTCTTTAAGATATCCATTATGGAATGCAGTTTGACATCCATTTATCAAATTTCATAATCATAAAATGCGGCAATTGCTAATATGATTCAGACGGACTTAAGCATCGCTACGGGTGAGAAGGTCTCATGGTAGTCAACTCCTTGAACTTGTAGAAAACCTTTTGCAACAAGTTGAGCTTTGTAGACAGTAATATTACCATCAGCGTCAGTCTTCTTCTTGAAGATCCATTTATTCTCTATGGTCTGCCGATCATCGCGCAAGTCAACCAAAGTCCACACTTTGTTTTCATACATGGATCCCATCTCAGATTTCATGGCCTCAAGCCATTTTGCGGAATCTGGGCTCATCATCGCTTCCTCATAGTTCGTAGGTTCGTCATGGTCAAGTAACATGACTTCCAGAACAGGATTAACGTACCACTCTAGTGCAGATCTTACTCTGTTTGACCTACGAGGTTCGGTAGTAACTTGATCAGAAGTTTCATGATCATCATCATTAGCTTCCTCACTTACTGGTGTAGGAATCACTGGAACTGATTTCAGTGATGAACTACTTTCCAATAAGGGAGAAGTTACAATTACCTCGTCAAGTTCTACTTTCCTCCTACTCACTTCTTTCGAGAGAAACTCCTTCTCTAGAAAGGATCCATTCTTAGCAACGAATATCTTGCCTTCGGATCTGTGATAGAAGGTGTAGCCAACAGTCTCCTTTGGGTATCCTATGAAGACACATTTCTTCGATTTGGGTTCGAGCTTATCAAGTTGAAGTTTCTTCACATAAGCATCGCAACCTCAAACTTTAAGAAACGACAACTTGGATTTCTTGCCAAACCACAGTTCATAAGGTGTCATCTCAACGGATTTAGATGGTGCCCTATTTAACGTGAATGCAGCCGTCTCTAAAGCATAACCCCAAAATGATAGCGGTAAATCAGTAAGAGACATCATAGATCGCACCATGTCTAGTAAAGTGCGGTTATGACGTTCGGACACACCATTACTCTGTGGTGTTCCGGGTGGCGTGAGTTGCGAAACTATTCCGCATTGTTTCAAATGAAGACCAAACTCGTAACTCAAATATTATCCTCCACGATCAGATCGTGGAAACTTTATTTTCTTGTTACGATGATTTTCCACTTCACTCTGAAATTCTTTGAACTTTTCAAATGTTTCAGACTTATGTTTCATTAAGTAGATATACCCATATCTGCTCAAATCATCTGTGAAGGTGAGAAAATAACGATATCCGCCGCGAGCCTCAATGTTCAATGGACCGCATACATCAGTATGTATGATTTCCAATAACTCGGTTGCCCGCTCCATTGTTCCAGAGAACGGAGTTTTAGTCATCTTGCCCATGAGGCATGGTTCGCAAGTACCAAGTGATTCATAATCAAGTGATTCCAGAAGTCCATCAGAATGGAGTTTCTTCATGCGCTTTACACCAATATGACCTAAATGGCAGTGCCACAAATAAGTTGCACTATCATTATCAACTCTGCATCTTTTGGCTTCAATACTATGAACATGTGTATCACTACTATCAAGATTTAGTAAAAATAGACCACTCATCAAGGGTGCATGACCATAAAAAGATATTACTCATATAAATAGAAAAACCATTATTCTCTTATTTAAATGAATAACCGTCTCGCATCAAACAAGATCCAGATATAATGTTTATGCTCAACGCTGGCACCAAATAACAATTATTTAGGTCTAAAACTAATCCCGAAGGTAGATGTAGAAGTAGCGTGCCGACGGCGATCACATCGACTTTGGAACCATTTCCCACGCGCATCGTCACCTCGTCCTTAGCCAATCTTCGCTTAATTCGTAGCCCCTATTTCGAGTTGCAAATGTTACCAACTGAACCAGCATCAAATACCCAGGCACTACTGCGAGCATTAGTAAGGTACACATCAATAACATGTACATCAAATATACCTTTCACTTTGCCATCCTTCTTCTCTGCCAAATACTTGGGGCAATTCCGCTTCCAGTGACCAGTCCCTTTGCAGTAGAAGCACTCGGTCTCAGGCTTAGGTCCAGACTTGGGTTTCTTCAGTTGAGCAGCAACTGGCTTGTTGTTCTTCTTGAAGTTCCCTTTCTTCCCTTTACCCTTTTTCTTGAAACTGGTGGTCTTGTTGACCATCAACACTTGATGCTCCTTCTTGATTTCTACCTCCGCAGCCTTTAGCATTGCGAAGAGCTCAAGAATCGATTTATCCATCCCTTGCATATTATAGTTCATCACGAAGCTCTTGTAGCTTGGTGGCAGTGATTGAAGAACTCTGTCAATGACACTATCATCAGGAAGATTAACTCCCAGCTGAGTCAAGTGGTTGTGGTACCCAGACATTCTGAGTATATGTTCCCTGAAAGAACTATTCTCCTCCATTTTGCAGTTGTAGAACTTATTGGAGACTTCATATCTCTCAATCCGGGCTGCTTGAAACATTAACTTCAACTCCTGAAACATCTCATATGCTCCATGAAGTTCAAAATGTTGTTGAAGTCCCGGTTCTAAGCCGTAAAGCATGGCACACTGAACTATCGAGTAGTCATCAGCTTTGCTCTGCCAGGTGTTCACAACATCTGGCGTTGCTCCTGCAGCGGGTTTGTCACCTAGCGGTGCTTCCAGGACGTAATTCTTTTGTGCAGCAATGAGGATAATCCTCAAATTACGGACCCAGCCCGTGTAGTTGCTACCATCATCTTTCAACTTAGCTTTCTCTAGGAACGCATTAAAATTCAACCCAACAACAGCACGGGTCATCTATCTACAACAACATAGACATGCAAAATACTATCAGGTACTAAGTTCATGATAAATTAAGGTTCAATTAATCAAATTACTTAAGAACTCCCACTTAGATAGACATCTCTCTAATCATCTAAGTCATCACGTGATCCATATCAACTAAACCATGTCCGATCATCACGTGAGATGGAGTAGTTTTCAATGGTGAACATCACTATGTTGATCATATCTACTATATGATTCACGCTCGACCTTTCGGTCTCAGTGTTCCGAGGCCATATCTGCATATGATAGGCTCGTCAAGTTTAACCCGAGTATTCTGCGTGTGCAAAACTGGCTTGGACCCGCTGTATGTGAATGTAGAGCTTATCACACCCGATCATCAGGTGATATCTCGGCACGACGAGCTGTAGCAATGGTGCATACTCAGGGAGAACACTTATACCTTCAAATTTAGTGAGAGATCATCTTATAATGCTATCGTCGAACTAAGCAAAATAAGATGCATAAAGGATAAACATCACATGCAATCAATATAACTGATATGATATGGCCATCATCATCATCATCTTGTGCCTTTGATCTCCATCTTCAAAGCACCGTCATGATCACCATCGTCACCGGCTTGACACCTTGATCTCCATCGAAGCATCATTGTCATCTCGCCAACTATTGCTTCTATGACTGTCACTACCGCTTAGTGATAAAGTAAAGCAATTACATGGCGATTGCATTTCATACAATAAAAGCGACAATCATATGCTCCTGCTAGTTGTCGATAACTGTGTTTACAAAACATCATCATCTCATACAATAAAATTTAGCATCATGTCTTGACCATATCACATCACAACATGCCCTGCAAAAACAAGTTAGACGTCCTCTACTTTGTTGTTGCAAGTTTTACGTGGCTGCTACGGGCTGAGCAAGAACCGTTCTTACCTATGCATCAAAAACCACAACACGGTATAGTGATTGCTTTTTGATCTTCAGAAAGAACCATGTTCATTGAATCCGATTCAACTAAAGTTGGAGAAACTGACATCCACCAGCCACCTATGTGCGAAGCACGTCGGTAGAACCAGTCTCGCGTAAGCGTACGCGTAATGTCGGTCTGGGCCGCTTCATCCAGCAATATCGCCGAATCAAGAAACAACTAGTGACGACAAGCAATATGTATATACCCACACCCACAACCCCTTTGTGTTCTACTCGTGCATATAACATCTACGCATAGACCTGGCTCGGATGCCACCGTTGGGGAACGCAGTAATTTCAAAAAAAAATCCTACGCACACGCAAGATCATGGTGATACATAGCAACGAGAGGGGAGACTAAGCAGAAGCATTATGACAACGTGGTTGATGTAGTCGTACGTCTTGACGATCAACCGATCCTAGTACCGAACGTACGGCACCTCCGCGATCTACACACGTTCAGCTCGGTGACGTCCCACAAACTCACGATCCAGTAGAGTGTCGAGGGAGAGCTTCGTCAGCACGACGGCATGATGATGGTGATGATGATGCTACCGGAACAGGGCTTTGCCTAAGCACCGCTACGATATGACCGAGGTGGATTATGGTGGAGGGGGCACCGCACACGGCTAAGGGATCAATGATCAACTTGTGTGTCTATGGGGTGCCCCCCTCCCCGTATATAAAGGAGTGTAGGAGGGGGGAGGGCCGGCCCTCTACTATGGCGCGCCCTGGGGAGTCCTACTCCCACCAGGAGTAGGATTCCCCCCTTTCCATATAGTAGGAGTAGGAGAGTAGGAAAGGAAAGAGAGAAGAGAAGGAAGGAGGGGGCGCCGCCCCTCCCCCCTAGTCCAATTTGGACTACTCCTTGGATGGGGCCGCGCGGCCTGCCCTAGGCAGCCCCTCCCTCTCTCCCCTAAAGCCCATTAGGGCCCATATACTCCGGGGGGGTTCCGGAAACCCCCCGGTACTCTGGTTAATGTCCAAACTCATTTGGAACCATTCTGATGTCCAAACTGTTGGGGATCGTAGCAGAATTTTAAAATTTTCTACGCATCACCAAGATCAATCTATGGAGTCATCTAGCAACGAGGGAGAGAGGAGTGCATCTACATACCCTTGTAGATCACGAGCGGAAGCGTTCAAGTGAACGGGGATGATGGAGTCGTACTCGCATGATCCAAATCACCGATGACCAAGTGCCGAACGGACAGCACCTCCGCGTTCAACACACGTACGGTTGGGAAGATGTCTCCTCCTTCTTGATCCAGCAAGGGGGAAGGAGAGGTTAATGAAGATCCAACAGCACGACGGCGTGGTGGTGGATGCAGCAGGATCCCGGCAGGGCTTCGCCAAGCACAAGCGAGGAGGAGAGGTGTTACGGAGGGAGAGGGAGGCGCCAAGAGCAAGGTACGGCTGCCCTCCCTCCCTTCCACTATATATAGGGGCAAGGGGGCGCATGCCCCCTTGGAGATCCCATCTAAAGGGGGGGGCGGCCCCTGGGGCAACGGCCCCCTTAGGTTTTCCAACCAGGGGGGCGCATGCCCCCTCGGGGGGGAACAGCCCCCTAGGGTTTCCAACCCTAGGCGCCTTGGGCCCTTGGGTGGGGCGCACCAGCCCATCAGGGGCTGGTTCCCACGCCACTTCAGCCCATGGGGCCCTCCGGGATAGGTGGCCCCATCCGATGGACCCCCGAGACCCTTCCGGTGGTCCCGGTACAATACCGGTAACCCCCGAAACCTTCGCGCTGGCTGAAACTGGACTTCCTATATATAAATCTTTACCTCTGGACCATTCTGGAACTCCTCGTGACGTCCGGGATCTCATCCGGGACTCCGAAAAACTTTCGGGTTACTGCATACTAATATCTCTACAACCCTAGCGTCACCGAACCTTAAGTGTGTAGACCCTACGGGTTCGGGAGACACGCAGACATGACCGAGACGCCTCTCCGGTCAATAACCAACAGCGGGATCTGGATACCCATGTTGGCTCCCACATGCTCCTCGATGATCTCATCGGATGAACCATGATGTCGAGGACTTAATCAATCCCGTATTCAATTCCCTTTGTCAATCAGTACGTTACTTGCCCGAGACTCGATCGTCGGTATCCCAATACCTTGTTCAATCTCGTTACCGGAAAGTCACTTTACTCGTACCGTAATGCATGATCTCGTGACCAACCCCTTGGTCACATTGAGCTCATTATGATGATGCATTACCGAGTGGGCCCAGAGATACCTCTCCGTCATACGGAGTGACAAATCCCAGTCTCGATTCATGCCAACCCAACAGACACTTTCGGAGATACCCGTAGTGCACCTTTATAGCCACCCAGTTACGTTGTGACATTTGATACACCCAAAGCGCTCCTACGGTATCCGAGAGTTGCACAATCTCATGGTCTAAGGAAATGATACTTGACATTAGAAAATCTCTCACAAAACGAACTTACACGATCTTTGTGCTATGCTTAGGTTTGGGTCTTGTCCATCACATCATTCTCCTAATGATGTGATCCCGTTATCAATGACATCCCCATGTCCATAGCCAGGAAACCATGACTATCTGTTGATCAACGAGCTAGTCAACTAGAGGCTCACTAGGGACACATTGTGGTCTATGTATTCACACATGTATTACGATTTTCGGGTAATACAATTATAGCATGAATAATAGACAATTATCATGAACAAGGAAATATAATAATCATTTTATTATTGCCTCTAGGGCATATTTCCAACACAAACATAGTCATCCAATATATTGATCTTTATGTCTCAACCATTTCGAGACTCCTCGTCATACCCGTGATCACATCCGGGAGTCCGAACAACCTTCGGTTCATCAAAACACATAAACTCATAATACCGATCGTCACCGAACGTTAAGCGTGCGGACCCTACGGGTTCGAGAACTATGTAGACATGACCGAGACACGTCTCCGGTCAATAACCAATAGCGGAACCTGGATGCTCATATTGGTTTCTACATATTCTACGAAGATCTTTATCAGTCAAACCGCATAACAATATACGTTGTTCCCTTTGTCATCGGTATGTTACTTGCCCGAGATTCGATCATCGGTATCTCAATACCTAGTTCAATCTCATTACCGGCAAGTCTCTTTACTTGTTCCGTAATGCTACATCCCGTAACTAACCCATTAGCTACATTGCTTGCAATGCTTATATTGATGTGCATTACCGAGAGGGCCCAGAGATACCTCTCCGACAATCGGAGTGGCAAATCCTAATCTCGATCTATGCCAACTCAACAAACACCATCGGAGACACCTATAGAGAACCTTTATAATCACCCAGTTACGTTGTGACGTTTGGTAGCACACAAAGTGTTCCTCCGGTATTCGGGAGTTGCATGATCTCATAGTCATAGGAACATGTATAAGTTATGGAGAAAGCAATAGCAACAAACTAAACGATCATCGTGCTAAGCTAACGGATGGGTCAAGTCAATCACATCATTCTCTAATGATGTGATCCCGTTAATCAAATGACAACTCATGTTTATGGTTAGGAAACATAACCATCATTGATTCAACGAGCTAGTCAAGTAGAGGCATACTAGTGACACTTTGTTTGTCTATGTATTCACACATGTACTAAGTTTCTGTTTAATACAATTCCAGCATGAATAATAAACATTTATCATGGTATAAGGAAATATAAATAACAATTTTATTATTGCCTCTAGGGCATATTTCCTTCAAATATATGCTAAAACTTCATATGATTATACTTTTTTGCGGGTCATTTGATTATATACTTATAACAGAGTGAAGATGTGATTTCGTCATTAGTTGGGTCTGTCCAACACCATTGTTATGCTAACAATGTGCTCCCATTGTTGTCAACATCCTTGTTACTTTAACAATGCCCTATGATTAGGACAACAAGATCATCATGCAACATATGAGACGAGACTGGGGAACTACTTGGTGTTTATGTTTCCACACATGCAACTGAGTTTTCATCAGAATCTCACATTCAAGAACCATTGTGATTTTAGCACGGAAATAAAAACATTAAATATGAACATGGAAATAAAACAATAATTTACGATTGCCTCTAGCATCTAGGGAATATTTCCAATAACAATAAAGTAGTTCAGGTTAGGATGCGAGGCGTGGTTTCATGTAGGCAACCGCACGAGGTCATGTACGTTCATGATCCTCCGCGATGCATGTTGAGTGTCCATGCAGGGATGCCATGGGGACATCTACAATGTTGGAAGCATAACACAACCATGCATGGTAAGTTGACGGGGCCAATTGAACGCCTGTTGCTCCCCTCGTGGCCTTCCGTGATGTTTGACAGTGGACTGCAGAGGCGAGGCACAAAGGTATTGTAGATGCGCGGGACGACCGCGGGGAGGGGGGGAGTTGCTTCCTTGGCGTGTTGTGGATAATACCATTCACAACCACGAGATGGTATGGCACACCGGGACAGTGAATCTTAGGTCCAGCGGGGGATGACTAAATCATGGTGAATTGATGTGGGGTGGCGAGGGAGAGGCGAGCTTCGGCACAGAGACAGAGGTGATTCGGGAGGATATGATGGGAATGGGAACGAGGGGAGGGTGAGTTTGAGGAAGGTACGAGTAATGAGGGAGGCATTATGGCGAGGACGTGCTAGAAAATCAGGCTGTTTTGAACAAATAAACGTATTTTTTGAATGAATTCACCCGTGAGAAAAAATGCATCGATGTCGACTCTCGACTGTTTAGCAAATCGTTTCTATTGGGCGTCTGCCAGGAAGCTTTCCATTTTGGAAGGATCATTAAAGTGCAGTCATTTTACAGAAGTGGGAATTTCAAAAGTTAAAATATCATGTTTACAAGTTTCATAAAAATTTTAAAACAAAATCCTGCATTTTCTTCAAGAATTCCTAATCCATAGTGAATATCTGCATGGACAAAAAATTCATAATTTCTCTTATCTAAATTGTGTTCCCGTTCTTACATTGAAATTCTTGCTCCATTGGGCCCCACTTGTGTTTTCCAATACTAGGGCCTCTATGACTTTGACTCGCATGATTTCTAAAACGCGAGAATAGAACAAAACACAGGAACAAAGTGTCATGCCATCTTTGATACTACATGATTTTATGTATTTTTACTTGTGCACAAGGAAAATACAAGATTCTGCATATAAAGTGGGAGTGGATGTAAATTTTCTTATGAAATTTTGTACAAATAAATCCTAACAAAAATCCTTGTGAATTGCAATCCTATGAATCAAAGAATGCAGTAAGAAAATATATCCTAGTAATTAGAAATCCTTTGAATTAAACAGGCCCTCAACATTTTTCATGTGATGTCTTTTTAGAAACACCGATTATAACATAGGCCCACATAGTGGCGGAGCTTCGGCTGGGCCATAATGGGCAGCTGACCCCCAACTCATGATGTTTCTTCCGAAATCTCGTTTTGTTTGCCTCCCCCCATAAAAAAGCTCCACCATTGGGACATGCACTAACAACACCACACACATGCACTCACATATGAACTATGGAAGACCGGATCGAAGTTGCGGAGCTTCAAGGTTAAGGAAGTCACCACAGATACCTCGTTATCGGCAGAAATGTTGCCTCTCACTAAAAAAATCCTCATTAATGAGAAGCCAAAAGCGTCAATCAACCAACACCGTTTGTTTTTCTTAACATAAGAGCCTCTATAGCTGGACCTAACAAATCCACCCCCTATACGCCCGCGGACACGCCCGGGCATTCCCACGGACGTAGTCAGGCAGCCCCTCATATGTTGTACCAGGCGCCGCACACCTCAAATTTGAAACCTTAAATCCATACAATGCATGCACGTCGATCATATAATACAGATTCATCACAGTTCAACAGTTTATGAAATGTGACGAAGCAAAATAAATCATAATTCAACAGTCCGGACATGTCGAAATGAAATTAAAGTCCGAGCGTGCCGGATCACTCGCTGGCTGGACTAAACCTCGGATGCCATCCACGCGTCCTGCTCCGCGAGGAGCCTTGCATCCTCCTCCATGGCCATCCTTGCCTCCTCCTCTGAGGCCATCCTTGCCTCTTGCTCCACGGCCATCCTTGCCTCGTAGTCTTTACGCTCGGTGAATTTGATCCAATTTATGGTGGTGTCGGGTTATCTGGTCCGATGTGGCAGACACACTCGGTCGTGCCCGGGCCACCCCACATTCGCCCTAGATTTTGGATGGATATGTGGGGTGCCGGTCAGCCCGGGTGTTTGAGGCGTCCGTTTGGATCCTTCTCTTACCGGTCACTGGCCGGGCCGTCCGCTCGAGCATTTGAAGACTGTTTGAAGCGCCCGATGTGAAATGTCCTCAACGTTTTTCACGTGATGTTCTTTCAGAAACATCGATTATAACATAGGCACACATAATGGCGGAGCTTAGCTAGGTCATAATTTGTAGTCGCCCCCCAACTCATAAGTTTCTTCCCAAATCTCGTTTTGTTTGCCGCCTCCGCCCCCAAAGCTCCTCCATTGGACACGCACTAACAACACCACACGCATGCACTCATACATCACCTATGGAAGGCTGGATCGATAGTGCGGAGCTTTAAGGTTGAGAAAGTCACCATGAACACCTAGTTATCAACGGGAATGTTGCCTCTTATTAAAAAATAATCCTCGTTAATGAGAAGCCAAAAGCTTCAATCATCCAACACTGTATGAAATGTCCTCCGGGGTGCTTCCTTCCAAAACCCACGCATAAATCAACTGTCGGGCAAAGTACATTTTACTGGACACAAGCACCGCTCGACATTAGGCATCCCAAAACATATAGTACAAACTGTAGCAGTTAGGTGGCCATTTCCCCCCAACCCTCTACCGACCTCCTATATTATTTATCTCCTTCTTTTCAGCCGAGTTGCGAATTAGGAGCAGTACAGCACCGGTCTCGTTGCAGTGCCTTGAAGCAGTATAAAATAGTTGTTGCATTCTTGAAACATCGGCAAGCGCTAGTCACCCTCTTGAAGCCCTTCCTTCACACATGTCAAGACCCGTCTCAGATGTCACCACCAAGTTATTCCTTTGAAGCCCCGCCCTCCTTCCACAGGCCCATGACGAAGCCAACCTAGCTAGCTTGCACCACGTACCGTGTGGCATTATATATACGCCCACCGGCCCTCCGTGCCATCCCGGCCTCCATCGCCATGGCGACGACGGGGAGGGTGAGGCCTTCTCCTCTCCTCGCGGCGTGGCTGGCTCTCGGCTTTGCGTGGCATTGCGCGCTTCACCATGCTCCGGCGGCGGCCGTGACGCTGTCGACGGCGTCCCGGTGGGTCGTGGACGAGGCCGGGGACCGCGTGAAGCTGGCGTGCGTGAACTGGCCGTCGCACCTGGAGCCGATGCTGGCGGAGGGGCTGGGCAAGCGGCCCGTGGGCGCCATCGCCGGGGACGTGGCCGCCATGGGGTTCAACTGCGTCCGGCTCACCTGGCCCACGTTCCTGGTGACCAACGCCTCCTACTCGTCCCTCACCGTCGAGCAGTCCTTCCAGAGGCTCAACCTCACCGAGTCGCTCGCCGGCATCAGGGCCAACAACCCCACCGTCGTCGACCTCAAGCTCATCGACGCGTTCAAGGCAAGCTCGTAAATCTTTTTAGTGTATATATAATAGTGCACTTAATTTGTGTTGGTGTCAAACTGTTGATGTGTGCATGGCATACATACAGGCCGTGGTGAGCAGCCTCGGCGAGAACAACGTCATGGTGATCCTGGACAACCACGTGAGCAAGCCCGGGTGGTGCTGCGACAACGCGGACGGCAACGGGTTCTTCGGCGACGGCTACTTCGAGCCGGACGTCTGGGTCGACGGCCTCACCAAGATGGCCACCATGTTCGCCGGCGTCCCCCACGTCGTCGGCATGAGCCTCAGGAACGAGCTCCGAGGCCCCAGGCAGAACTCAAACGACTGGTACAAGTAAGTAGTGCTTTTTCTCCTATCCTGATTAGATCGATCACTAAAACCAAACCAAAATTATCACCAGCAGTAAACACCGTTGAACTGACGATCCTATTCCTAATGTCGACCATGCCGGTGATAAAAGTCTCAAATGCGTGTGGCAATACGCGTCGAGCCACCAACGACATTGAGATTTTGTTCATGTGCATGTCCTGGACGAGTAAATGAGCCTGAACAAGAACCTAGTAGTAGTTGGCCGCTGGCTTTACATCTCCAACTGCTGCTCCTGCACAGCATGTGAGAGACAGTAATGGCATTCACTGCAAGTGATAGGGTAGCCGTCCAGCAGGCAGCATCAGTCTTTCAGTGAACCACCAGTAGACAGTAGTCCTTCCTCCTTCGTGTGCTCCGGAGGCATGAGCTTTCAATGCCTCGAACAAAACTGCAAAAGGGACAAAGCCTAGTTACTCCCACACATGGCGCCAGCCCCGTCATGGCACATGCAGCTGAGGGCTGACACTGACGATGCACGAACGCAGGTACATGCAACGCGGCGCGGAGGCGGTGCACGCGGCGAACCCGCGGGTGCTGGTGATCCTCTCGGGCCTCAGCTTCGACAACGACCTGGCGTTCCTCAACTCGCGGCAGGTGAGCCTGAGCTTCGCCCGGAAGGCGGCGTTCGAGGTGCACTGGTACAGCTTCTCCAACGGCCAGGAGTGGGCGGCGGGGAACCCCAACGAGGTGTGCGCGCGGATCGGGGCCAGCGTGTCCCGCCGCGCGCTCTACCTGCTCGACCAGGGCTGGCCAGTCTTCCTCAGCGAGTTCGGCGTCGACAACCGCGGCGGGAACGCCAACGACAACCGCTACTACGGCTGCGCCGCCGCCGTCGCCGCCGACCTCGACCTCGACTGGGCGCTCTGGACGCTGCAGGGGAGCTACTACCTCCGCCAGGGCGTGCTGGACCTCGACGAGGTCTACGGCGTGCTCGACCGGGCCTGGTCCAGGCCACGCAACGTCACCGCGCTCCGCAGGGTCCAGCCCCTGCAGCGCCCGCTCCGAGGTTCGCACCCGCCGCGATCTGCTCTGTTCGTCTTACCCTGGCCGGCCTGTGAGCTTGCGACTGATTTCATGATGTTGGTGCGTGTGTTTGCAGGGCCTGGCTACGCGGAGGCGGCGCCGTACACGGTGCTGTTCCACCCGGCGACGGGGCTGTGCGTGCTGCGGCGGTCGCTGGCACAGCCACTGGAGCTGGGCGCGTGCGCCGGGACGGAGGCCTGGGAGTACGCGCCGCAGCAGGGGCGGCTGGCGCTGCGGGACGGCCCGCTGATGTGCCTCCACGCGCAGGGCGCCGGCCGGCCCGTGCGCCTCGGCACGCCTTGCGACGACGACATGTCCCGGTGGCGCCTCGTGTCGGACTCCAAGCTGCACGTCGCCGTCAACGCATCGTCTTCGTCGTCATCCGGCTCCGGCGATGGCCGCGGCATGCTCTGCCTGGACGTCGGCGCGGACGGCCAGAGCGTGGTCACCAACCCGTGCCGCTGCCTGAGCGCGGACAACAGCTGCGACCCGGAGAGCCAGTGGTTCAAGATGGTGAGCAGCACGAGGAGCGTCGCCGCCAATAGCATGCTCGCGGAGCTGCCTGTGAAGCTCGGGAGCTCGAAGATTCGCTCGCTTTGATCGGCGCCAGTAGGACCGACATATATAATTGTATAGGTGCACGCATCCGTTGTACTAGCTGCAAAGGCGCCGGGATGGACGAGAGAAGCTGCTCTAGAACCGGAATAATATCCTTCAGAGTTCAGATAACTGAATGAATGTTGGGGCACTGGAGCCTGATGGCCCCAAGCTTGCAAAATCCGTCCGTTCATTCCAGCAAATAATCTCATAAAAGTGATCTACATATATAAATCTCCAATTTGGAGTTGTGTCCAACAGAAAATAATAGCCATAACGACACAGAAAACACACACGCAAACGCACACGAAAACACGACGCGGCATGGTAAGAAAGAACATACTTCTAAATACGGCGAGCAGAGTAATTATTTCTGAAGCTGGGAGGCAGCAATTACGGAGAAACCACCACGGTATAAACATCAGTAGTTGGTCTCCGAGAAATGAATGGCGCAGAGCAGAAATTGCAACAAGAGACATCAAGGTCACATACAGGTTCAGGTCTTCAGGAGGCTGTGTAGAGAATCTCTATGTTCCAGAGGCTGCTGTGGGAAGATCCATCTGAGAGATCAAATGCTAGCAAGCCATCATCAGAATGACTGAACTCTACTTCATGCGCATCAACTCTACAGAGTGCCGGTCTAGCAGATGAATACGCCCCAAAACGTCCTGGCCCTCGGCATTTGATCTGAACTGTCGTAGCTGAAGAATCAACTGTGCCTGTGATACTGTCGAGTGCGCCACCGGAGTTGAACATGTTGAGCAGTCCAAGCGGCGCGAACCGAACAGCCCCACCGTAAACCTGGTGCAGAAATGACTGTTTCTGTGAGAATATGAAGTAAACTAGGCTCAACATATGTGTTTTTTAGAATAACAGGGAGGCTCTCCCCGGCTCCATTAACCAGAATGAAACCAATGCACCCATACAGTCTCAACAAATGTAAGCAAGGGGTGGACAGAAATCTGACCTGTATCGGTGATATGGTATAGATCTCACATGTCATAGTGACCAATGAAAGCTCCAAACTTTGGTGCTTCTGGAGCCTTGAAAGAGAACCTGCAATACAAAACAGAAGGTTAACTAAGATCTTGACTGTACAATAGATAAGATGCAATTGCGAAGAAGAAATGAGTAGCTAAAGAAAAATTACATGAATTGAAAGCATATACTGCAGTCTCTCCATTCCACTCATCACCAGTAATCTCCTCGAGAGACTCTACATCTGATGGCGAGAGATGACCCGTTATGTTAACGGCGGTGGGAACATGTGAAATTTCTTCGACTAACCAAGTCCAGTTTCCAGCTCCCTGACAATTGAATACTCCGACGACAGCAGACAAATTGTTCAGGTTCCATATTTTCAGAAGACTGCCCAAGAGTTAATGAATTAGTCTTCGTCA